>NC_133142.1:17593769-17901644 GCF_048418815.1 Hemitrygon akajei | reverse complement strand
GAGGTTTAGGAAGCAAGGATCAGATGGGTCTATTGAGGAATATAGGGTAGCAAGAAAGGAGCTTAAGAAGGGGCTGAGAAGAGCAAGAAGGGGGCATGAGAAGGCCTTGGCGAGTAGGGTAAAGGAAAACCCCAAGGCATTCTTCAATTATGTGAAGAACAAAAGGATGACAGGAGTGAAGGTAGGACCGATTAGAGATAAAAGTGGGAAGATGTACCTGGAGGCTGTGGAAGTGAGCGAGGTCCTCAATGAATACTTTTCTTCGGTATTCACCACTGAGAGGGAACTTGATGATGGTGAGGACAATATGAGTGAGGTTGATGTTCTGGAGCATGTTGATATTAAGGGAGAGGAGGTGTTGGAGTTGTTAAAATACATTAGGACAGATAAGTCCCCGGGGCCTGACGGAATATTCCCCAGGCTGCTCCACGAGGCAAGGGAAGAGATTGCTGAACATCTGGCTAGGATCTTTATGTCCTCGTTGTCCACGGGAATGGTCCCCTTGTTCAAAAAAGGTAGTAGGGATAGTCCAGGTAATTATAGACCAGTGAGCCTCACGTCTGTGGTGGGAAAGCTGTTGGAAAAGATTCTTAGAGATAGGATCTATGGGCATTTAGGGAATCATGGTCTGATCAGGAACAGTCAGCATGGCTTTGTGAAGGGCAGATCATGCCTAACAAGCCTGATAGAGTTCTTTGAGGAGGTGACCAGGCATATAGATGAGGGTAGTGCAGTGAATGTGATCTACATGGATTTTAGTAAGGCATTTGACAAGGTTCCACATGGTAGGCTTATTCAGAAAGTCCGAAGGCATGGGATCCAGGGAAGTTTGACCAGGTGGATTCAGAATTGGCTTGCCTGAAGAAGGCAGAGGGTCGTGGTGGAGGGAGTACATTCAGATTGGAGGGTTGTGACTAGTGGTGTCCCACAAGGATCTGTTCTTGGACCTCTACTTTTTGTGATTTTTATTAACGACCTGGATGTGGGGGTAGAAGGGTGGTTTGGCAAGTTTGCAGACGACACAAAGGTTGGTGGTGTTGTAGATAGTGTAGAGGATTGTCGAAGATTGCAGAGAGACATTGATAGGATGCAGAAGTGGGCTGAGAAGTGGCAGGTGGAGTTCAACCCGGAGAAGTGTGAGGTGGTACACTTTGGAAGGACAAACTCCAAGGCAGAGTACAAAGTAAATGGCAGGATACTTGGTAGCATGGAGGAGCAGAGGGATCTGGGGGTACATGTCCACAGATCCCTGAAAGTTGCTTCACAGGTAGATAGGGTAGTTAAGAAAGCTTATGGGGTGTTAGCTTTCATAAGTCGAGGGATAGAGTTTAAGAGACGCGATGTAATGATGCAGCTCTATAAAACTCTAGTTAGGCCACACTTGGAGTATTGTGTCCAGTTCTGGTCGCCTCACTATAGGAAGGATGTGGAAGCATTGGAAAGGGTACAGAGGAGATTTACCAGGATGCTGCCTGGTTTAGAGAGTATGGATTATGATCAGAAATTAAGGGAGCTAGGGCTTTACTCTTTGGAGAGGAGGAGGATGAGAGGAGACATGATAGAGGTGTACAAGATATTAAGAGGAATAGACAGAGTGGATAGCCAGCGCCTCTTCCCCAGGGCACCACTGCTCAGTACAAGAGGACATGGCTTTAAGGTAAGGGGAGGGAAGTTCAAGGGGGATATTAGAGGAAGGTTTTTCACTCAGAGAGTAGTTGGTGCATGGAATGCACTGCGTGAGTCAGTGGTGGAGGCAGATACACTAGTGAAATTTAAGAGACTACAGGACAGGTATATGGAGGAATTTAAGGTGGGGGGGTTATATGGGAGGCAGGGTTTGAGGGTCGGCACAACATTGTGGGCCGAAGGGCCTGTAATGTGCTGTACTGTTCTATGTTCAATGGCATCGCTCCAACTCACTAGCCCTAACTCTACATCTTTGGAATATGGGAAGAAGCTGGAGCAGCTGCAGGAAACTCACACACACAACAAACCTGATTTGATTCTGTTTCTCGAGTGCCCATTTTCATGACCTATTTCAGATGCGTGCCTAGCCTGATCAACCCATCTGAGTAGCAAGGATTTCCCTGCAAAGAAAACAGCTTTTAGGTGGTGCAAAGGTGAAAAATGAGCCGGCAAAGCCTTCGATCCTGAATCTGCCTGGAGGGGGATCTGATTGCAGCCCCTCACTAGCAGATGAACTCCTCACAGGTAGCAATGGGAATCAAACTCTGATCTCAGAAAGCATTGTTATGCTACGGTGTTGCTCCATGCTGCATTGTAATTAAATGCAATATTTCAGGGTCATATTCCCAGCATGAAAAACCATTGAGAAATGCATCCATGGAGTTGTCAGGAGGCAAGGCAATGGAAAGCTGATTTGAAGAGGAAGTTGATACTGATGAGCTGATGGATAATTTAAACTCAGCAGTCATAATTAATAAATAACCACCAAGCTAAGTTAAAGAAGTGATGTCATTATCAACAGTTAGGGAAATATCAGAACACAAGGAAGTGAAATGTATTGGGTCCTTTGTCTCTTAAGTAGCTTTACTGGTTAATGTTCACTTGGAGCTAATAAAGATTTAATGCTAGTTCTAGTGAGAGGAGGTCTTAGGAAATATTTTTACTGAGCACAAATACTGATCTTATCATCACCTCTTTTATAAGATTGTGGTGTTCTGTGGAAGAGGAATTTGGTAGACGTGATGAAAGGAGACCAGAAGACTGTTTTGCATCTGTGATAATTGATTGACGTGCGGTGAAGTGCTGCAATCAGCCAACTATTTCCCCCTTCCAGGCAGCTTCTGGGTGGAGGCCATTTCTCACTTTGCAGCATCTCGGAACTACCTGCCGGCTGGTTTTCCAGGAATATCCTGCCCAGAACCTGGAATGGATTGATCAGGCTAGGTTTACGTCCAAAGTAGAGCATAGAAATGGATCGTTCAGAATCAAAATCAGACTTATTATCAACCCAAGTCTGTGTGTTAGATCGTGGGTTGTGACTGAAGGGAAAATGGCTGCAGTCACTCATCACTTTATTACAAGCATGTTTATTAGGTGCATCAAAAATCAAATTTACTGAAAGTTAGCAAAAATACTGAAAATAAAACTGCCAATATTTACAAAAATTTATCTACCAGAAAACACAATAATAGTTCCATACTATTTTTGTCCAGTGTGAAATCCTGGCAGTCCCAATCTCTCTGTCCAACTGAGAGTAAACCGCCCCATTTTTTTTAGGCACCAGGACACACCATCCTTAATTACCCACAAAGTTAACTTAAGACTACACATGAATTACAATATGATGCACCCTCGATGTAGTTACAATCATATTACAAAATGAACAGAAGTACCTACCTTAAATACAGTACACAAGCAACATATACGCACATAAACTCTTCTCAAGCTTCCAGCCCGGTACGTGTCAATTTATAGGTGGAAGGTTGAGAAGAGTTTATGCGAAATATATGCCGGGGAAACAATAGATCCTTTTTAAAATATGCTCATTTACACTTCCCCATTGCTGAAGAAATGGATTGTTCTGATGTGCGTTGCGGGAAAGGCACCATAAAGCCAACCCGAATGCATCAACTCAGTTTAAAACCCATCATGACAATATACCAGGAAAGACACTGAAGTGCTACATCCAGTGCAACGACAGCAGAGTGACAAGATAATGTTTGTGTGTGTGTGTAAGTGCACTCCATCACACTCTGCCAACAATCAAGCACGTATTTTTATACCAATTCTAACCTCGCCCATTGCTAAGCAACAACCCCTCCCAAGTTCTGTTACTCATCAACACTCCAAAGACAATTCAGTCAATTAATTTAGCAGCCCATAACTTTGGGATGTGGGTGGAAAGTCGCAAAAACAACAAGCAAACTCTCCATGATGTAGGATCAAACCAGGGTCGCTGGAGTTGTGAGGCAGGAACTCCACTAGTGCCCATCACTGCTCTACCCTGGCTGCACCTTCCCCCTGCTGGGGTTCAGAAGAAGGAGCTTCAATGAAACATCCAGTATCCTGAGGGATCTTTCACAAGGTAGATGTGGAGATCATGACTCCTGTGAGAGAATCAAAAATAAGGAGTAAGGAATATGAATTAATTGTAATTTTTTCCTTCCAGTGTCGTGTCTTCAGAACAAAGACCCCACGATAAGCTCTAATTTAAATAATCACAGTACACAGAAAACCCGTGCAAGTCAAAATAAACTTGACAAGATTAAACGGAAATTACAAGGGCTTAACAACTCAAATTAAGACAACAATTAACAAATACAATTAACAGAAACAAATTGACCAATGCTCTACAGCTTGCCATAGAGACCTGTAGGGCTCAGGACATACAGGGTGAAAGATTAACATGAATGTGAATTTGCAGTTGCAAATGGAACAGCCATGAACATGTATGATCTTATTAAAGGTATAATCTTATTAAGTGCCTTGTGAACTTTTTCTGGGATTATGTCCATTAGTGTGATGTCTTGGATATAAGCAGCAGGTGATCAGTTCTGGCTGCGGTTTCGAAACCGGGAGGTCATCATGCTGTCTTTGAAATTTTACTATATGAGATCAGCGAGTAGATCAGCACGTAATCAAATTGAAGATCAAAACTAAGCTATTACTTATAGTTTGTTTATTATTTTTGGAGTAGTTATGTTCAATCCCACAACTCCAGGTTCTTGTTTAGGTATGTTTGATGGGCTTTAATAAATGTGGTTTTTATTGCCTCTTTCAGAACCAGGATCAGAATTGGGTTTAATATCACAGATGTAAGTTGTGAGATATCTTGTACGTTGCATGGCATAAAAACTATAAATTGCCATGAGTTTATATTTTATATATATATATATATATATATATATATATATAAAAATAAATTAAATTATTAGTTCAAAAAGAGAGCAGGAATGGTGAGGTTGAGGGTGAGCACATGGGTTGGTTTGGTTCATTGTTCAATCAGAAATCTGGTGCTGCAAGGGAAGGTGTGTGTGTATTCAATCTCCTGATGGTAACAATGAGAAGAGGGCATGTCGACGATAGTGGTCCTTAGTGATCCTATATTCCATTCTATATGTGGAAGAAGAAAGTGTTTCAAGCTATAAAGCACAGTATGATTTCCCCAATCCTCACCATTTTAATACTTATGGCATTGTCAACACCTGCTACCATGATCTGACGCATCAAAATAAGAGTGTCGTCCAGGAACATTCCTTCAATAAATCATTGCAGGGAATTAAAGGAGCAACTTGCTCATACATGTTTCGAAATATATTTTAAAATTCTGGGAATTTCCATCAAAACATTGTGCCACTCAGTGACAAAACAAGCAGGTGTATATCATTTTACCGATGCTAAGAAAAATTACAGCAAAAAAATTGTGTTCTAAAGATCCACCAGTATTCTTCCTTTTTTTCATTCCTGTTGCTTTCTCAAGGCAGTTTGGCTTTTTGGAGGGCAGCTGAATGTGTTCTGGGCCCACTCAGAAACTTCCTGATCTTTATTCATGTGCGTCTTAACAATAAACACTGGTAGACCAATTTACTGAAAAACTTGATTCTAATCCCACCAGAAATCCCAAGGTACTGTACACAGTTTCAGAACAATGGTAAATAACTGCAGCACGTCTCTTCACTTTTGACTTACAAACCTGGGATATCATGGCCATTTGTAGCAATAATTTCTCTGGTAGATTAAAATGGTCTAACGCTATGTAGGTAGGAATGGTTTTGAAATCTCCCTGTTTTGGAATGTTTCACGATTTCCTCAATTAATTTGCCATGTTATGGAGGGAAATGCTTAGCTTTTAGTTTCCCAAGCAGTGGAAAATTTCAGTCATTGTGGAAGGAAAGAAGGAGAATAACATTATCTTTCACAGGTCAACAAATTTGTATCCATCCAAAACAAAGAAATATGATCCCTGACAAGTTGCATTCTAAATCAGGTTAAATCACAGTTCAATGCAGAAGGGAATAATTTGCACAAATGACACCAGTTCAAGTCTGTTCATTTGGGATGGTATTCGAACTTGTAAGCAAAATGTTGGTAACACTTTTGGTTACTTAGGATATAGCTATTCTGCCTTTGACAGGCCAATGCTTATAAATACATACGAGAGGTGATTGATAAGTTCGTGGCCCAAGGTACAAGGAGTCAATTTTAGAAAACCTAGCACATTTATTTTTCAACATAGTCCCCTCCTACATTTACACACTTAGTCCAGCGGTTGTGGAGCATATGGATCCCTTCTTTGTAGAAATGGTCCACAGCAAGGGTGATCGATAAGTTCATGACCTAAGGTAGAAGGAGATGAGTTATTAACTTCAAACTTTCTGCTTTATCACTCAAAGAGTTGAACTGCACGCGCATGTAATGAGAGCGTCTTGGACCTCCAGGTGGTCCACAGCAGGGGTGGTTGATAAGTTCGTGGCCTAAGGTAGAAGGAGATGAGTTATTCAGCTCTCGTTACATGCACGTGCAGTTCAACTCTTTGAGTGATAAAGCAGAAAGTTTGAAGTTAATAACCCATCTCCTTCTACCTTAGGCCACAAACTTATCAATCACCCCTGCTGTGGACCACTTCAGGAGGTCCAAGACGCCGACTTCTACAAAGAAGGGATCCGTAGGCTCCATGACCACTGGACTAAGTGTGTAAATGTAGGAAAAATAAATGTGCTAGGTTTTCTAAAATTGACTCCCTCTACTTTAGGCCACAAACTTATCAATCACCTCTCGTATGTATAAAGAATACATTTGTCCTCACCCAGCATTAAAGAGGCAACTCGTTAAAGGGTTCAGTTACCGTTTAATCCACTGTTAGGTTTTCCTTTCCAAAGTCCTCACCAAACAGCCAAGTTGTAGTCCATGTATGACTTAGACCACAGTTACAAGTTACGTGCACAAAATGATGGAAAAACTTAGCAGCATTTATGGAAAAGAATAAAGACAGCTTTTTGGGCTGAGAACTTTTATCAGGACTGGAAAAGAATAGGGGAGGAAGCCAGGATGAGAAGGTCAGGGGAGGGGAAGGAGTATATGCATGAAGGTGGATGGAGAGAGGGAGGGTATGAAATGAGAAGCTGGGAGGTGATAGGTGGAAAAGGTAAAGGGCTGAAGAAGAAGGAATCTAATAGGAGGAGAATGCATTATGGGAGAAAGGGAAGGAGGAGGGGCACCAGAGCGAAGTGATAGGCAGGTGAGGAGAAGAGAAGAGGTAAGGGGGAGCCAGACTGGGGCATGAATAAAAGAGGAGGGAGAGGGGAGAGAAATTATTGAAAGTTAGAGAAATTGATTGTCTCTAAATCAGGTTGGAGGCTAACCAAATGGAATATGAGGTGTTGCTCCTCCAACCTGAGAATTACCATTGATTCCATGTTCCAACACCAGTCCAATGCATTTGATTAATTTATATTTCAGACTACTGGGAAAAAATCTATGTGCACCACGAAGCATTAGAACTTTTGTAGAAGGGCACTTCTAAATATCAAAATACAAATTGCAGATGAGATCAGTTTTATTTACTATGATGTCCTTCTTGTTGCAGCAAAGTCTATACTGCATTAAAATGATGTCAAACACTTCATTAAGGCTGAACAATCAAATTATCGTAGAAACTTGAAATCGCAGAAAATGCTTGAAAATTCCTCAGGTCGGGCAGTATCTGTGGAAAGAGCTCTGATGAAAGGAACCAAGACTGGAAGCAGTAACTACATCTCGTTCCATGGGTTTCTATGGTGGCAGGAGATTGTCAGTGCAGGTATATCATAGATAAAGTTATTGCAAGAATATAAGCTTGCTCTTTGGTGTGTCATCAATGTGATACTTTAATACCCGCAAAAAAAGAAAATTCAGCAGCAATAAGCTGCTAGCAGTCTGTATACAATGACAAGGTAATTGAAGATTTAATTAAGTGTTATCGGATAACAAGTTGCAACAGATATCAGAATTATGTAGAGCTATTAAGAAATAGTATGCATAAATTTAGTATTTGAGCTGGATAAAGTAATATTTCAGAATGCATTCAGTTTTAAGAGATAAGTATTTAAGGGCTCTCTAGATAAAGGTATTTTGCAGTTTTTTCCTTGTGAAGACAGTTGAAATTTGAGACAAACTATTAATCTTTAGTTACAGTGTTGGATTTATGGGTATAGCATTGTGGCACAAATTAGCCAAGATCTAATACAATGGCAGAATATATTCAACGGGCTGAGTGGCCTGCTACTGTTGGAGTTGCTCTTTTGGCCTGGAGGCACTTAAGTGGATCGTTTCTACTGATAAAATATTTTAGAAACAGAACTGATACTAACTTGCCCTCTAGCTCAGTAAAATATGCAAGGAGCTACGTGCAAAGGACCTCAGTGTCTGGTAAAATGGAAACTTCAGCATGCCCTCTTTGTTTGAATGGTTCCTAGTTAGCCACAAACATAAAGGATCAGAATCAGGCTTGATATCACCAGCAAACGTCATGAAATTTGTTGTTTTGCGTAGCAGTACATTGCAACACATAACAAAACAAACTATACAATAATAAGTACAGTCAATATAATAAAAATAAAATTAAATTAAATAATTAGTGCAACAAGAGAGGAGAAAAATATGGAGATGGTGTACATTGGATCATTGTCCATTTAGAAATCTGAAGGTAGAGGGGAAGAAGCTGTTCCTGAAATGTTGATTTTGTGTCTTCAGGCTCCTGTAACTCCTCTTCGATCGTAGCAATGAGAAGAGGGCATGCTCTCAGCGGTAGGAGCCCTTAATGATGGATGCTGTCTTTTTGAGGCATTGCCTTTTGATGTCCTTGATGCTGGGGAGGCTCATTCCCATGATGGAGCTGGCTGAGTTTGAATCTTTCTGCAGCTTTTTCCAATCCTTTGCTGTGGTCCCTCCATGCCAGACGGTGATGCAACTAGTTAGAATGCTCTCCACGGTACATCTGTAGAAATTTGCGACTGTCTTTGGTAACATACCAATTCTCCGCAAACTCCTAATGAAATATAGCGACTGCCTTTGTAATTTCATCAATATGTTGGACCAAAGGTAGAGATTTAGAGATGTTAACACCCAAGAACTTGAAGCTGCTCACCCTTTCCATTTCTGAGCCTTCGATGAGGTCTGCTGTGTGTTCCCTTGACTTACCCTTCCTGAAGTCCACAATCAATTCCTTGGTCTTACTGATGTTGAGTGTAAGGTTGTTTCTGGGACACTATTCAGCCAGCAGATCTATGTTGTTCCTGTCCGCCATCTCATCACCATAGACGGTGTTTGAGCTGCGCTTGCCACACAAACATAAGGCCTGGAGAGAGTCGTGTGGTGGGCTAAGCACACATCCTTGGTGTGCACCAATGTTGATTGTCAGTGAGGAGGAGATGTTATTTCCAATCTGCACCTACTGCGATCTCCCAATGAGGAAGTCAAGGATCTGATGACAGAGGGAGGTACAGAGGCCCAGCTTGTGGAGCTTCTTGATTAAAACTGAAGGTATGATTGTGTTGAGTGCTGAGATGTAGTCAATAAGCAGTAGCCTGATGTAGGTATTGTTATAGGCTAAGTGATCCAAGGCTGAGAGGAGAGCCAGTGCGATTGCATCTGCTGTACACCTATTTTGGTGATAGGCAAATAGCAGTAGGTCCAGCTCCTTAGGCAAGAGTTGGTTCTAGCCAGGACCAGCCTTTCAAAGCACTTCATCACGGTAAATATGAGTGCCACTAGGTGATAGTCTTTGGGGCAGCTCTCATTACTCCTCTTGGGCACTGGTATGAGTGTCGCCCTTTTCAAGCAGGTGGAAACCTTCGACTGCAGCAGTGAGAGATTGAGGATGTCCTCGTACACTTCCACCAGTTGGTTGGCACAGGTTTTCATCAGCAGAGCCTGACGCCTTCTTGGGAGATGTTCTGATGCCGTCCTCCGAGACACAGATCACAGGGTCACCAGATGCTGCAGGGGTGTAGTTTTGTTCTCGTTTTCATGGGTGCATAAAAAGGATCGAGCTCATCTGGGAGAGAAGCATCACAGCCACTCCTGATGTTGGATTTTGCTTTGTAGGAAATAATGTCCTGCAAACCCTGCCAGAGCTGACACGCATCCAATTCCACCCCTAACCTCAACTGGATTTTTCTTTGGATTTATCAGATGAAGCCCTTAGCAGTCTACAAATCTCCTGATTCACCCACGGCCTTTGATTTGGGTATGTCCAGTATGTTCTCAAAGGCACGCACTTATTCACAGGGGACTTGATAAAGTTGGTGACAATTTTGGCGTATTCATTGAGACTTGAAGATGAATCCCTGAATATTGTCCAGTCCACTGATTCAAAACAGTCCTGTAAGCGCTTTTCTGTCTCCCTGGACCATATGTTCCTTGTCCTCACCACAAGTGCTGCAGTCTTTAATCCCTGCCTATATGCTGGTAGTAGAACCACAGGTGATTAGACTAACGTGTGAGCGTGGCTGGCACGGTAAGAGTTCTTGATGGTGACATAACAGCGGTCAAGTTTCTTGGCTCCTCTATTTCCACAGGTGATATTTTGCTGGTAGTTGTTCAGAAACTTCTTCAAACTAGCCTGGTTGAAATCTCCCATAATGATAGGATTCAAGGTAGTGATTCAATGCGTATTGCCACATTAATGCAAACTCAAAAGAAATGTTTCGAACAGGATAAATATATCAAACTTTTTTTTTCACTTGGTCATTTGAATATGATTGATTTGTGAGGATTGGTTGGGAGAGAAGACTGCAAGATTTTAATGGGATAAATCGAAATAACTTTAGCTTCGCCCTTGCTCCTAAGCCTTCCTTCTCCAAATACAAAAGTTGAATGAACAAATATTTTACCCTGCCACGCAGGAGTTGGAGAATGAAGACTCGACTGAATCACTACCGCTGAGTGGCTATCGATAGGAGAGATGGTTTAGGAATGGAGTGCCGTCTCCTGCTAGAGCTGGAAAGGTTTGGAATACTTTTTAACTGTTAAAGTTTCTTTAATTTAACTTTAGTTCAAGTATTATTTAAAGCACCAATAAATAATTATAAATAAAATAAGGCAAAATGTGCAACAAAATAAATCGTCGTCGTCGTCTGAACCCTTAGTGCCTAGGTGGCACATGTGGCCTCCACAAGGGTCTTCCATTTCTGCCAGTCTTTCACTCTGCTGCTTGTCATTGCCCAGTTCATGCCTACTTCTTTCAGTTCTGCTTCCACTAATCTTTGCCACGTCATTTTGGGCCTGCCCCTACTTTGCTTTCCCATCGTAGTGCTACTTTTGCTAGTTGATCACTTGGCATTCTCATTACACGGCCCAGCCATCTCCATCGCCTTCTTTTCACACAAACTGAGATTGATTCCATATTGCAAGATGTAAGCAAGTCTTGGTTTCTGATTTTCTCAGGCCAGAAAATCTTCCTGATACGTCGTAGACATTTTGTCTGGAACGTGTCAAGTTTCTTGCAGATGTCTTTCGTCATCTTCCAACATTCACTTCCATAAAGTAGCATGCCTAGGATGTTGCTTTTAAAAAAAAATAAAAAAATAAATCTGATTTGCAACAAAATAAATAACCTACCTTAATCCACTTCGCCTTGCCTATTATCTCTGAAGTTGTTAATCCCCGTTCAAGAACATTGAGATGGTTTAGGATTGTGGACTCAGTTTACCTGGGATGATACGCTGACGTTTGTCACTCAGCTGGCCCTGGATGGATGAAGGACCCACACCAGTCTGCAGTAATCAGAGAGTGGCTGAAGGCCCTTGGGAGCACCAACCTCAGGTGGTATGATTTGGTCTGGAGGTTAGTTACTGAGGTTAGATAAACTTCAAAGCAAACCAGTCCCTGGGGCTGGGGGCAAAATCTGACGGAGAAAACTATTTGAACAATGGGGAAAGGGGGAATGGGAAATCAAACTGGGGATTTTCTATGAAGTAGAAAGAATGGAAAAATAGAGCTCAATGAGCAAATAGAGAGAGAAAGAGCAAATGACAGATGCCAGCTGTTGACTCAAGTATGGAAGGCTTATTATAAAAAAAGTCAGAAAGCAAGAAGAGGAAATAAGCAAGAACATGGGAAACCACTGGCAGAAAACATAAAAAAGGAGCCAAAGGTGTGGTCAGAAAAACGGTTTTAAGTAAGAGGTGGGGCTGATTAAAAAGATCAGCTCAGGCTGCATACCTGGGCACTATGTTACTTTAAATTAGTCTTTACCAAAAAAGATGCTGCTGCTGAGAGTTCTGTACAAGAAGAGGTAATAAAGATTTCGTTTCGGTTAATAATCAATAAAAGGGAGGTATAGTTGTGCTTAAAGTGGGTGAATAATCTGATCGTGGTGGTTTGCATCTTCGATGTTGACGGAGGAGAGAGTAAGTTGAACTGAATTGAATTGACTTTATTACTTACATCCTTCATATACATGAGCAGTAAAAATCTTTACATTACATCTCTGTCTAAATGTGCAATGTGCAATTTACAGTAATGTGTAATAAATAGTATGCACAACAGGATAGTAACAAGATGGTTAAAAATGAACAGTCAATGTAACATAGAAATACTGTTCTGTCAGCATGAGTGATGCACCATCAATAACTCACGCTGAGACTTAGGAAGCGAGATATCGGCTTTTATTGACTGGAAGAATAAACAACACTACATCCTGGGGAAAATGAGGGAGAGCAGCAGCCCACAGTCGCCTTTATACAGGGGTCTGTGGGAGGAGCCACAGGAGCAGTCAGCAGGGTCTGTGGGAGGAGCCACAGGAGCAGTCAGACAGGTATATCTAGTTCACCACAATGAGTTAATCAGTCTGATGGCCTGGTGGAAGAAGCTGTCTCGGAACCTGTTGATCCAGGCTTTTATGCTGCGGTACCATTTCCCGGATGGTAGCAGCTGGAACAGTTTGTGGTCGGGGTGACTCGGGTCCCCAATGATCCTTCGGGCCCTTTTTACACACCTGGTTTTGTAAATATCCTGAATAATGAATAACGGGGAGTTCACATCTACATATGATCTGGGCCGTCCGCACCACTCTCTGCAGAGTCCTATGATTGAAGGAAGTACAGTTCCTATACCATGCAGTGATGCAGCCAGTTAGGATGCTCTCAATGTGCCCCTATAGAAAGTTATTTGGTTTTGGGGGCTCACACCAAACTTCTTCAACCGTCTGAGGTGAAAGAGGTGCTGCACACAGCTGGTATGTACAGACCACATGAGATCCTCTGTGATGTTTATGTCGAGAAACTTGGAGCTGTTCACCCACTCAACCACAGAGCCATTGATGTAAATAGGATTGGCCTGTCTCCATTCTTCCTGTTGTCCTGTAGTGATGACTTCATCTCTGTAGACTGCCTCATTGTCATTTGAGATTAGGACAATCGGTGTAGTGTCATCAGCAAATTTATTTAGCAAATAGAAACTGGGGGGCTGACACCAGATGACCAGGGAATTGTAAATATCATAATTTTGTTCAACAGAGGGTATACTAGAAATACAGCAATAATGCTTCCTGAATACTTTCAGGTGCATCTCATGGATTTTGGGGTGCTGATCGTGAAAATCATTATGAAATTTCCCGATCACGCACCATGTTTTTGCAATTGCCTGCATTTGTTATTTCAATTCATAATTCAAGTCAGAATAATTGATGCCAAGATTAAGAAAGGCATATTTGTTGGTTCACAAATGAAACAGGGCATCATTGGCAGGTAATTTGAATAACTTCCAGTGGGACCAGAGAAAACCACATCGAAGGCATTCAAGGATGTTGTTGAAAATTTTCTTGGCAGCTACAGAGCACCAAGCTACGTGCAGCTGGTTGACAACATGGTTCAAGCATACAAAACCATGAAATTCAACATGCCATTGAAAATTCATTTTCTACATTCTGTTTAGACTTGTTCCCTACAAACTTTAGCTTTGTTAGAGATGAGCATAGTGAGAGGTTTCATCAGGACATTGTGGTCATTGAGAAATGGTATCGGGGCAACTGGAATCCATAAATGCTGGCTGATTATTGTAGGACACATTTGCAAGAAGCCCCAGACACTGAGTACAAATACAACTCACCAACAAATCATTTTTATCTTAGTTGAAGTGTTGCAAAACGTCAGCACTGTTATGTAATTAAACACATTATATTCAATAAAAGTTAAATTCTTGTTTCTCCAAATTCCTATGTGATACAATTAGTCTGAAATTATAACACAAAAATACAACTGCAGATGCTGTGGATCAAAGAATATGTACACGACGCTGGAAGAACTCAGCAGGTCAGGCAGCATCTGTGAGAAAAGAGTAGCCAACGTTTTGGGCCGAGATCCTTCATCAGGAATGGGGGGGGGGGGGTGGGGAAGAGAGGGCCGAAGCCCAGTAATAGAGATAGGGGAGGGGGAAGGGCTAGAGGCGCCAGTTGGAGAACCAATCAGAGGAAGGATAAAGGATAAAGGAGGAGCAACACCTCATCTACCATCTGGGTAGCCTCCAGCCTGGTGGTATGAACATTGAATTCTCCAATCTCCGGTAATTCCCTCCCCCTCCCCCCATCCTACGTCCCTCTCTGCCCCTCTCCCCTTTTAACTTTCTGCTCCTTTATCTCTACAGTTCTTTCATGCTTATCCCCTTCCCCCTTTATCCTTCCTCTGATTGGTTCTCCATCTGGCACCTCTAGCCCTTCCCCCTCCCCTATCTCTATTACTGGGCTTCGGCCCTCTCTTCCCCCCCCCCCCCCATTCCTGATGAAGGGTCTTGGCCCGAAACATTGGCTACTCTTTTCTCACAGATGCTGCCTGACTTGCTGAGTTCTTCCAGCGTCGTGTACGTAGTCTGAAATTATATTTGTGTTGATCATCAAGTGGCCTATCATAACCAAAACTGTGGAATGAACACTTATGAAAAAATTTGTTATCCAGTATAATCAAACACACATTGCTGATGGGGAAATTTTTAGGAAAAATAATCAAGTGCAACACTGGATATGTGTGGATTGATTAAAGAAATCAACCATGATTTGCTGAACATAACGTGTCTATCTTAGGTAGTTTTTTTAAAAAGTTATTCAGAATGTAATGAAGATAATGCATTTGATGTGGTAACCAAGGACTTGGTAAAAAAGTTCAATAATATTTCATATAATTAGGTGGTGATCATATGAAGGCTATGGCAAGATGGATGAAACATTGGCTAAGTAACAGAATCTGGTGAGTAGTAGTGTTGGGCATATTTGCTTTGGACTGGAGAGAAGTGTGCTGTTGGCTTTCCCAGTGTTGAGTACTAGGAACATTTCTTAATATATGTTAATGATTTTGGCTTGGAGGCAAAGGGTAAAATTTCCAAAATTTGAGGGTGTGATAATTAGAACGTGGCAGTCTATGGATTGTATTAGAAAAAGAAATTGTGCACATGGTGGTTGTAGATTCTGGAATTTAAAGCATTAAGGGATAAATTAATGGAAGTTTCATATTCTGAGGAAAATTGGGAATTCAACTACTGTGACTATATATACAAATCAGACCAAGATCTTTTTGGGCGTGAAGTTAGAAACAGCATCAGAATACAAAAGTTGTGGAATTGTGAAACTCTCTTTCACAAGTGGCAATTGACGCTTTTCTCAATTGCAAAACTTAAACCTGCTTCGGGCAAACAGATGGCAAACCAGTGTAAATAAATGCAGGGCATCCAGCACACAGTGGTACTGAGCACAAGGCACGCATTAAAATCTGTGATGTGTAACGGTATTTCATTTGATTCCAGCCAAGTTAATATGATATCTGAGTGAAACCTTCAGACCAACATGTTCAGGAGAGACATTTCCCTGGAGTCTTGACAACCTGGCAGGTAAAACGACTCCCGGCTCTGTTGCTGTGTGTGCGGTTTGGCCATGTGCATTGGATAGGGTGGCAGAAGGGGAGAGAGTGTCCTAACCTTGACTTAAAAAAATGTGACTTTGTATTCTTGAGTGCTCAACTTTGGAAGCTTTAGCGACAAAAATAAAACAAAAATACTGTCACTTCTGATCTGAGATTTTGTTGGCGCTTTCACTCTTAATTATTTCGATTGAGATCGTATTATCTTTTGTCACAACCCAGAAACTGGGTTAGCTAACAGTCGGCACCAATTGTGGATTTGCTATTAGGACTTTTTTGAATCCTGAGCTGGGGCACATTGCCAGCAAAGGTAAGGCATGAGAGATAAAGCGCCTCACTTGTTTCTAACAACACAGTATCTGTCTTTGCAAAACTGAAAGGCATTAAGGAACTTTTGTTTAATGCTTTCAGATTTAGGTAAAAAGAAATATGAGAGCCATTTCCACAGTAATTCACATACCCTTTGATTGTATTCCTTGAAACCTAGTCCAAGTTTAATACATTTAGTCTAGACCTAGCTTGGTGTTGTGGTTAGAAATTTAAGCTCTAAGTCACAGTTCTTTTATCAAGAGTAAGACGTAAAGATATAAGAAAATCCATAGAAGTGTGGTATTGATAATTTGGCCTTGTTGCCTGGGGCTTTAATTTGACTCTCCCATTTGCTGTCCTACTGTTTTGGTGTTCATTTTGTGGTTGTCAAACATGAAATATGACAACAGCTTGACTCTCTTAGTTACTTAATTATCATTCTTGCCATAAAGGAAATGTATTTAGTTGTAAATTTGTCATTAGACTTCATCAAAACCAGCAAAGTCAGAGTTATGCTTTCAGTCAGTATTGTTTACCTTAGTATGCAATAGCGCACTTTGTATATTTCATTTCTGAAACAAAGGTTGGCATCTCCTTCAAGTGCACCATTTGTAATTTCTTGTCGTATCTTGTGATCTTACTTCACAGTCAGCCAGCTCTGTGATCATAGGCCCTTATTTACCAATGGGGGTTTTTCTTACCTGTTTCCAATAATCATTTTAAAGAAATGCCAACATATCGTCTTACATTGATACAAAAGCTCCTGCTTTTTCACAGCAAACAGGATTTGCATAATGGAAAGATGGGCAGATTGTTTTTCTTTCTTTCACCTCTTTGCACCTTCTGCCTACTTGTTTCTGGATGTGTGTAAATGGGTAATGCAGCCTTCACTTGTACCCTTACAGATGTTTTTGATAAAGTTGCTGGCCCCTATTGCAAGGACCTAACCCATACGAGAACACAGTCTGGGGAAGGCAACAAAGTGTTAGCCTGCTCTTCTGTGATAGTTTCTTATGAATATGTTTACTTTGAATAACATTTTCATAAGAAGTGATAAATTAGTACTCTGAAAAAAAAACACAACTTCACATGGGAGTGGCAAGTTGCAGTTACTCTGATGAGGGAAAAGATGCCTTATTATGTGGGGATTGAATCATCTGTTTTGTAATTGAAGAGAATTATTGAAATCCAATTCATACTGGAAAAAAAAACTAAGAACAATTTTCCTAACCAACATATAATTTGTTCATATAATGAATAAATTTTCTGAATTTTAAAAACCAAGGCACAGACTTTGACAAGGCATATTACCACTTCGACTGTAGTGTTCCTCAACTTCTTTGGAACTGCTGTTAAAGCCACTACTAACATATAGTACTTGAGGTTGTACTTGCAGAACTCCCCATCCTTCTTCACCAATGTTCTTCTTGGACGTGGTATAATCCTTTCTGGTTAACACTGCTTCTGCTGTGAAGTATAAACATCCCGTAGCTGCTTTTTTTGTCCTGCTTCCTGGCTGATGTCTATAGGGAAGCTCTAGATCTCTTAATCTGGACTAATCTAGTATTTATCCTCCTTAGACTGCAGCTCATCCAAAAGTGTGGTGGAAATTTGATTGTAGATGGATTTGTTTCAGAAGGTCATATTTCCAGTGCAATTTAAGCAATCTGGAACAAATGGTAAATGTGCCATACTTGGTAGGACTGGGTGGTCTTGGACCTCAGACTTAGTTTTCCACCATCCTTGCCTTGAGACAGGACCTGCTGTAGAATAATTGATAAAGACTGTAATGATTAGATTGCAAATTCTTCATTGTGTCCTGAGGTAATGAGCATAATGGGTTAACGACAAACTTGGGTCTTTTTTATCCATCAATTGCTATAACCTTATGCCACACAGAGATCCTTATCTTCCCTGACTACACTGACTCCCAGGAGCTTCTAATTAAATTACATCCCTATGCTTTTATCCTGGCAATGCAATTTCCTTCAAAACTACATATTTCCTCTCAGTCTAGGATTTAATGTCCAATCCCATCAAAAAGTAACACTTCTAGGCCTTTATGGTTCTGCAGTCATCTGGGTCATAAATTAGTTACTACTTAGGGTAAAGGGTTCTCCCTATGTTGTAGAATATAAACCACCACACATGGACATGGGTAAAATCTGATGAAGCTCTAGAGGTTCTGCAGTTTTAACTGACGCCATATAACCAAACTATTGATAGATGTTAGTAATTGGACCGATATATATTTGCAAGTTGTTCTTTGTCGGTATTTGTGAATCAGAATTCACAACTCTGAAACACAGGAAGACATATTAGGTTGCCTAGAAGCTTCGTCTGAAAGATGAGTTTTTGAGGAGAAGGTGGAGAGGTAGAAAGATTTGGAGAAGGAATTTCAGAGGGTGCAGGACAAATGCTGAAGGAAACCATGAAAATAAGGAATCAATAATATACACAATATTTAAAGTCCTTAATTTTGTTGTTTCTAAAAGCATGAATTAACTGTGTTCTATAAAACTGAAGAAAAATACATACAGTATTCCAAAAAAAACACTACAAATTGGATTCCAACTTTCAGTTCAATCGAATGGCATTCACTGAAGCTGCAGAACCAACAGAGCTTTGAAAGATTTCTCAGCCTTATTTCCTACTCATTAATCTGTGTAAGTAGTAACTGGTTTGTGACTTAACTCACCGAAGAACCAATAAAGCCCTAGATGTGTCCCATTTTAATTTTCTAATATCAAATATCATTCTTGGTGCACATTGCATGCAACCTCCAAAGCTCTGAGTAGTGAAACCATGACACTAGGCTTATACTGGGGAGCGTTGTGTATACTATGCACTGCAAGCAAAAACAATGACAAGTCTCCAACAGAAGCACGAAATGCTGTGAAATTTATAGGTGAGCTCTGGGGGAAGGAATGGATAGGAAGGAAATTAATTTCTCGTGAGAATCCTGATAAACCCAGGCTTTGGTTGTCTTATGTATATTCAGGGAATAGTGAAGGCATCGACCAGTGAGCTGGAAGCATAGACTTGCAATGCAGAGATTTAGGTTCATATCCCTTAAAGTTCTTGTAAATTTAAAGTCCACTAACAATGTATAGATTTAAAACAACATAATTACTCTTAGTAATCACAATCACAAAGATACTAGTTCTTCTTACATGTGGTTTATTATGGCCATTGCAAAAGAAAATTCTGCTATTCTTATGTTGAGAGTTTGATCTACATGTGACTTCTGACCTGGGTGAATTTTGTGTGCAAGCCTGGCTTTTTTTTATTATAACCATTACATTAATGCAGAAAATAGACCAACCCAGGCATCCAATTTTGACACAAGGTCAATGATACAAAGTCCTCCATGTTCCTGTAAGTTAGAGTGGTATCTAAATTGGAATTACCGAGTAATTGACCAACTTCCTCCATAGAATCGCACTTTATAGATACCATGGCAGACTCCTCCATTACTGTCCCTGGATAAAATAGTGCTACTCTGCAGACCACAGCCACTAAAAGGGAAAGTACGTATTGGCAGGAAATACAGCTCAGCTGTACATAGATGGAAGGAGCAGTCCTGACATACATTAACATTGAAAGGTCATGACATCAGTTTGAACCTGATTACCACCCACCAACCTCTCTAAGATGACAATCCAGTTCTCCTCCATGATGAACATCCCTTGAAGCATAGAAGAATACAAAACATGAACAGGCCCTGTGACTCATGACCTTTGTGTTGAACATAATGCCAGTTGAACCTAATCCAATCTAACTGAACATGATTTATATCATTCCATTCCCTGCCTGTTCACGTTCCTACCTAAATGACTCTTAAGGTATCTCCTTCTGCTGTCTCCTGACAGTGTAGTCAGGCACCTACCATTCTCTGTGTAGAAGAAGAAACTTTCCTTGCAAATTTTCTTTAAACTCTCCCCGTCCCCCTTAATCTTAAATCTACACCCTCTAGTATTTAACATTTGCACCCTGAAAAAACACTCTGTGACTATTTACATTATCTATGCCTGTCATCATTGTATATACTTCTATCATATCGCCCACCCCTCAGCCTCCAACACCCCAAGTTTGTCCAACCTCTCCTTACTGCTAACATTCTCTTATCCAGGAAGAAATACTAAAAAGAGCAATGCACAGAATGCGTTCTGAGTGAGGGACTTCACTGTCAATCAGTAAGGGTGAAATGATAGTATAAGCCATGCTTATCAGCTTGGATCTGCTACAGAGAGTAAGTGAAAAATGAAAGAGATGAACCTCTTTGATTTTGTCTACTCTGATCTAACTATGGAAGAGGCATCTGACCATGATTCTGTCGGTGGAAGTGGCATTTGGAGGCAAAGACTCATCTTCACTCTGTGGATAACCTCCACTATGTGGTGGTTGGTGTCTGTCTGTCTCAAAGGACAATGGGTGATGATGATCATCACAAGCCTGGGTGGAAGGTGTGGAGATCCTGAGATGCCCAGTCATCAAGATCCCCCTCTTGACCTCATCAGTGTAGTCCAAAGGAAAGCTTATGAAGCAATACGTTTGGCACCAGCTTGGCTGCAGCAGCTGCCGGAAGGATGTTCAATGGTATCCAGCTGCCTTAGGGGCTCCACTCCGGATTTGCAGTCTGGATTTACTCCCGTAGCCTTCGTCTCTCCTGAGGCTGCCCACAAGGCAGTGGGGCTATTTACCATAGCTGGGGATCTGGTTCACGAGCACCAACATGTGTCCACACACTGGTGGGCCTGCGTGCTATGTGTGCAGGGGCCAGACCTCCTCCCCGTCCTCTGTAGTTCAGTCTGAGACTGAAAGGAGTTCAATTTCTGTGTGTCACCAGCGAGGAGGCACTACATGAGGCTTGCTATTGAAGAGGCTATGTACTGGCAGGGAGAGACTTACACATTTAGCCCTCCCTTTTGCAAGACTGCCAGCCAGCGGTGGAAGCTGAAAGCGTGGGCAACATGCACTACCCACTACACTACCACACTAGACGTGTCACAACAATCATTTTGACACCAGCATGTGGAGTGCTACTCTAATTGGGTAAAGGGGACGGACCTAACAGATTTGGGCATCCATGAAGGATTGTGGATCACCAGCATCAGAAAAAAAATCAACCACTAACTGTGTGACCTCATTGTTCAGCCAATGAATAACTCTACCATCACGACCAAACCAGGGAATGGTAGTGGACAATTTAACAGCTACTGTGAGGTAGAGGCACCAAGAGCATTCACATAGATTAGGATTGTGAGCTTTAATAGCAAGGATGAAATATTTAGCCGTCTCAGCTCCCTACTGTGTTACTCATCTCAGCTTTTTCCTTCGCTCCCACTGTCAAAGAAAACAGCTTTTGTCTCACTTCAACCAACCCAGGTGATATTAAGATATGCCTAGAGAGCACAGAAAGTAGTAAAGTCTATGGGATCAATAATGTAGGACTGAAGACCTGGGGTTCCAGAACTAGCCATGATTAGCCAGCTTGTATTAAAGATAAAAACATAGAAAACCACAGCAAAATACAGGCCCTTCAGCCCACAATGCTGTGTAGAACATGTCCTTACTTTAGAAATAACCTAGGGTTACCCATAGCCCTCTATTTTCCTAAGCTCCATGTACCTATCCAGGAGTCTCTTAAAAAACCTTATCATATCCGCCTCCACCACTGTCGCCGGCAGCCCATTCCACGCACTCACCACTCTCTGTGTAAGAAAAACTTACCTCTGACATTTCCTCTGTACCTACTTTCAAGCACCTTAAAACTGTGCCCTCTCGTGTTAGTCGTTTCAGCCCTGGGGAAAAGCCTTCTACTATCCACACAATCAATGCCTCTCATCATCTTATACACCTCTATCAGGTCACCTCTCAGCCTACGTCACTCCAAGGAGAAAAGGCCGAGTTCACTCAACCTATTCTCATAGGGCATACTGCCTTTCAGCTATTAAACTCAATCCCACGATTGATGAAGGCTAATGCACTGTATGTCTTCTTAACCACAGAGTCAATCTGCGTAGCAGCTTTAAGTGTCCTATGGACTCGGGCCACAAGATCCCTCTGATCCTCCACACTGCCAAGAATCTTATCATTAATACTCTATTCCGCCATCATATTTGAACTACCAAAATGAACCACCTCACACTTGTCTGTGTTTAACTCCATCTGCCACTTCTCAGCCCAGTTTTGCATCCTATTATACCCCGCTGTAACCTCTGACAGCCCTCCACACTATCCACAACACCCACAACCTTTGTGTCATCAGAAAATTTACTAACCCATCCCTCCAGTTATTAGTAGAGTTCCAACTTTAGCATCTACCTAACAATGAGGAAAACTGTACAGCCCCATACACAAGAAGCAGGATAAGTACAACCTCATTAATTATTGCACAGTCAGTGTGTACTTAATCATCAGAAAAATGATGGTAGATTTTAATTCCAGGGTTATCAAGTGGCAATTATCAATATCTGACCTGGATATGCTCCAGATTCCAACCTGCCTTGGTCCAATTATGGATCACAGAGTTAAATTCCAAAGGTGTGAGTTACTGTCTTTGACATCATGGCTGGAATTATGCATCAAGGAGCTCTGGTAAAAATGAAGTCGGTAAGCATCAAGGAGAAAAGGCTCCAATGATGGAGGCGTACTTCACACAAAGGAAATATTTGTACTTGTTGGAGGTCAATCATCTTAGCCACAGGATGCCACTATAAGAGTTCCTCAGGACAATGTCCTGGGTCCAACTAGTGTAAGCTGTTTCATCAATGATCTTTCTTTCATTAGAAGACAAATAGGATATTCGCAGATGACAGCTCAATGTTCAATTCCTTTTCCAACTGTGCTTGGTGAAGAACTGTTGGGATTTCTCTGTACAGTCTGACCTATTGTATTTTGCTTTTAACTAAAACTTATTTACATTCTGTTTAAATTTTACCTTTGATGACTGGTTTGTCCATTAGGCTTTTCATTCCCAAAGCTCATTAAACATGATGATTTTCAATCTGCAAAGGTTTATACTTCAATTGAAGATAACAGTGGTTCAGGTTCTGGAAGTAGAAGGTTAATGTTTACCTTTATACTACGATCAGATCAAGGGACAATTAAGAATCATAGAAGCAACTTTAGAAGCAAGTTAGAATTTAAAACATATTTCTCCAAGACAGTATGGACACTTTTGATTCAACAGAACACTTAGTTTTGCTGCAAGAAGGTTGCTGGCTCCAAGTACTTTGTCAATACTTTTCTGCTTAGCTGAATGAAATGTTATTTTTGAAGAAAAAATCTAAAAAGACCTCTCTGGGGTCTTCGTTTAGCAGCGTTCTTTTAATTTGCTGGAAGTATTGCTCCATCTTTTTGTCCATGATTTTCCAGCTTTGATTTAATGTTGGACAAAATCCAACTGCTTTTCCAATGCAAGTGAAATTATGATGTTGTGGTGACCACGGAGGAGCAACTAATGTTTCTACTTCATTATATTTTTCATCACACTGGTGGCATTCGCAGTGCGGGGGTCAGGATGAAGGACAAATGAACATAATCAGTTAAGGACCTCTCAGTCTGTACCAGGCTCAGGTAATTTCTGGTTTAATTAATAAGACAGTTACTTCTTTTCTTCCATGAGCCTGGTAAACATATACCCATTAAAATTCTGAAAAATGGTTGGTTGATTTTCCCCTTGACCGATTCCAATACTTTTTGTCCTGAGTTAATGGATTCATTTCTCATTTCATTAAGCTTCTAACAAAGATGCTCTTTTGTTTAGCTGAAGAAAGTTTTTAAAAGGGGTGACCATTCCACAAATTTCTATACTTATTACTTCTGCATGGTTTTCAGTGTGAATAATTTTCAGATTTATTCCAGAAATAACCAACTCAGATAGACGATAAGTCATATCAAAAACTGATACTGATGCACAAATGTTGGTTTGATCTTAACCTCGAACAAGGGTTCCAACCTGGGATCCATGGACCCATCGATTAAAGGTAATGCTCCATGGCATTAAAAAAGTTGGGAACCCTGACATAGAAGGCACTTACCACAGAGTGGTTGAAAACAGAAGCTGTGAGGGCAGTTGACTGATGAAGAGCTGGCATTGTACATGCACAACAGGAAGGATAAAGAATCAGACCAATAGCAGCTATATTGTAAATTTAGAACCTGATCATCTTGAAAAAAAATTTAAAACTGTTGATTAATAGGGATACAATTGTTTCTTTTAAAGCACATGCAACTTAAGTGCTGGAGTGACTTCAATATTAAGATTCCAGCTATGAGTAAAACGCCAGAGGCAGATCAGGATGTTGCTTTCAATTTAAAGTCTTTAGGGCTTTGACGTTTTTGAGGTTGATCAACTACGCAAAGGCAACAGTTAGTTTTACAGAATTTAAGCTCGTGTTGTTGCAATGAACTGTTCTCCAAAGATATGAAGGACAGGAAACCATCACTTCCTTGTACCCATTCCCTTCCCAAATCAGTTGGAATGACATGGATTGGTGGGTGGAAAATATGGCACGCACCAGACCGTGCCAGCCTCTGGGGTTTACATGCTCCGATTCTCTGGATTATGGTTAGCTGATGTGGTCCCTTTAAAGATTCTGGCCTGCTCTACTAATTGGCGGCCATGTTCCAGACCGAGCATTTGGATATTTAAAAGCACCTGCTTAGGTTCGGGGCTCAATCATCAGCTCAAACTGCGATTGCGTTTAGGATTTCTGTCTGATTTGGATTCTCATCTAGTCTCATCAGGTTCTTGCCTAGCATCAAGTCAAGAACCCTGTTCTCATATCAGTCTCGAAATCGTGTCTCGATTCTAGACTCAGATGCTCCAGCAGTTGGGTCCTCACTGTCCTCACCTAGGCCTCTCATCATAGATGATAGAATATTGGAGGACATCGTGTTATATCCCTGCTAAAACACATACGTATGTAACCCCAATCCCCAGCCACTATATCCCTGCTTCACTATTTTAACCTGCCAGGTCAAGTAGAAATCAGAACACGGAAGAAAAAAATTAAAATCCTTTTTTTGGTAGTCCTCCAGCAACAATCCCTCCCTCCCTCTCACCCCTCACATTTCTCATGTCCATGATTTCCACCCCATTTGAAAATTGAGATTTAATGTATTTTTGTTTGCATACAATTTTGTAGTCCGACCAACACCACTCTGTAGTGGTAATGATGAGGCCAATTGACTTCTATTCTATCTCTATTGCATTTTGAAGATAAAAACATAAAACAAATTGCATTACTTCCAATTCTAAGAGTGAGACATACCTCATATAAAATGACCTCTCATGTATGTATAGATACATTTATTTAGCATTGCAGTGTGCAGTAGGCCCTTCTGCCCCTTCAAGTTGTGTAGCCCCAACAATCCCCAACAAACCCAATTAGTCCATACCTAATCATGGGACAATATACCACAAGGCCATAAGACATAGGAGCAGAATTAGGCTATCTAGCCCATCGAGTCAGCTCCACCATTCAATCATGGCTGATCATTTTTTTCTACCTCCTCCTCAACCCCAGTTCCCGGCCTTCTCCCCGTAGCCTTTGATGCCATGTCCAATCAAGAACCTATTAATCTTTGCCTTAAATACACCCAACGACGTAGCCTCCACAGCTGCAAGTGGCAACAAATTCCACAAATTCACCACCCTTTGGCTAAAGAAATTTACAATGAGCAATTAACTTAAGCATCACATCTTTGGTCTATGGGAGAAAACTGGAGTACCTGGGGGAAACTATTGATGTACAGACTCCTTACAAAGCAGCACCAGGATTGAATTCCAAGCTCCAGAACATGCTGAGCGGTGACAGCTTCGTGCTGGTTGCAGCACTGCCGTGGCAAGAGGGATTTTCAAGTTCCTAGCTGTGAACTTTCCCAAAGATGAAGACTTTCTTTGTCACATGTGCATCGAAACATTGAAACATACATTGAAAAGTGCTGTTTGCATCAACGACCAACACAGTCCGAGGATGTGCTGCGGGAAGCCCGCAAGGGTCACCATGCTTCCAGCACCAACAGTGATACCCACAACTTACTAACTCAAACCCTAACCCTGTATGTCTTTGAGAGGAGACTGGAATGCCAGGCAGAAACCCATGCAGTCATGGGGAGAACGTACAAACTCCTTACAGAGAGTGGTGGAAATAACCCCCCCATCGCTGATCGTCAATGCTGTAAAGCTTTACCGCTAACCGCTATGCTGTCGCACTGCTTGTCAATAGACAATAGGTGCAGAAGTAGACCATTCGGCCCTTCGAGCCTGCACCGCCATTCTGAGATCATGGCTGATCATCTACTATCAATACCCGGTTCCTGCCTTGTCCCCATATCCCTTGATTCCCCTATCCATAAGATACCTATCTAGCTCCTTCTTGAAAGCATCCAGAGAATTGGCCTCCACTGCCTTCCGAGGCAGTGCATTCCAGACCCCCACAACTCTCTGGGAGAAGAAGTTTTTCCTTAGCTCTGTCCTAAATGACCTACCCCTTATTCTCAAACCATGCCCTCTGGTACTGGACTCTCCCAGCATCTGGAACATATTTCCTGCCTCTATCTTGTCCAATCCCTTAATAATCTTATATGTTTCAATCAGATCCCCTCTCAATCTCCTTAATTCCAGCGTGTACAAGCCCAGTCTCTCTAACCTCTCTGCGTAAGACAGTCCAGACATCCCAGGAATTAACCT
Source organism: Hemitrygon akajei (assembly GCF_048418815.1). Lineage (NCBI taxonomy): Eukaryota > Metazoa > Chordata > Chondrichthyes > Myliobatiformes > Dasyatidae > Hemitrygon > Hemitrygon akajei. Next base: position 17,874,782 of record NC_133142.1, on the reverse strand, counting down.
AGTGAATCTACGCTGCACTTCCTCTACAGCCAGGATGTCCTTCCTTAACCCTGGAGACCAAAACTGTACACTATACTCCAGGTGTGGTCTCACCAGGGCTCTGTACAAATGCAAGAGGATTTCCTTGCTCTTGTACTCAATTCCCTTTGTAATAAAGGCCAACATTCCATTAACCTTCTTCACTGCCTGCTGCACTTGCTCATTCACCTTCAGTGACTGATGAACAAGGACTCCGAGATCTCTTTGTATTTCTCCCTTACCTAACTCTACACCGTTCAGATAATAATCTGCCTTCCTGTTCTTACTCCCAAAGTGGATAACCTCACACTTATTCACATTAAACACCATCTGCCAAGTATCTGCCCACTCACCCAGCCTATCCAAGTCACCCTGAATTCTCCTAACATCCTCATCACATGTCACACTGCCACCCAGCTTAGTATCATCAGCAAACTTGCTGATGTTATTCTCAAGTTGTCCTGGTACAACTTTCTCAGGAGGCTAAAGAAATTCATCATGTCCCTGATGACTTTTACCAATTTTTATCAAAGCACTACAGGAATCATTCTGTCTGGATGCACAATGGCTTGGTGTGGGAAGAGCTTTTAATGTGATCTCATGAAAACGCAGAGAATTGTGGGCACAGTTCAGCATATAGATTCTATCTATACTTCTCGCTGCAGTAAAGCAAGCATCATAATCAAAGACCCCACCCACTCCAAACACTCTTTTATCTCCCCTCTCTCACTGGGCAGAAGATAGAAAAGCCTGGAAGCACGGATCACCAGGCTTAAGGACAGCTTCCATCCCACCGTTATCAGAATCTTAAATGGACCTCTTGTATGATAAGATGGACTCTTGACCTCACAATTTACCTCATTATGATCTTGCACTTTATCATTTACCTGTACTGTGCTCTATTAGTAGCTTTTGCAATTTATTCTGCATCATTATTATTATTATTATTATAACTCAATAATGAATTGATCTGTATAAAAAGTATGCAAGACAAGCTTTTCATTGTACCTAGGTATATGTGGCAACAAGAAACCAATACCAATGTTCTTCACTGCATAGCGATCCAAGAAGAATGCAAGAAGTAGTAAAAGGTGCATAACCTTCTGTTTTTTGCCTCACAAAGAAAGTCAAGAGGGATTGTGGAGGATCCTTCTCCAACTTTGTGCATCCTTAAGCCCTTCCTGAGGAAATGCAATATCTTTGCCAGCTCATGGAAATTCATAGGCCAATGATAAGCAAAGCATCTGGGAAATCATTGGATGTGTTAAGCCATCCTTTGGTCTCCTAGAGGGCTTTTCAAATTCCTCAGAATCTACAGACCTAAGTGGAAGCAAGATTCTCTTAAGTCTGAAGGATTCCCTAGGAAGGAAAATAAAATACTTCTGACTATGTTTTCCATGTATAATGCCAATCCTAGCATCCACCCAATGAATATATCCTTGTGTTCTACAAGCAGTCACCAATCCATTCATGAACTCTTTAGTGTGGAAGAACCAACTTTGTGCTTACCAACTTGAAAGATGATTCACTTGAAGATATTGTTTGGGGTTCTAATTGGGGGAGTGGAAGAGACATCTGTTTTACAGAAGATGTCAAGGAAAGGGATGGTGTATTGAGATCGTTTAAGGAATGAATTAGGACAGTCAGACTGGCTTTGTGCAGGGCAGGTCAAGTCTTACCAACTTGATTCTTTGCTAAGAGGTGACAGAGGTGATTCCCGAATGTATGGGAGTAGATGCTGTCTCTGTGGATTTTAGTTAGGCATTTGACATGGTTTCTCATGATAGACTGATTGCGAAGGTTAAGTTGCATGAGATCCACGATGACTTGGTAGTTTGGATTCAGAACTGGCTTGCCCATATACAGGAAGCAGTGGTGTAAGGGTTTTATTCGGGCTAGAGGGCCATGTGATGTGAGGCAGGGATTGATGCTGGAACCTCAGTTGTTTGTGATATATATAAATGACCTAGATAAAAATATAGATGAGTCAGTTTGTAGATGACACACATATTGGTGGACTTGTGGACAAAGTGGTAGATTATCAAAGATACAGCAGATTATGGATCAGTTACAGATGTGGATGGGGAAATTACAGATGGAGTTTAATCTGAGCAAATGTAAGGTGTTGCACTTTAAGAGACTAAATGTAAGGGTAAACAAAGTATACCATTAATGGCAGGAACCTTAACAACACTGACCTATAAAGGAACACTGGGGTTCAAGTTAATACCTCCCTGAATGCGGCCACACAAGTAGATACCCTCATAAAGTAGATGCATAGCAAGCTTGCCTTTATTGGTCTGAGCATTACATATAAGAGTCAAGATTTCATATTACCACTTCATAAAACTCTGGAGTATTGTATGCAGTTCTGGTTATCTCATTACAGAAAGGCTATAAAGGCTTACACCTCCTTCCTGTAACAGTGCAACATAATGCTGCTTGGATTAGAGGGCATGATATCTATTGGACAAACTTGGGTTGTTTTCTTTGGAATTCTGGAGGCTGAGGGAAGACTTGATAAAGTAGACCATAAGAATCGTTTTCCTAGGTTAGGAATGTCAAGTACAAGAATGCATGCATTTAAGGTTGGGGGGAAAGATTAAAGCAAGTTCAAAGTAAATGTATTTCTAAAGTATATTTTTGTCACCATAAACAACCCTGAGATTTGTTTTCTTGTGGGCACACGTATTCAGTAAATCCATTAATCATAACAGAATTGATGGAAGACTGTCCTCAACAGGGCAGACAGCCTTTGAGCAAAAGAGTACAAATTGTGCAAATATAAAAGAAATAAAAAGAAATACTAATAATAAATAAATATCACGAACATGAGTTGATGAGTCCTTGAAAGTAAGTCCATAGGTTGTGGGAACAGTTCAGTGATGGGGCAAGTGAAGTTGAGTAAAGTTTTCCCCTCTGATTCAAGACCCTGATGGCTGAGGGGTAATAACTGTTCCTGAACTTGGTAGCATGAGTCCTGAGGCTTCTGTACCTTCTTACTGACGGCAGCAGTGAGAAGAGAACGTGACCTGATGACAGATGCTACATTCCTGCAACAATGCTCCATGTAGTTGTGCTCAATGGTGGGCAAGGCTTTATCTGTGATGGACTGGGCCATATCCACTACTTTTTGTAGGATTTTCTGTTCAAGGGCATTTAAGGTTACCATGCTGTGATGCAACCAGTCAATATACCCTCCTCCACACATCTATAGAAGTTTGTCAGAGTTTCAGATATCATGTTGAATTTTCACAGACTTTGAAAGAAGTAGAGGTGCTGCCATGCTTTCTTCATAATTTTACTTACTTGCTGGGCACAGGACAGATCATCTGAAATGTTAATACTGAGGGATTTAAAGCTAATGAACTTCTTCATCTCTGATCCCCCAGTAGGGACTGGCTTATGGACCGCTGGTTTCCACATCCTGAATCAATAATCAGCTCCTGGGTCTTGCTGATGCTGAGTGAGAGGTTGTTGTTGTGGCCACTCAGCCAGACTTTCAATTTCCCTCCTTAATGCTGATTCATCACTACCTTTGTTTGGCCATCTACCTCATGCATTGGTTTTGGCAGCAAACTTAAATATAGCATTGGAGCTGTGCTTAGCTACAAGTCCTGAGTATAAAGTGAGCAGAGCTGGGAACTAAGCACACAGCTTGTGGAGTTGTTAGCAATCTAAACTGACTGGGGTCTCCAAGTGAGGAAATTGAGGATCCAATTGGATAAGGAGGCATTGAGGCCAAGGTCTTGAAGCTCATTGATTAGTTTTGAGGGGATGATAATATTGAATGCCAAGCTGAGGTTGATTAAGTGTGCATCTTTGCAGTCCAGGTGTTTCAGTTGAGTGAAGAGCCAAAGAAATGGCATCTGCTATAGACCGGTTGTGCCTGTAGGCAAGGGAAATTGGAGTGGATTCAAATTGCTTCTCAGGCAGGAGTTGATATGTTTCATAACCAACCTCTGAAAACACTTCATCACCATGGATGCAAATGCTACTGAATGATAGCCATTCTTCTTTGACTCTGTTATAAATGAAGCCTACTTGAAGCACTTGGGTAGCTGATACTGCCAAAGTGAGAGGTTAAAAATCTCAGTGAACACTCCAGCCAGTTGATCAGCACAGGTCTTCAGGACTTGGCCTGGTACCCTGTCTCAGCGGAATGCTTTCTGTTGGTTCACCCTCCTGAAGGACGCTCTCACACTAGCTTCACAGACTGAAATCAGAGTGTAACTCAGGGGCTGTGGGAGTCTGTGATGGGTCCTCGAAGAAGATGTGAGGGGCAAGACTAAGAAATAAGAGAGTGGTAGGTGTCTAGAATGATTGTCAGGTGTAATGGTGGAAGCAGATGCAATAACAGTATCTAAAAAGCTGTTGGATAGACACACAAATTGTCATGATTATTGAACAGAAGGTTTAAAACACACTTGTAATAACCTTGTAACTTACCTTCCTCCTGGCAGCCAATTTCTCACTCTTTGATGAGCCATTTGAATTAGTATTCAGTGGACAGATTTCACGGCAGGCATTGGCACTGAACTAGTGGATTCCATCCTTGCGGTGAGCATAACACAGGGCCACAGCCTTGCTGGGTGGAAGGCTCAGTAATTTTATCTCAAAAAGGCAAACCTTGGCTTAAATGTTTAGTTCATAAAGATATCAAATGATCATTTTACATGGTTCACAAACTCTATTTGAGCGATGATCAAATGGCTTTTATTACGGCTAATCGTAGATCACACAATTTTGCTGCTGCAGTACAATGCGTGATATAGTTATTTTGTACTTCAGGCTTCACTAGGGAATTGCTCAGTCATGGACTTATCTGATGGAAAATCTTGGTGTACCCCCACAGAAGATCTTTGTTTCTTCTTATTCTCTTTCATTCCCACTCCAGATCATTGCAGCTTCTACCCTGCTGTTATAAGACTATTAAATGGTTCCCTAATATGATAAGATGGACTCTTGACTTCACAATCTACCTCGCTACAATCTTGCACTTTAACGTTTATCTGCACTGTGCTTTCTCTGTAGATGTTACACTTTATTCTGCATTGTTATTGTCTTACCTTATACTGCTTCATTGTACTGTGCAATGATCTGTATGAGCAGTAGCAAGGCAAACTTTTCACTGTACCTGTGTACATCTGGGGTCTACAAGTGAAGAAATTGAGGATCAAATTGCACAAGGAGGTATTGAGGTCATGGACCAAGGTCTTGAAGTTTATTGATTAGTTTTGTGGGATGATAGTGTTGAATGCTGAGCTGTAATCGATAAAGAGCATCCTGATGTATGCACTGTTCCTGTCCAGATGTTCAAGGGTTGAGTGAAGAGCCAATGAGATGGCATCTGCTGTAGACAGTATGCAAGTTGGAGTGGATGCAGACACTTCCCAGGCAGGAATTGATACGTTTCGTCCCCAGCCTCTCAAAAAACTTCATCACTGTGGATGTAAGTTCTTCTGGACGATAGCCATAGAGACAGGTACAGGTGACAATAATAAAACAATTCAAATTCCAATTCCAGTTCTATTGTCTGTTCTTAACAAGTCAATTTCTTGCTCCATCAACCTGTTTTCCCATTAATCTCTACTTCCTTCTCATTTTTAACCATTTTTTTCACACTGATTTTTTCCTTCTCCACACCATAGAGCTTATCATTTCTCTATCCTTTTCCGGTCTTGATGATTGGTTATTGAACTGAAGCTCTCTCTGTCTCTCTTTCTCTCTCGCTCCAAAGATACTATCCAAATGCTGAGTAATTTTGAAATATTCTGCTCTAATTTCAGAGTTTTAGAATTGCATTATATTGATTTTATAATTCACCAACTATTCAAATTTATGGAGTTCTCTTGTTAGAGCCCTGAACACCATTGTGACATTTCAATGCTGAAAGTTCAAGAAACAATCAAAATTAAGCATAAATTAAGCACGTAACACTAAACCATAACTTTCAAGAAAGTTTAATAAATTGTTTAAAAGGTTAAACAATGCTGCCTCCTTTCCTTACATATCTTGATGCTGTGTTGAGCATCTCATCATCTTACCTGCTTACTTTTAGATCACAGCGTTCATGCTATGACCCATTCCACCCAGCATCGATAAGTCAAGTCAAGTCAAATCACTTTTTATTGTCATTTCGACCATAACTGTTGGTACAGTACACAGTAAAAACGAGACAACATTTTTCAGGACCATGGTGCTACTTGAAACAATACAAAAACTACACTGAACTACGTAAAACAACACAAAAACTACATTAGACTGCAGACCTACCCAGGACAGCATAAAGTGCACAAAACAGTGCAGGCATTACAATAAATAATAAACAAGACAATAAGCACAGTAGAGGGCAGTAAGTTGCTGTCAGTCCAGACTCTGGGTATTGAGGAGTCTGATAGCTTGGGGGTAGAAACCGTTAGAAAGTCTGGTCGTGAGAGCCCGAATGCTTCGGTGTCTTTTGCCAGATGGCAGGAGGGAGAAGAGTTTGTATGAGGGGTGCGTGGGGTCCTTCATAATGCTGTTTGCTTTGCGGATGCAGCATGTGGTGTAAATGTCTATAATAGCAGGAAGAGAGACCCCGATGGTCTTCTCAGCTGACCTCACTATCCGCTGCAGGGTCTTGCGATCCGAGATGGTGCAGTTTACGAACCAGGCAGTGATGCAGCTGCTCAGGATGCTCTCAATACAACCCCTGTAGAATGTGATGAGGATGGGTGGTGGGAGATGGACTTTCCTCAGCCTTCGCAGAAAGTAGAGATGCTGCTGGGCTTTCTTTGCTATGGAGCTGGTGTTGAGGGACCAGGTGAGATTCTCCACCAGGTGAACACCAAGAAATTTGGTGCTCTTAATTATCTCTACCGAGGAGCCGTTGATGTTCAGCGGAGAGTGGTCACTCCATGCCCTCCTGAAGTGAACAACCGTCTCTTTTGTCTTGCTCACATTCAGAGACAGGTTGTTGGGTCTGCACCAGTCCGTTAGGCGCTGCACCTCCTCTCTGTAAGCTGACTCATCGTTCTTGCTGATGAGACCCACCACGGTCGTATCATCAGCGAACTTGATGATGTGGTTCGAGCTGTGTGTTGCAACAGTCGTGGGTCAGCAGAGTGAACAGCAGTGGACTGAGCACACAGCCCTGGGGAGCCCCCGTGCTCAGTGTGATGGTGTTGGAGATGCTGCTCCCGATCCGGACTGACTGAGGTCTCCCAGTCAGGAAGTCTAAAATCCAGTTGCACAGGGAGGTGTTCAGGCCCAGTAGGTTCAGCTTTCCAATTAGTTTGAGGGATGATTGTGTTGAATGCTGAACTGAAGTCTATGAGCAGCATTCCAACATACGAGTCTTTTTGTCCAGGTGGGTTAGGGCCAGGTAGAAGGTGATGGCAATGGTGTCGTCTGTTGAACGGTTGGGACGGTACGTGAACTGCAGGGGTCCAGTGAGGGGGGCAACAGGGTCTTGATATGCCTCATGACGAGCCTCTCAAAACACTTCATGTTGATGGATGTGAGTGTAATGAGACGGTAGTCATTTAGGCAGGACACTGAAGACTTCTTCGGCACGGGGACGATGGTGGCGGCCTTGAAGCACGTTGGAATGACGGCGCTGCTCAGGGAGATGTTGAAGATGTCTTGATTTCCTTCTTGAGTCATTCTTTTAGTCATGACTTTTAGTCATTCTAAAAGTTCTGCTTTAATATTGAAAATATTGCTTCACTTGTTTTGAACTGCTTAATAAGTAGTCTTCTTACAATAAATGAACTAAAAATACTTTAAGTTGTAATCATAGACAAAAACTTTATTACTGCTAAAAAAAAGGATAATTTTATCTGAAAAATCTGATTTTTGGCTAATGTTTCTTAGTTAACAGAGATATCATATATTCATTTTGCACAGTTCACAAACTCTAAATAAGTGACGATTGAATATTATCAATTTATTACAGTTTGTGTAGTTTTGCTGCTTCTTTGCATTGGCCTCCATCTATATGATATAGTTAATTGTTGCATTGTAAATGTAGCAATAAATGGTCACAACCTCTCATTGTATTAATACATCAAAATTCAACCAAAACGCTAAGTTTGCAATCAGCTAATGTTTTGTCATAAAGCCAATTATTTGAGTTGATAATATCTGATGAGATCACCAACTGTGATAATATTTAAGCAAGATGCTTATATACATCAATGATAGTGATTACTGTGATCAAATTTTCTTATCCAGAAAATATGAGATGTATTTCACACAGGATCCTGCTGCCTTGAAGTCAATTTAATATCCTTCTACTTTCTGTGTATTTTATCCCTTCATGACACTATCCAAATCTTTTGTAAATAGATGCAGAAAGGGAAATAATATGTGACCTGAAACATTTCTGTTGTGTCTTTGCAACTACATATCAATTAAATAAAAGCACGCACACATGAAATAGCTTTAACTGGTTTATTCACATTGCAGCGAGAGAGAGAGAGAGAGAGAGAGAGAGAGAGAGAGAACAGATCAATACACATGCATAGACAACAGATCAATATGCATGCGTAGACAACAGATCAATACGAATGCATAGACAACAGATCAATACGCATACGTAGTCAACAGTTCAATACACATACATAGACAACAGATCAATACGCATGCATAGTCAACAGTCCATGTACAGTGCTAAGGGGAGTCATTGTTCAAAAATAAATAGATCCATACATTAGAATTTCCACATTTTACTTAGCGATACAGCACGGTAAAGGACTCTTTTGGCCCAACGAGCCCATCCCGCCCAGTAACACCCATGTGACAATTAGCCTACAAACTCAAGCATTTTTAGAATGTGGGAGGAAACCAGAGCACCCGGAGGAAACCCATGTAGATATAGGGAGAATGTATAAACTCCTTACAGACAGCGATGGAATTGAATCCAGGTCTCTGGCACTGTAATAACGTTACACATACTGCTACACTACAGTGCCGCCCCTGGACATTCCTTCATATCCACATATATTCAACACTATAGCAACAGAAAGGACTCGAAAGTCAAATGAAACGGGATTGCAAGAAGCTTCGGAGGATTTTAGACTCAGCCAGCTCAACTCCCTCCACCACTTCAAGAGACAGTATCTCAAGAAGGCAGCATTCATCATTAAGGACTCTCCTCGTCTGGGACATCCCTTCTTCTCATTTCTACTACCAGGGCAGAGGTACTGGATCCCGAAAAACCACACTCAACTATTCAGAACCAACTTCTTACCCCCCACATTCAGATCTCTGAAATGATCCCTGAACCCATGAACACTATTATTTCTTTTCAGCTTGCACTATCTATTCATTTTGTAATTTATAGGATTTAGCTTTTGTTTTTACACACCCTGCTGTGGCAAAGCAACAAATTTCATGTCATGTAAGACAGTGAGAATAAACCGGAATCTGATTTGGATTCAAATTAGGTCACTTCTGGAAAAGGAAGGCACAATAGGGGATAAAATGGGACAAGGAAACACCAATTAGGAACCGCAGAACACAAATACGAGAAGGAATAAACAGAAAGTAATTTCACAGTACTGATATTAAACAGAAAGGAAGACAGTCCAGTGAGCTAACAAGGATAATGAGAGTGCGGAAATATATATACCAAGCAAGGCTCATGACAACTCTTCCTCATAGGCCACTGCACCTGTTAATTGCCTCAGTAAAGCTAATGGTTGTTGGAAGCAAGTTACATTTCTTAGTCAAAATAAACAATGTCAATTGATGCATCCTTACCGCCCCCATCACCCCCTACCTCTTTCCATCGTATATAAAATGTTTGCATCTTCCTTTCCCAGGACTGTCTTATGAGAATTGTTACTATTCGTCTCTTGTATTGTTTAGACAGCTTGGACACGCAGAAGGAAAGTAGACACTGACACTGTAGGCTGCAGAGTTACATATGTTCAGACTTTGTGTCCTCCAGGAACTAGAAACCTCATGAAATGTTCAAGGTCCTCCTTAAGTATATATACACAAACCCACAGATATACTTAGAATTGTGCACCCATAATAATCAGCCTGAAGCTTTTTCATTCAATGCTGAAGTAAAGATCATGACAAAATATATAATGAAATATATTTTAAAATTCTTCATGCGCAAAATAAAACAAAAATTTCTGATTTGCTATGTTGAGTCCATTGACTCCATCTTGTAACAGAGTTGTGCATTCAAAATACTGTCAGATAATCCACTGCTATCCTCTTGTAATCCAGCTACTATTGATTCTTATTCATACAGATCATTTTCTACTTTGAGTCTGCATCTTGGCCAGATTCCTCAACACAAACATCATCTCTCAAGCATCTTTCATATTTGATAGAACAAAAGTAATACATGTGCATGTTACAGAGGTTCAGAAAACCCTCCTTTACTAAAAGATTAAAATTTGCACAAGCTGCTTGAGATCCTCAGTATGATTTAGTCCATTCTAAATGCATCAGATATTGGGAGATCCAATTCAGCAAGTGCTTATTCCAAAAACGTGTAATGACTGATATTTGTAATCTTTGAACTAATTCTACCCAATAGAATAAAGGTACTATCCTCGTTTAAGAGCTGATTGAATTTTTCACCAGCAGCAGCATAGGCTACGCAAACAATTTTATTTCCACCAGTTAATGGTATTTAAACTTGTTTATGTTCTAATGGTTTAATCCTGGAAGCTGTCATTCTTTTCAGGCTAGCTGGTATTTCTGGACATCAGGTTTTGGATGCTTCTGGGGGTGGGGGGGGCTGCATTCCAGTCCCTGCTCATGATTAGAGAGAAAACGAGGTTCACCCATGGTTTCTCTGACCTCCATAGGTTCATACTTCTCTCAATAACAACTTCCTCCATTCCTAGAATAACACAGCTGTACAGACATGCTAAGTCAACAGAAGATGTTCCACATAATTCATATAATGTGTCATTTTGAAGTATTACTGAATATCACAAATTATATAACAAATGGAAACAAAGGAATCTATGGTATAATATGATACTGAAAGCTTTAAGATCAACAAATTCCATTTACTCACCGCTGCCCTGGTGGAATATAAAGACTCTTTTATTCCATTAAAAACCTTTTATTTTTCTTTCAATGTGTTTGAAATACATGATCAGTCAATTTCATTCCAAAATATGTTTTCCTTTTAGATACATGTGGATTTGAAAACAAATATTTGTTCTGGGTGCTGTAAACAATGTTTGAGAAGGTTGTGGTGGACACTTACGGAGTTTTTATGATGATGGTGCTCCTAACATGATATTAGGTGATAATTATATTATTCTGAGCCAATGACCTGAACAATTAAGAGCCAAGAAAGTGGATTGTACAGGGCAGGCATTTTAGGCATTAAGTGGTGCAGTTTCAATTTTTTTCCAGAGCATACTGATTTCTGGATGAATTTATGCCAGACACAAAACTGCGCAAAGAACTTCTGTTTACCATACCTGTTAGTATGGCAGACTTAAATTTCTGTTATCAGGAGTGTGCCAAATGACGTGGTTATTCGCAGAAAACATGTTTCTACCTCTACTAATGCAAGTTATCTTCAGGATATCCCACTAGGTATCTTCAGAAGTGATGGCAAGCTGTTCAAGCATATTTGAAAGGGCACAGATTACACCAAAAGTAGCAGGATTTGTTTTTTGGTAGGCACATTGAGGCATGTGATAAATATGCCCATCAGAGAGAATAGTTCCTACCTCGACATCTCTAAATGAATTAATATTTTGCCAATGATCACTCTCCTAAGTTGTTATTACGGAGATATGTTATATTCTGTAAGCCTAGCTTTAGCCATGCTCTTGCATTTGGTCTGTCCTCAGAGAAAGTGAATATCATGTTGACTTCCAATGGATTGTTCCCCAGTGCTTTGGGGAAATATACACAATTTCCTTATCCACAGATAGTTTGCATTGCCGGATAGTTTCATCAGCTAACGCTGCTGAGAAAATTGGATTTTGAGTGATCTACCATCCTGGCTCGGCACGCTAGTGTGCTTTTGAGTGCAGTGAGTGTACGCTGATATGGTCAGAGCCATCAACTGATTGGAGGAATCGCAGAAGGCATCAGATGTCTGCTGAAGATGAGATTCAAGCTGACATCCTGCTACTTGAAGGCAGGATAGAACGAGGAAGAAAGCGGCAAGGAGACCCAGGAGCTGAAAGTCATGAGAGAGAGAGAGCTGAAAGAATCGTAGGAACAAAGAGGACCAAGAAGGAAAAGGCAGCCACCAGGGGGAGTTCCTGCTCAGCATCTGTTGCCTCATTTCAAGCTGAATGGAGGAGGAAACATTGTTGCGTGGACTGTGGTGGACTCCTTGATGTAAGTTTCTCCCAAGTATCCCGTAAAATTGTAGTTCCCAATGCAAATTCAGTGATCCTCCCCCACTCTTCAAAACTCAGTGCCAACATCTGACATCAAAAGTGATTTGGCAGAACCAAGAAAATGCATAAAAATCCCTCATATTCTGAAATGCATGACCACACAGATTAATATTTCCCTGCTTCCAGTACTGGCTTACAACATCTCCGTATTTGCTGATGCATGACACATCAATCAAAGAACTCAGACATAAAATATACTTACAGTGAGGATTTCCAGTCTGCAGTTATACACTACAGTATGCAACTCACCTTGACATATCTTGTGAGATCATGAAATTCTCCATTTTGTGCATGTATTCTCACTCTTGGAGGAGATGTTTTCAGCCACCTCTTGATAGACTCTTCTTATGGTATGCCTGGCAGGACAACTGACCCTACTGGCATTGGAACATTGGTGTAATGGATTGAATAGTGGAAAGGATCAGTTGGCTTGCATTAGTGTCTATAATTTTACAATCTGATGACCTTATCTTCTATCACAAAGCCCCTTACAGCCCTTTCATGTTGACAATACCTCCCTTCTCCATATACCCGGGAGATGAACGCCAGGAAAGTTTGTGGTAAACCAGGACCTACATATCTCTTTGGATGAACAGAAGAGGTCCTTAACTTTCCAAAGCTCTTTCTGGGTTGTCCTTGGCATCTAGTCTTCACTTTGCTGCTAGGCAGATACCAATGTGGCTCAATTAGTTGACATGCTTTTCAGAATTCTGCATAGTAAAATGTCAGGAGGTGTGCTAAATTAGATTGGGCCTTATTGGGAGAGCTCTAAGAACCATTTTAGTATTTACCTGTATGCTTCTGACAGGGATGTGTGGTTAACTCTCTAGTGCTGAGAGAGAGAGTAAGAGAGACACTGAGGCCAATCAAAACTCACTTAACATGAGCCGGTGAGTCTGTCATGAGTTGTTGGAAAGTTATTGGAAGGTATACAAGGGACCATGTATATAAGTATTTGGATAGACAGAGACTGATTATGCATAGTCAACATGGTATTGTGCATGGTAGGTCATAGCTAGCCAATCTTATAGCGTTTTTTGAGGACGTAACTAGGAAAGTGGGTCATGGAAAGGGAGCAGATGTTGCCGACATGGAATTTAGTAAGGCATTTGACAAGGTCCTGTACGGGAGGCTGGTCAAAAAGGTTCAGTTGCTCAACATTCAAAATGAGGTAGTAAACTGGATTAGAGATTGGCTTTGTGGGAGAAACCAGAGAGTGATAGTAGATGGTTGCCTCTCTGACTGGAAGCCTGTGACTAGTGGAGTGCCATAGGGATCAGTGCTGTATCTGTTGTTATTTGTCATCTCCTCAACGATCTGGATGATATTCCAACATTCTGTGGTGCACCGCGGCAGGAGCAACCAATTGACTGCGAGACCCTCACCTCAGGATGAGAATGGGAATCAGGTTTAACGTCACTGGCATATGTTGTGATATTTGTTATTTTGGGGCAGCAGTTTGTTGCAATGCATGATTATAAAGACTATAAATTACAATAATAAGTATATATATTAAAAAATTAAATAAACAGTGGAAAAAGAGAGGGGAAAAATAGTGAGTTAGTGTTCATAGATTCAATGTCTATTCAGCATCTGATGTTGGAGAAGAAGAAGCTGTTCCTGAAACATTGAGTGTGTCATCAGGCTCCTGTGCCTCCTCCTTGTTGGTAGTAATGAGAAGAGGGCACATCCTGGATAATGGGGGTCCTTAATGACGGATGCCGCCTTTTTGAGGCATTACCGTTTGATGGTGTCTTGGATGCTGGGGAGGCTAGTGCCCATGATGGAGCTGGCAGAGTTTACAACTTTCTGCAGCTTTTTCCGATCCTGTGCCATGGTTCCTCCATACCAGACAGAGAGGCAACCAGTTAGAATGCTCTCCACACTACATCTGTTGAAACTTGCGCATGGCTTTGGTGATACACCAATTCTCCTCAAACTCCTAATGAATTATAGCTGCTGCCATGCCTTATTTGTGATTGCATTAATACGGTGGGCCCACTATAGTTCCTCAGAGATCTTGACAACCAGGAACATAAAACTGCTCACTCTTTCCACTTCTGATCCCTCGATGAGGACTGATGAGTGCTCCCTTGACTTCCCCTTCCTGAAGTCTACAATTAATTCCTTGCTCTTACTGACTTTTGCTGCAACACCACTCAACCAGCTCCTGTACTCCTCATCACAATCTGAAATTCTGCCAACTATGAATGTGTCATCCACACATTTATAGAAGACATTTGAGCTGTGCCTAGCTACACGATCATGGGCGTAGAGAGAGTGGAGCAGTGGGCTAAGCGCGCGTCCTTGCCAGCAAGGAGAAGATATTATTTCTGAGCTACGCAGACGGTGGTCTCCCGAAGAGGAAGTCGAGGAAGTACAAAGGCCCAGGTTTTGGAGCTTGTTGATTAGCACTGAGGGTACAGTTGTGTTAATTGCGGAGCTGTAATCAATAAAGAGCAGCCTGACGTAGGATTACTATTGTCCAAGAGGTGATCCAAGAGGGGAGTGGAAAGCCAATCCCAATAGCATCTGCTGTAGACCTATTGTGATAATAGGAAAATTGCAGCGGGTCCAGGTCCTTGTTGATTCTAGCCATGACCGCCCTCTCAAAGCATTTCATCACAATAGATATTAGTGCCACTGGCCGATAGTCATTGAGGTAGCTCAGCTGGGCCTGGATCCAACTGGTGGGCAGCCCCCGCCTCTGCCTCTATTCAGCAAATCCTTGGAGCAGCAATGCATAAGTGAAGAATGGCGTTCTGGTTTGGGGCTATCCTCTGGCACGTCAAACTGCTGGGAGAGAGCATTAGCCTTTGTATTCGTGCTGCTGGGGAGGTAGGCGAGGCTGAAATTAAATTGGGTGAAGAAGAGAACCCAACGGGCTTGACGTGAGATGAGTCTCTTGGCATCCTGAATGTAGGAAAAATTCTTGTGATATGTCAACGCTGAAAAGGGGTGCTCTGCTCCCTCCAACCATTGTTGCCATGCTTCTAGAGCCTCCTTGACAGCCGGAAGTTCTAGGTTCCGGATGTTGTAGTTGCACTCAGAGGGAGTCCAGTGGCAGGAAAGAAAGGCACAAGAGTGCAGTCAGCTATCTGCGGAAGAGTGCTGAGAGAGTACAGCTCCAGTGCTGACGACGGATGCACCCATCTCGTGTGTCTGGGTGTTGCAGCACTGGGGCAGTGGTGAAGCATTGCCTCAGTTCTGAGAATGCATGGTCTGCTTCATTTGTCCATGGGGAGCCTGCAGAGGTCTTTTTGGTGAGCGCATTTATGGGGACTGCCATGGAACAGAAGTTTCTGATGAAGCGGAGATAGAAGTTCGCAAATCCCATGAAGCGCCACACCTGTTTGACCGTAAGTGTTTTGGGCTGCCCTGAGACTGCCTGAATTTTACTTGGGTCCATCCGAACACCGGAAGGGGTGACGATATAGCCTAAAATCGATACCTATTCCTTGTGCAACTCAGACTTCTCTGGCTTGGTGTAAAGGTTATTCTTGAGGAAATCTCTGAAATCCCTCCGGACAAATGGGCATGTTCCTGGTGAGAGTGGGGATAGATCGGAAAATCATCCAAATACATGCTGGCGAGGGCAGAACTAGGAAGATTATAGTGCTTCAATGTGGCTAAGGAGTTGATGTAGGAGGCAAGGCATATGATTTTTGGATCATTGGGCTCCTTTCCAGGAAAGGAGGGACAGTTTGCACCTGAACTGGTGGGGGACTAATATCCTAGCAGGAAGGTTAGTGCAGCACAGTGAGGTTTAAGCTAGAGATGCAATAGAAGAAGAATACAGGGGCCTGTTCCTGTACAGGGTGCTGCAGCAGCTTCCCCTGTACAAATCTCCCGTCAGGTTTCTGGACCTTTGACTGTTCAGAGTTTGTGCCATGCCTCCAGCTGATGCTGTACGAATTCCGAAGTGGCTCCTTCAGAACACCGGGAGGTTACAGACCTTTTGTGCCAGACACAGGCTCCAACATATTCAGCAATTCTTATTAATGTTATTTCTCAGCGTCTTGGTACCATCACCACACGAGTGTGGAAATGCATATCAAGTATACTATAATATGTGATTTATAAACAAATAAATAGTGCAGATGTGCTGTATGTGGAGGACTTAGTCCTCATTATCAATATCTCCCTCCCCATAATGAGTGGGACCCTTATATTAAACAGGTACATGGGAGCACCACGGAACGCCTACACCCTGAAGGGTTGGGGGTGGGATGGTGATAAGATAAAACATATGTTAAGATCCCAAAGTTCAAAGTAAAATTTATTGTCAGAGTGCTTACGTGTCACCACACACAACCCTGAGATGCTTCTTCCGCGGATATATTTACCAAATCTATAGTCTGTAATTGTAATTGCAACTGTAAACAGGATCTGTAAACAGTAAACATCAGGAACTGTAAACTGTAAATAAACTGTGCAAATGTAGAAATAAATAAATGGCAATAAATAACAAGCATCAAATAACAAGATAAAATAGTCCTCTATTGAGTGTAGCTATCCCCTTTATTTCAGGAGCCTGATGGTTAAGGGGTGGTAACTGTTCTTGAACCTGGTGGTGTGAGTCTTGAGGCTCTTGTACCTTCTACCTGATGGCAGCAGTGAGAAAACAGCATGGCCTGGGCGGTGGGGATCTTTGATGGTGGATGCTCTTTTTCTAGAGCAATGTTTTATGTAGATGTGCTCAATGGTTGGGAGGGCTTTACCCGTGATGTACTGGGCTGAATCCACTACCTTTTACAGGATTTTCCACTCAAAGGCATCGGTGTTCCCATACCAGGCTGTAATGCAGCCAGTCAGCACACTTTCCACCACACATCTGTAGAAGTTTGCCAAGGTTTCTGTTGACATGTCAAATCTCTGCAGGTTCTCGATGAAGTCTTTGTCTTCTTTGTAAAGGACATTGTCTTTTAAATTGTCAATTTACATATTGGGTCTGATATAGTGACACCCAGCAATTTAAAGTTACTAACCCTCTCCACCTCTGACCCTCCAATGAGGACTGGCTCAGAGACCTCTTGTTTTCCTCTCCTGAAGTCTACAATCAGTTCCTTGGTCTTATTGACATTGAGTGTGTGGCTGTTATTACACCACTCAGCCAAGTTTTCAATCTCCCTCCTGTATGCTGATTCATCACCACCTTTGATACAGCCCACAACAGTGGTGACGTCAGTAAACTTGTACGTGGTGCTGGAGCTGTGCTGAACCACACAGTCATAGGTGTAAAATGAGTAGAACGGAGAGCTAAGTACACATCCCTGCGGTGCTCCTGTGCTGATGCAGACTGTGGAGGAGATGCTTTTGTCAATCCAAACAGACTGGGTTCTATAACCATATAACCATGTAACAATTACAGCACGGAAACAGGCCATCTTGGCCCTTCTAGTCCATGCCAAACGCTTACTCTCACCTAGTCCCACCTACCTGCACTCAGCCCATAACTCTTCATTCCTTTCCTGTCCATATACCTATCCAATTTTTTTTTAAATGACAAAGTCGAACCTGCCTCTACCACTTCTACTGGAAGCTCATTCCACACAGCTACCACTCTCTGAGTAAAGAAGTTCTCTCTCGTGTTACCCCTAAACTTTAGTCCCTGAACTCTCAACTCATGTCCTCTTGTTTGAATCTCCCCTACTCTCAATGGAAAAAGCCTATCCACATCAACTCTATCTATCCCCCTCATAATTTTAAATACCTCTATCAAGTCCCCCCCTCAACCTTCTACGCTCCAAAGAATAAAGACCTAACTTGTTCAACCTTTCTCTGTAATTTAGGTGCTGAAACTCAGGTAACATTCTAGTAAATCTCCTCTGTACTCTCTCTATTTTGTTGACATCTTTCCTATAATTCGGTGACCAGAACTGTACACAATACTCTAAATTTGGCCTCACCAATGCCTTGTACAATTTTAACATTACATCCCAACTCCTATACTCAATGCTCTGCTTTATAAAGGCCAGCATACCAAAAGCTTTCTTCACCACCCTATCCACATGAGATTCCACCTTCAGGGAACTATGCACCATTATTCCTAGATCACTCTGTTCTACTGCATTCCTCAATGCCCTACCATTTACCATGCATGTCCTATTTTGATTAGTCCTACCAAAATGTAGCACCTCACACATATCAGCATTAAACTCCATCTGCCATCTTTCAGCCCACTCTTCTATCTGGCCTAAATCTCCCTGCAAGCTTTGAAAACGTACTTCATTATCCACAACACCACCTACCTTAGTATCATCTGCATACTTACTAATCCAATTTACCATCCCATTATCCAGATCATTAATGTATATGACAAACAACATTGGACCCAGTACAGATCCCTGAGACGCACCACTAGTCACCGGCCTCCAACCTGACAAACAGTTATCCATCACTACTCTCTGGCATCCCCCATCCAGCCACTGCTGAATCCATTTTACTACTTCAATATTAATACCTAACGATTGAAACTTCCTAACTAACCTTCCGTGTGGAACCTTGTCAAAGACCTTACTGAAGTCCATATAGACAATATCCACTGCTTTACCCTCGTCAACTTTCCTAGTAACCTCTTCAAAAAATTCAATAAGATTTGTCTACAACTGAGGAATCTAAAAAGAGATGTAAAAGATTTTAAACAACACACACAAAATGCTGGTGGAACACAGCAGGCCAGGCAGCATCTATAAGGAGAAGCACTGTCGATGTTTCGGGCTGAGACCCTTTGTCAGGACTAACTGAAAGGAAAGATAGTAAGAGATTTGGAAGTAGTGGGGGGAGGGGGAAATGCGAAATGATAGGAGAAGACCATCTCCAAAGGGATCCCACTACCAAGCACATCTTTCCCTCCCCCCCCCTTTCTGCTTTCTGCAGGGATCACTCACTACGCGACTCCCTTGTCCACTCGTTCCCCCCCACCCCATCCCTTCCCACCGATCTCCCTCCTGGCATTTATCCTTGTAAACGGAACAAGTGCTACACCTGCCCTTACACTTCCTCCCTCACCACCATTCAGGGCCCCAGACAGTCCTTCCAGGTGAGGCGACACTTCACCTGTGAGTCGGCTGGTGTGGTATACTGCATCCGGAGCTCCCGGTGTGGCCTTTTATATATTGGTGAGACCCGACGCAGACTGGGAGACCGTTTCGCTGAACACCTACGCTCAGTCCACCTGAGAAAGCAGGATCTCCCAGTGGCCACACATTTTAATTCCACGTCCCATTCCCATTCTGATATGTCTATCCATGGCTTCCTCTACTGTCAAAGTGAATCCAAACTCAGGTTGGCGGAACAACACCTTATATACCGGCTGGGTAGCCTCCAACCTGATGGTATGAACATTGACTTCTCTAACTTCCGTTAATGCCCCTCCTCCCCTTCTTACCCCATCCCTGACATATTTAGTTGTTTGCCTGTTCTCCATCTCCCTCTGGTGCTTCCCCCCCTCCTTTCTTTCTCCCGAGGCCTCCCGTCCCATGATCCTTTCCCTTCTCCAGCTCTGTATCACTTTCGCCAATCACCTTTCCCGCTCTTAGCTTCATCTGACCCCCTCCGGTCTTCTCTTATCATTTTGCATTTCCCCCTACCCCATTACTTTCAAATCTCTTAGTATCTTTCCTTTCAGTTAGTCCTGACGAAGGGTCTCGGCCTGAAACATCGACAGTGCTTCTCCTTATAGATGCTGCCTGGCCTGCTGTGTTCCACCAGCATTTTGTGTGTGTTGTTTGAATTTCCAGCATCTGCAGATTTCCTCGTGCTTGCTCTGTAAAAAATTTTGTTTACTTTAGGAAGACTTAATGGATATATTGCCCAGAGATAATACATCCAAAATGTGTTACTGTTTTTAAGGTAAGACAGCCTTGAACTCCAGAAAGAAATGTTGTTTTTGCTGCACTTTACATTGAATATTTGTGCTTAAAATAATATTGTTCAGTGCTGCCTTACTTACTATTTGCTGTTTTACAGAGAAAGTCACATTGTCTACAGAAATAGTCTCATCTGGCTTGGACACCCCTAAAACTTAATGACTCAGTGAATATTAGATTAAGGGGATCTGTGAGCAATGATGATTCTAATTTAAATATCACTGAGCGGCTCTTACCTCTTGGTCGTATGTGAATGAATTCTCTGGAACTGTTAATGCTTGCCTCTGGCAAAGTGATTGTTCCCGTCCACTTAAAGATTCACTCCCACTGCATTGCAGATCAGAATCAGAATCAGACTTTAATCGCCAAGTACCTATGCACATACAAGGAATTTACTTCCGGCAGATGTTGTCTCTCTGCTCATAACAATAATAATGATAAATATAAATGAAAATATAGATTATACATACAGGTAGTGCAATCCAAGTAATAGTTAGCCGACAGTTAACCGGCAGTTAACTGTTCAGCAAAGTGACCGCAGTAGGGAAAAAACTTCTCCAGTGCCTATTAGTCTTAGTCTGGAGGGATCTGAAGCGCCTACCAGACGGAAGCAGATCAAACAATGACACCCAAACAAAACTGGAAGATTTTAGCTCAGATATTGAAGGTAAGCTAGTGGAGGAATTCCTTGACATGGATCCCTCTACACTTGAAGAAAAGTTTAGACACTGCTATGCCATTGAATGATCACACTCATGGGAACATGACATTGAAACAATTAGACTAGAACATAGTGAAAACCCCTATTTATTAAATGAAGATTTCTACATTAGACCGATATCTTATTGCACTTTCCCTTTGTGGCCAACAAATATAAGAATATACTTGCTATGAAGATTTTAGACATTTCCATTTTTTCAATTGTGGTCACTATTACCCTCCATTGTTACATGTCATGGTATCTTGGCAATTTTCTGCTTTTCTGGGTCATGTTCTAAATGGTTCAGTGAAGCCCTTGATCCAAGTTTCTCTATGCAAAGATAAACTGAAGCAGAATGTGAGTTAAAACAAAAATGTTTTCCTCCTTGGTCAACTGAAATTGATAAGTCCAATAAGTGTTTTTTTTTGAGATTTTAGAACCATAAGCTATTTTATCTACTCAAATTTCATATTTCCCTTAATCAAACAGTTGTGAATGGTTAATGCTATAGTGCAAGTAATACCATGCAATGAAAATTGCAATTATTCAGAATTTTTGATGTCCTTAATTCAATTATATTTCAGATAGACTTCAACTATATGGGGGCACAATCCTATGAGAAATTTTACTGTTGAGGACCAATTGATAATGCTAAATGTTGGGCTTACATAGAACTCTTTGGGAATGCATAAATATATATTGTGTACGTGGTCCTGCAAAAATGCAAAAAGAAGGACCACAAAGTTTACCAATACTGCTTTTTGTGTTACTCCAACACTTTGTGTATTTGGTTGATAAAATCCTATGATTTGACAGAACAGACTGGGTAGTCTTACTCTGCTGAAGTTTTCTGGGAAAACACAGAAAAAGCAAAGATGTCACAAACAAGAGAAAATTTGCAGATGCTGGATCCAGGCAACACGCACACAAAAGGCTGGAGGAACCCAGCTGGCCAGGCAGCATCTATGGATAAGAGTACGGTCGATGTTTCAGGCCGAGACCCTTCACCAGGATGTGTCATGCTGAAGGGTCTCAGCCCAAAATGTTGACTATAATCTTTTCCATAGATGCTGCCTGGCTTGCTGAGTTCCTCCAGCATTTTGTGTGCATTAATAGGAAAGATGTGTCAATTCTTCTCAGTCTGGTCTACTCCTTGACTAAGTAAAGTGGGAAAATTTGAACAATTATACACAGGGTCTAGAATCATTAAAATGGAAAGTGACTTATGCAGATGGTATGATTGGTGTCAGAATATTATGTTGACTCCCAAGGAGGGACGTAATCAATCCTTATTTAGTGACATTTGGTCCATCAGGGAGCCTACAGAAGGTGCAGACAGAATTCTCAGCAGGAAAGCTGTACTCTTCCTTACTTTTGTAAATGTTTTATTTTTATGTATATTTTCAGGTTGTGAAATAATACGGTAATGGATATAATATTCTACAGGTAAAATGTGAGATTACTAATTCTTAGGGAAAAGATGACAGCAATACATGATCAGTAACTTGTTTTCAGGAAACCTGAGTAAAGTTATGCATCTTATCAAAAGCAACGTGATAACCCCTGTGAAAGAGATGAACTATCTTCTGCTTATTCAGAGATATTGCAAGCTGACCTGATCAACTGACAGTGACAGAGATAGTGATTTGGATTTGCATCAAGGAAATGGCAAGAATTGTTTGTGGGGAAGACAATTTTGAAGATAGATTAATATGGACCTATAATATGGCCATTGATGCATCATTGTCACGAGTTTATAGAAATTATAATGGTGACCGTCCTTTGACATTTGGGAAATGCGTGCAGCTGAGACTGAGGAAGTGAATATTCTGAAGAGAAAATCACAGAGGAAACCTTTACATACAGAAGTACTCGATGATTGTTCTTAAGCATCAGATTGAGGAAAGTAAAGAGAAACTTCTCTAGCACTGGAACAGATAGAGGAGTAATATTCTGTTTCCAAGAGGAGTCTTGGCAGGAGTCTTGATCTCAAAGCTGATTTTGGTAGGAAGAGGCTGGGTTAGAAATCTTCGCTTAGAATGGATGTCTGTGATGGATATTCACTACATGGCCAGTAGGCCTCTTTCTCTTTCTTGGTTGTTTGCTAATATGGTTTACTAAACACAGCATATGCTATATAAGATCACAAACAGGCATAAGTAAATTTCCAACTAACATTAGTTTGATTTGTGGTAGTAAAGGGAAGTCATTCTTCAGTTCTTGAAATGTAAGTGGTAAGCACAAATCATCCTGAGGTTAAAACAAGTATTATCTAAAGACCAGCAAAAAAGCTTTGTGGATAGTAGACATTCTTTCTGGGAGAAGTAAGATTTAACTCACTACACCTACTTTATTACTGCTTGGGTCACTTCTCCCGGTGAAGCCTTAAATGACTGTAACTTCCCTCCTATCTGGCCAATGAATGTCAGAGATAAGGTCAGCTGTTCTTTCTCTGCTGGGTCCATTATCTGTTGTCCATTTTGCAGACAGGACTGTATTGAGAGAGAGAGATGCTGAAGCCGATCAACAGCTCACGGATTTTTAATAGGAACTGTCCAGAAATAAAGGAAAAGCAATAAACACTAGGCCAACAGCACCATTAACTAGAACTTTACGAAAGTCAACAGCAATATGGAGGCTTGGCAGTAGAAACTTAATACTAAATAAATATGGCTCCTTAATAGTATCAGTCTGGAGTATTCTTATTTTTCAGAACTTGGACAACAGCAAGTAGGGAGTATTGATGTTGGTCAAATCTTGTCAAGACTGAAACAAGAGGAAGGGAATTAAATACCACCACAATGAAGCACTAATTGGCTGAAATGTGCATATGCAAGAGCAAGATTTCAGCCCGTTCCACAGCCTACCTGCGAGGGTGCACAGACCCCATGGCAGAGTCTGTGGTTGTAACAGCTTCAAACCACATTTTGGCCAGTTCCATGATACTTTGCCAAGTATCATTTTGGGCATTAGTCCTAATACCAGCCAAATTTTAGAATGCCAAAAATGGGTGCAATGACATAGCTTGGTGGATGATGTCTGTTGGACTCAATAGAGGTTTTGAGATAATTACTTTATCAATTATAGAGGTTGCAGGGGAAAGAAGTAATACTGAAGTAAGCTGTAGATTATACATGTTGCAGGCAGAGTATTGCCTCATAATGCTCATAGATTCAGAATCACACAGCTCTGACACAAGTCTTCAGGCATCCACTCGTGCCGATCATCTCACACTAATTTTACACCAATCCCTTTTATTTATTCAACCAATTCTACACCCCCCCCCCCCCATATATATCAACATGAGAACTTAGAACAGTACAGCACAGGAATGGCTTTTAGGTCTGTGCCATCCATGACACTAATTTAAACTAATGCAATCTGCCTGCACATGATCAAAGACACCCATTCCCTGTCTGTTCATGTGCCTGGTTAGGTGCCTCTTACTGTCATACCTGCTTCCATCACCTTCCCTGGCAGTGGATTCCAGGCAACTTTCTATCCCTCTGTTAAAAAAAAAATTACCTTGTAAATCTTCTTTAAACTTATTTAAGCCCATTATTTGCTATTTCCACCTTAGAATTAAACCTCTGACTATCCTCACTATCTATGCCTCTCATAGTGTTATAGCTTGTCCTCACCTTCCTTAAATCGAATCCTCTCTAAACCAGGCAACATCCTTGTGAACTCTTCTGCACCCTTACCAAAGTCATCCTTCTGGTAATGTAGCAACCGGAACCATATGCTAACTGTGGCCTAAGCAAGGTTTTTTGTTACGGTCCATGATTTCAACTTTACTGTACACTCAGTGCCCTGACAAGTACACTCTATGGTTTCTCTATTACTTTTTACACTTGTGTTGCCCCTTTCAAGGAGGAATGGACTTGTGACCCTCAGCGCTCCTAAAGATCCTGCATTTACTGTATAATTTGCTCTTACACTTGGCATCCCAAAGTGCAACCCCTCACACCTGTCCAAATTTAAACTCTGTTGTCATTTCTCTGCTCATGTTTCCAACTGATCTATATCCTGCTATATCTTTTAACAACCTTCCTCACTATCCACAACTCACGCCATTTTTGTGTCATCCACGAAGTTACTAACCCGGTCATTCAACCAAATCCTTTATACATTTCACAGACAAATATACCACTGAACTGGATATTGATGCCACCGAAACAGATACATAGTCAAGAGAATGTGACCTTTTAAAGATTCAAAGTACATTGATTATCGAAGGATGCATGTAGTATACAACCCTGAGAATTGTGTTCCCACAGACAGCCACAAAACAAAGAAAACCATGGAACCTCCATTCCTTCTGAGTTTAAGTGGGTTAATATCAGTATATTACGTGTTTGTGCTGCAACGAATGAATTCCTTAATGGATTAAATTTCAGTTTTCTTTTGCCCTAAAAAATGTGGAATAAACTTCCTCTTACTTATAAATTTATGACCAGTATCTTTAATCATGAGCATAGCATATGATCTTGTTAAATTGTTATGAATATTATCAATTTTCTAAATAATGCATCATTATACACTGTGTGGTTCAGGAATACACTATGATTTTAATGACAGTTTCCTGTGAGATTTTTCCTATTTCAAGTGATTGAAGGTTTCTATCATGACAAATGGGCAATTTCTTTACCTGGTAAAAAGTAAATAAAAAAGATATGTGCTAATTAAGAGGGGAAAATTTGATAGAAGGTCCAGATGAGAAGTTAGATATTAAAGCAAGATGTATTATATATTTAACAGGATGACTCAAAGATCATATGAGTGTTTTACATTTTATATAGCCCAATAAATAATCCCTAAGCCTTCTAATGATATTAATACAAAGGACATTGGCTGAACTGTTTCAAAGTCATAACACTGCCAAAAGATTGGAACAAAGCCCATTCATATATGTTCCAAGCCAAGTTACCTGAGTCAGTGAAATCCATCAGGTGTAATCAGGGACCTCGTGGAAGGTTACACAGAAACAATTTCACATGGGGTATGTATAACATTTTTGCTGGCATGAGGGCGTAAGTTCCGGAGGCTGTGCTCAAAACAGCAGACAATCACTGGCAGCTAATAAAGGGTACATTTATGTGATATGTCAGCAGTTACTGCAAAGCTTAAAAGAAATGTGATGATGCAGTAAGATAGCATTCTCTCTATCTCCCAAGGGGAAGAAGGGTTTACTGTTATTACTATACGCCATTGTTACAGCTCGTTCTTTGAAATTAAATGTGACACTGTATTGTCAGTTGATACTTGTGCGATCCCGATCAATACCAACTGCAATTTGGGAAGAGTACAAATCTCCAATTACAAGAGCAATGCAAAAACAAGCGCTGCCATTGGCTGAAGTATAAAAGTAAGACTTCTTGTTACTGTACCAATAATGTTTCTAACAGCCACAAAATGTACGCCAGGATAACAAGCCAGCATCGCTCCGTGAATCTATTGTTCTACTTATGCAAACAGAGGTATTAAGAATGCAGATACGTGGGTCTGGAGTTTCCATTGAAATGATTTCTTTCACTGCAATTCTCCTGGTGGTGTAACTGGTGTAAATTTCAGGGGAATTTTTGATGCAAATTTCTTCTAATGTCAATGGAATTTTTATCATCTTCTGTATTAGTTTAATACAGAAAAATAAGAATGCGGCCAAACCCATGAAACCTGCTGTGCCCCAGATAAGCTAATTTTCACTGGGAATTCCTGCTGAACCTGCCTTTTAATCTATAAATCTTAAACTCTTAGAGAGTTGTAGATACAGCATAGTCACAGGTCATTCCTGCCCACCAAGCCCACACCATCCAATTGCACTCATGTGACCAATATAAGACATAGGAGCAGAATTAGGTCAATTGGTCCATCATGTCTGCTCTGCCATTCCATCAGGGCTGGTTTATTATTCCTCTCAACCCAATTCTCCCGTCGTACCCCCATAACCTTTGACATGCTGATTAATCAAGAAGCTACCAATCTTCACTTTAAATATACCCAATGGCTTGGCCTGCACAGCTCTCTCTGTGGCAATGAAATCCACAGATTCACCACCCCCTGGTTAAAGACATTTCTATTCATCTCTGTTCTAAATGGACATCCCACAATTCTGAGGCTCTGATCCCAGAAACCACCATTACAAGGAACATCCTCTCCACATCCACTCCACCTAGGCCTTTCAATATTTGATAGGTTTCATTCTTCTAAACACCAGCAAGTACAGGAACAGAGCCATCAAATGCTTCTCATATGTTAACCCTTTCATTCCCGGGATCCTTCTCGTGAATTTCCTCCGGACCCTCTCCAATACCAGCACATCTTTGCTTAGATAAGGTGCCCAAAACAGCTCGCAATACTCCAAGTGCGGTCTGATCAAAACCTTATAAAGCCCCTGATTCACATCCTTTTTTATCTCTCGAAATGAATACTAACATTATATTTGCCTTCCTTGCCATCGACACAACCTGCATGTGGACTCCCAAATCCATTTACAACTCTGATTTTTGAATTTTCTCCCCATTTAGATCATAGTCCACTCCTTTATTCCTTCTGCCAAAGTGTATGACCATGCACTGTCCTACACTATATTCCATCAGCTACTTCTTTAACATTACCCCAATCTGTCTATGTCCTTCTGCAGACTATCTGCCCCTCCACCTATCTTGGTATTGTCTGCAATATTGGCCACAATGCCAATGACTCCTTCTTCCAAATCCTTGACCTATAACGTGAAAAGAAGCAGACCCAACACTGAACCCTATGGCACACCATGTATCACCAGCTTCCAACCAAAAAAAGGCCCTTTTATTCCCACTCTTTGCCTCCTGCCAGTCAGCCAATCTTCTATCCATGTTAATAACTTTGCTGTAACACCATGGGCTCTTATCTTATTAAGCAGCCTCATATGTGTCGCCTTGTCAAAGGCCTTCAGAAAATCCAAATGAATGACATCCATTGACTGTCCTTTGTCTATCCTCCTGTTATTTCCTCAAAAAATTCCAACAGATTTGTCGGATAAGACTTCCCCTTTAGAAACCATGCTGACTTTAGCCTATTTTATCACGCACCTCCAAGTACCTTGAAACCTCATCAGTAATAATAGACCCCTACATCTTTCTAACCGCTGAAGTCAGGCCAGCTGGCCTATAATTTCCTTTCTTTTGCCTCCCTCTCTTCTTAAGGAGTGGAGTGACATCTGCAATGTTCCAGACCTCTGGAACCATTCCAGAATCTAAAAATCATTACTAATGTCTCCATAATCTTTTCAGGTACCTCTTTCAGAACCCTGGGGTGTAATCCATCTGGTCCAGGTGACTTATCTACCTTCAGTCATTTCAGCTTCCCAGGAACCTTCTCCTTAGTAATATTTACTACACTCACTTCTGCCCGCGGCACTCTCGAATTTCTGCTATTCTGCTAGTGTTGTCCATAGTGAAGACTGATACGATATACTTAAGTTTGTCCAACATTTCTTTGTCCCCATTACTAACTCTCCAGCATCATTTTCCAGTGGACTTTTGTCCCTCATACTCTTTATAAAAAAATCTTTTGGTATCCTCTTTTACACTATTGGCTAGCTTGTCTTTGTATTAGTAAACACAAAGTACACTGCAGATGCTGTGGTCAAATCAAGACGTACAAAAAAGCTGGATGAACTCAGCAGGTCGGGCAGCATCCATTGAAAGGAGCAGTCAACGTTTCCTCCTCTACTGCCATGATGAGGCCAAACTTCGGTTGGAGGAACAACATCTCATATACCGTCTGGGTAGTCTCCAGCCCCTTGGTATGAACATCGTATTCTCCAAGTTCCGGTAATTCCCTCCCTCTTCCTTCCCCCATCCCACCTTCACTCTGTCTCCTCTTCTAGCTGCCTATCACCTCTCATGACTCTGCCTTCTTCTACTACCCATAATGCTTTCCCCTTAGATTCCTTCTTCACCTCTCCTGCCTATCCCCTCCCCCACCCCTTGATCTTTCCTCTGATTGGTTTTCCACCCTCCCCCCACCTTCTTTATAGAGCCCCTGCTCCCTCCTTCTTTAGTCCTGACGAAGGGTCTCGACCTGAAACATTGACTGCTCATTTCAATGGATGCTGCCCGACCTGCTGAGTTCATCCAGCTTTTTTGTATGTCTTGTCTTCGTATTACATCTTTTCCCTCTTTATGTCTTTTTTAGTTGCCTTCTGTTGGCTTTTAAAAGCTTCTCAGTCCTCTATTTTCCCACTAATTTTTGCAATATTATGTGCCTTGTCTTTTGCTTTCATGCTGTCTTTGACTTCCCTTGTCAGTCACGGTTGCCTCATCCTCCCTTTAAGATACCTCTTCACTGTTGGGAGGTATCTTTCCTGCACCTTCCAAATTTCTCCCAGAAAGACCAGCCATTGTTGTTCTTCCATCATCCCTGCTAGTGTCCCTTTCCAACCAACTTGGCCAGCTTCTCTCTCACGCCTTCGTGATTCCCTTTACTCCACTATAATACTAATACATCTGATTTTAGCTTCTTCTCAAAATGCACGGTGAATTCTATCATATTATGATCACTGCCTCCTAAGGGTTCCTCTACCTTATGCTCCCTAATCAAATCTGGGCTATTACTTAACACCCAATCTACAATTGTCGTTCCCCTAGAATGCTCAATGACAAGCTGCTCTAAAAAGCCATCTCCTAGGCATTCTACAACTTTCCTGTCTTGGGAACCAGCACCAACCTGATCTTCCCAGTCTACTTGCATATCGAAATCCCCCTGGATTATCACAACATTGCATTTTTTTACCCTTGCAGTTTCTTAACTCTACCCACAAGGATTCTACATCTCTGATCCCATATCACCTCTTTCTAAGGATTTGATTTCACTTTTTACCAACAGACCCACCCCACCCCCTCTGCCTCCCTGCCTGTCCTTTCGATACAATGCGTATCCATGGACATTCTCACAACCATGATCTTCTTTCAGACACGACTCAGCGATGCCCACAATATCATTCCTACCAAACTCTAACTGCACTGCAAGGTCATTTGCCTTATTCCATATTCAAATATAACACCTACAGTCTGGTATTTACTGTGTTTTTGTTTATTTTGGACCCCTGTTGCACTTTAACTCATCTCACAGACAGCAATTTTGCTCTATCATTTGCCTGTCCTTCCTCGCAATCTGTTGACACACTGCATCCAGTTGTATACAAACTGCCACATCCTCAGCCTATCACTCCTTTTTCCATCACCTTGCCAAATTAATTTACACCCTCCCTCACAGCTCTCGCAAACCTTCTCACAAGGATATTTGGCCCCTTGGGTTCAGGTATATCTCATCCTTTTTGTACAGGTCATGCCTTCCCCAAAAGGGATCTCAATGATCTACACAAATTCTTCAGCCAGGCATTCATCTGCCAAATCATCTTATTCTTATCCTTGCTGGCACCTGACACGGGCCACAATTCAGAGATTATTACCTTGGAGGTCCTGCTTTTCAGCCTTCTGCCTAACTCTCTATAATCTCTCTTCAGGACCATCAGCCTTTTTCTACCTATGTCATTGGTACCAATATATACCAAAACTTCCAGCTGCTCACTCTCCCCCTTTAGAAGGCTGTGGACCCGATCCAAGACACCCCGACCCTGGCACCTGTGAGGTAAAATACCATCTGTGTGTCTTTATCATGTCCACAGAATCTCCTGTCTGTTCCCCTAACTATGGAATCCCCTATTACTACTGCAATCCTCTTCACCCCCCCCCCCCCTTCCCTTCTGTGCCACAGAGCCAGTCTCAGTGCCAGAGACCTGCTCACTAAGGGTTCTCCAGGTAGGTCACTCCCACCAAAAGTATCCAAAGCAGTATATATATTATTGAGGGGAATAGCCACAGGGGTACTCTGCACTGGCTGACTATTCCCTTTCCCTAACAGTCGCCCAGATACTTGCCTCCTGCAACTTAAGGGTGATCACCTCCTCAGTTTCCCGTGTGAGCTGAAGGTCATTGAGCTGCAGCTCCAGTTCCTTAACACGGACCCTAAGGAAATGCATCCCAGTCCACTACATGCAGACGTAGTTACCAGGGAGACTGGAGGATTTTTGGAACTCCCACTTCTCACACTAAGAACATACCGCTACCTCAGGACCCATTCTCAGCACACTAGCTATGAACTGACAGAAAAGAAAAACTTACTAGCAACTTACACACTTAGAACCTCCGCCTACCCTTGCCCAGGCCTATTCTCGCCCAAACCTGTACAGCCAAAGCCTGACTGCTCCAACAATGTCCGCTCCACTAACACCTCCCTTCTTTTCATCGTTCCCATGCTTATTGCAGTCTTCCGAAGAGCACTGAAAGCACTGGCACTCTTCCTAAACCTTGCGCTGCGTCACTAATGAACAACCTCTCACGCTGATTGCAGCCTGCCGACCCATATGTAGTTGGAATAGGGGAAGCAGCTGGAGGAAACATACGTGGTCACGGGAGGACGTAGGAGCTCCTTAGACACTGGCAGAAACTTAACCCATTGCCGCTGGTGCTATAAAGCTAAGCTGCCATCTCCCCCACCCAACCCCCCCAAATTAATCCATGAAACTCATTCAACCATCTTAACCAAATTTTACAAAATGACTTTCAAATATATCAAAGACTATCATTAAGGTAAATACTATTCAGTAACCTTTTAAAAGGTTGCCTGATTACCACTGTCATGGCTGAGTCGGGCAGACCTAACATTTCAATTTACAGTCTCCAGTTAATTTACCAATCTGCTTGACTTTGGAATGTGGGCGGAGAGCAGAGCATCTGGAGGAAATCCTTGCAGTCACAAGGAAAACATATAAACTCCATACAGACAGAACCAAAGGTCAGGACTAAACTTGGGTCTCTGCAAAAGGTAATGGATTCAGCCCAGTACATCACAGATAAAGCCCTCACGACCATTGAGCTTGTCTACATGAAACACTGTCATAATTAATTTAGATCTCTTTGTAGAGACCAGTTTTCACTTTGGCATGAAAGAGTCTTTTTCTGTTGATCAGTGTCAAAAAAAAGCCAAATTAAATCCACTGTGATTCAATGTTGTAAAACAATAAAACAGGAAAACTTGCAAGGGAGGTTGAATACTTTTTATAGGCATTGTATGTATGTGCTGAAGACTTTTGCGCAGTACTTTACTTATAATATAAAACATTTAATATGCATGGAAATAATTATGACAATATGCCCTATCTGCAGAGTTCATAATACCAGTCGAACTACGTTATAGAAATAGGAAATGTGTCAGTGCAATTTTTTCATTATGTTACATGGAAGATATTTTTTGTTTGATGCACTTAGCGAAGTTTCTTGTGATGATAAGTAACAGATTAGATTGTTCCGGACATCCTGAAATACTTGTGTGTCATGCGACTGGTTTTACAAGAAAGGTCACCCAGGCATAATGTGGACTGTATCAGCTTCTGTTGAATCTTTTTAATGGGTAGAAAACTGGACAAGTGCAACCTGATTTTTAGTTGTGGGCAATGAATAGATTACATCAGTACCTGCTAAAATGAGCAAACCAAACCAAACATTAGTAAATATTAAGGCAGAAAGCACAAACCAAAACATACAAATCTATGGATTGATCAATGAAACCTTTCATTGTAATTAATTAAAGTTATATTTGCTTAGAATAACTAATTAATTTACCTATAAATATTGTCATTAACTCTGTGGTGGGACTCTGTGCTGGTATGCTTCAGACAAGACTGGTAGAAGGCCTCTAAACGTTAAGTGGCCTCCCTTGACCCGGATGAAGATGTTCCCTATAGCTTCCTACAGATGCCCATAATAGCAGGACAATGAAGGTTAGCTCTAGCTCACTCAACCAATTTTACCAACTGCCTGCCCATTTGAAGATTCAAGATTCAAGACTGTTTAATGCTAGTTCCAGGACACAAGTGTAAAGGAGAATGAAACAGTGATCTCGTGCTTTCCCGGTGTACCAGACGAATAAATTCTTCTCGGGCTTCTAGCCAGGTACAGATATTGATTTTAACTGATGTTTCGATGACAAACTCCACCATCTTCATCAGGAATGATGCCTAGTGGTATATATACCCACGTTGTTTATACCTCCTGTTTGGTTAGTCCTCATCCAGTCAGCTTTTTGCTGTCTCACCTTGTTTACAATCGAATTCCTGTTCTTACTTAGAGTGAGACCTTCATCTTTGTTAAAATTCTTATTCTCTTGTCTTATTTCAATGGATTCCTGCACCAGGCGGTCCCAAAAGCCATTGGCACGGCACAGTAATTTTGTGCCGTCTAAGTTGACCCTATGACCATTGCATTGAAATAACTGTTACTCCAGATCTGATGCAGCACAACAAAACACAATAAGATAAAGAACAAAATAATAATCTTAAAAACTCAATAAATATAAATATGTAAGATAGCTTATATATCTACAAACCTGTAGATAGATTGTATGTCCACAAAGTGATGCTAGGTGCAGGAGTGTCGGTACATAAGGTGACTGACATTAAATGATAAAGTAGTGATGGTCGGGATATATTTAGGGGTGGGTTAGTGGGTGGATGTGTTAATCAGCCATACTACTTGTGGAAATTATCTGTTTTTGAGCTTGGTGGGCCTGGAGTGGATGCTGTGTAGCCTCCTCCCTGATGGGAGTGGGATTATCAGTCCATGAGCAGGGTGGATGGGATAATTTATGATAGCATTAGCCCTTTTCCATCACCTTTCTGTATGAATGTCCTTGACCATGGCTTGCCGTTTATACTGCTGTGTTGTTGATGTAAAGAGGGGTGTGAATGGTCTGAGTTCCCCTGAAGTTGATACCCAACTCCTTTGTTTTGTTGATATTGAGGAGGAAGTTATTTGCCTGGCACCAGGCCTCGAGCTCTTCTACCTCCTCTCCGTAGGCCGTCTCGTTGCTGTCGGCGATGAGGCGATAACATTGTGTCATCGGCAAACTTGACAATGTTATTACTCGGTGAACACTGCCAGTCCTGCTACACAAGTTTAAATTTTCCAGTGTTAGCAGCTCGCTTGTTGAGTATTCAGTGGTATTGTCCCTTTACACTTACGGTGGCCCTGGAGTTAAAAGAGAATAAAACATTTTTCTCAAGATGAAGTCCTTCAAGGAATTAGAATGCTACCTCTTTTTGAGATAGGTGTAGGCTAACACTACGTTGCCACTAATTTCCTTGAAAGTGTTCTATATCCTGATTTTCCATGACATAAAACCACAGCAACTGCATGTGTATCGAGAAATGTGAATTGAAAAAATGTTACATTTATTTACTGTTTCACATAAATTCTGTGATGGTTTATTTAGGATCACAAATTTTTAAGTTCTGGTTTGAATTCTTTAAGGGTGGATTTCCAGCACCTAAGTGGCCATAACATGGGGACCACCTGCACTGCTAAACAGGGGCACAGTGCCTAAACGCCATTAAGCAACCAATCTTTTTAACAGCTTTCCAGAGGTCCATTACCACTTTTCATTCCAGGTTTTATTCTTAAAAGGCTTTTCAAGCTAGTTGTATGGAAAATGTTTCTTCTGGCTGAGTAGTCTAGGGTTGATCCTCTTAATTCTCAGATTAAGAAACATCGAAACCTACATAATGCCTCATTGGCCTGATTTTATTCTCACAAATCAATGAATGTGTTGTAAAAAAAAAATCACTCCCTACTTGTCCATAGTTTTTTCCTTTTGCTTGTCTTTTCTCTCCACTCTTTTCTATAAGTGTATACCTCAGATAAATACTATGTGGAGATTTGTGACATATATGATTATATGATATATATGCACAATGTCTGAAATACACCTTATGGAAATGTTTGTTTGATGATGAACTTCAATTTAAAAAAATTACAAAAAAAAGAAATATAGAAAACCTACAGCACAATACAGGTCCTTCGGCCCACAAAGTTGTGCCAAACATGTTCCTACCTTAGAAATTACTAGGCTTACCTATAGCCTGCTATTTTACTAAGCACCATGTACCTATCTAAAAGTCTCTTAAAAGACCCTATCATACCCGCCTCCACCACTGTTGCCAGCAGCCCATTCCACACACTCACCACTCTCTGTGTAAAAAAAACTTACCCCTGACATCTCCTCTGTACTTACTCCCCAGCACCTTAAACCTGTGTCCTCTTGTGGCAACCACTTCAGCCCTGGGAAAAAGCTCCGACAATCCACACGATCAATGCCTCTCATCGTCTTATACACCTCTATCAGGTCACCCCTCATCCTCCATCGCTCCATGGAGAAAAGGCCGAGTTCACTCAACCTATTCTCATAAGGCATGCTCCCCAATCGAGGCAACATTCTTATAAATCTCCTCTGCACCCTTTCTATGGCTTCCACATCCTTCCTGTAGTGAGGTGACCAGAACTGAGCACAGTACTCCAAGTGGGGTCTGACCAGGATCCTATATAGCTGCAACATTACCTCTCAGCTCCTAAATTCAATTCCATGATTGATGAAGGCCAATACACCGTACGCCTTCTTAACCACAGCGTCAACCTGCACAGCTGCTTTGAGTGTCCTATGGACTCAGACCCCAAGATCCCTCTGATCCTCCACACTGCCAATAGTCTTACCATTAATACTATATTCTGCCAAACCATTTCAGATTGCGATGAGGAGGAATGTCTACATGCAGGGCATGATGAGCCTTTGGAATTCTCTACCCTGGGAGGGTTGGAGACTCAGTCATTTAAGTTCATTCAAAATAGAAAATGATATGTGTATTTCTGGACATTAAGGGAATCAAGGGGATAGGGCAAGAAAGTTTAGAAGATCAGAAGTTGTCTTCATGAGTGATAGAGCTGACTTGAAGAGCCAAATGGCTCTGTGCTCTCATTTGTTATGTTTTTGAAAATACTTCAGTTCCCCAACTATTCTCATAGTAAACAGGACTGACCTCTTTCTACCTAGTTGATCACAACATTATTGTATCCCCAATTCCAGGGGTGACATTTGGTGGTTGGTAATTCTAATGGCTCTACAAGACAATCTGATTTCTTCATAAACCAATACACACACAATTCAACTCACATGCACAGTTTCCGCAGAAGTATTTTGCCTCTAGCGCATGACAAGTAAGAAACAATTCTGACCGCAGAGCAAATGAAGTACTTCTTGAAATGAGATAAATGATTTAATCTGTTTATGGCGATGTTCCCTGAGGGATAAATGTAGACCAGGTTGCTAGGAGAACTCCCCAGTGCTTCTTCAATTGGAATTAAAAGATATTCTATTTCCACTGGAGAATGCAGAAGGATTTTAACATCTCAGGAAAAGATGGCAGCTCCTATGACATTCTCTTTGCCCTGCACTAAAGAAACTTCCCGTGTTATGTTCTTGAACCTTTGGAGAGATTTGAACATATATGGCAAAAGAATCAGAGAGGAAGTGAAATTAAAAAATTAGAGACAATAAGATGATATGGGAGACATTAATTACCAACATAAATAGGAATCCAAAACAGCCATATAAATAGCAAAGGCTTTGTCTATGGAGCATTAGGGTCATTAAGGACAAAATGGGAATTTGCACATGGGTCGTGAAATCAATGCAAGTACAAAATAAGTACTTTGTTGGGCAAATGGACAGAGAATACTTACAAAGTGATAGTGAAGCAGATCATAGTTGAGACAGCATAAATCTTAAAAATTGATAATATGGAAGCAATATAAACTTGTCTGAACTTAAAGTAGGTACATCACCAGGATTTGATGGGTGTATCCCAGAAACCAACAGGAAGAAAAGGAGGAAATGATGATCTTCCAATGCTTTGGATACAAAGCTGGTATCAGAGGACTGACACCAAATGTTATGCCTTTTTTTTTAAAGGGTGTAAGAATAAGCACTGAAACATAGGTTTCTCCACTTAACTTCAGTTGTGGGGAGGATTTCAGAAACATTAATCCGGATTAATTGATAGTCACCTGGTGAGGAATTTATTAGTACAAGGCAGCACTGATTAGCTTGTGTATTTCCAATTCAATAGAATTTTCTAATGATGTAAAAGAATTGATGAGAGGAAGGAGTTAATGTGATAGGCATAGACTTGCAGAAGGCCTTAGTTAAGGTACCATATTTCCGGTTTATCAGTAGTGCTATCACTCGAGTTGAGTATGATATTTTCCTAGGGGGTTACATCCTTGATGGAGAACACCTGTGTGTGGTTTTATTTAATGTGGGGACATAGATGCATGGGCACCCACCACACAGTCCTTGATAGATCGGGGCCAGGGTCCAGGGACATAGCATTCAGGATGACTGGGGACCCTTCGCTGCTGCGGTCTTCCTCTACCTTCACTGCCATTATGATGTGTCATCGTCTTCTGCCAGCCCCACCGGTGGGTCTTGGTTGGATCGCGCTTTGGAAACTCGCCCTTGACTTACCACCATGGGTGACCAAAGCAGGGGCCAAGCTCCAGACAGCATCGATCTTGGGATCTCAGGAGGTCATAGGCCTCACCGCAACTTACATACCACCAAAGGCTGATGTTAAGCAAGCGTTCGAGGTGTTGAATGCAGTGATTAGCAAGCAAGAAACAGCCTACCCCGATGCCTTTCAAATCATTGCCAGGAACTTCAGTCAGGCTTGCTTGAAGAAATCTCTGCCCAAGTGCCCCTGCAGCACTAGAGGCCCCAACACACTCGATCATTCTTATACTATGATTAGGAATGCTAACTGTTCAATCCCTAGACCACATTTTGGGAAATCTTGTTGGAGAGGAGATTACTTGATCCACCCCAACACTGAACTGATTCCATAATCCATGCACTCACTCTTCAGGACTCTACAATATTTATTGCTTATTTATTTATTATTCTTGTTACTATTTTCTCTTTTTTGTATTTGCACAGTTTGTTGTCTTTTGCACACAGGTGGTTTGTCCGTCTTTCTCTTGTGCAGTTTTGCATTGATTCTATTGTGTTTCTTCATATCTACTGTGAATGCCTACAAGAAAATGAATCTTAGGGTAGTATCTGGTGACATTTATGTATTTTGATAATAAATTTACTTTGAAATTTGAGCTCTCCACCACAAGAAGGTTATGGTCCTTAAGGAAGAGGCTGATCAGTAAAGTTGAAGCACAGGGCATAAAAGAGACGTTAATAGCATGGATGTGAAGTTAGCTGAGTAACACAACTGAGTTGTGGTGAATATGTGACTTTTGGACAAAGGGAAGGAGAGTAACAGTGTTATGTGGGATAAATGTTAGGCAGCTGGTTTTTCTGATCTCAGTAAAGACCTAGATTTGAGCTGCAAGTTGCAATTTGTGGATGACACAAAGTCTGGCAGCATAGTGAACTGTGAAGAGGAGACTGACAGACTGAGCAGGGCGAGAGCTGAGTGTGGTACGGGCAGTGGCGTGGAAGATGAAGTGTCATAGAGAGAAATATGAGATGGTGCACTTTAGTGGGAAGGGAGACAGTACAGAATGAAGGATACTGTTCCAAAACGGCTATAGGAAGTAAGGAATCTGAGCTAGAGTAAAAGAGTGGCTAATAACACTTATACAATTTTGTGCTTTATAAATAATGCAGTGGAGTAAAAAGCAGGGGAATTATACTGAAGTATTATGAAGCACTGGCCCGATCTCAGTTTGGTACTGCGTTCATTTCTGGTTACCACACTATAGTAAGGACGTGAATCATTAGAGAGGGCCCAGAAAAGATTTATAAGACTAACTCTTAAAATGAGGGACTTGCACCAGAGTTACAAGGGCACATTAGAGTGCTGTTTTCTGTGGAGCAAACTGAAGGGAAACTTTATTGATAGAAAAATGAGAAGGGGTCTGTTTAGACTGGACAGTGGGACAGAAAGTAACAGGTATAACCAAGAACCAATCAACCTCTACTTTAAATATACTTATTGACTTGGCCTGCACAGCCATCCGTGACAATGAATTCCACGGTTTCAACACCCTCTGGCTAAAAATATTTCTTCTCATCTCTGTTCTAAATGGACGTCTCTCTATTCGGAGACTGCACCCTCTGGTCCTAGATTCACTCACTATAGGGGTGGACCTCTCCACATCCACTCTATCTGGGCTTTTCAACATTTGATAGTTTTCGATGAGATGCTCCTCATTCTTCTAAATTCCAGCAAGTACAGGCTTAGGGCCATCAAATGTTCCTCTTATGTTAACCCTTTCATTCCTAGAACCATTCTTGTGAACCTCCTCTGGACCTTCTCCAATGCCAACACATTTCTTCTCAGATAAGGTGCCCAAAACTGCTCACAATACTCCAAGTGAGATTGAACCAAAGCTTTATAAAATCTCACCGTCAATCAACTGATCTTCTATGCATGCTAGTATCTTTCCTGCAATACTATGGTCTCTTATATTTTTAAGCAGCCTCTTGTATGGCACTGTCAAAGATTGTCTGAAAATCCAATTAAGCAACATCTACTGGCTCTCCTTTGTGTATCTTGCCTGTTATTTCCTCAAAGAATTCCAACAGATTTGTCAGATAAGATTTCTCCTTAAGGAAACCATGCTGACTTAGGCCTAATTTTTCAAATGCCTCTAAGCAACCTGAAACCTCATCTTCAATAATGGAATCCAATATCTCCCCAACCACTGAGGTCAGGCTAATTGGCCTATAATTTCCTTTCTTCTGCCTCCCTCCCTCTTAAATAGTCCTCCAGAACCATTCTAGAATCTAGTGATTCTTGAAAGATTATTACTAATGCCTCCACAATCTTTTCAGTTACCTCTTTTAGAACCCTGGGGTATAGTCCATCTGATCCAGGTGACCTACCCAACTTCTTATCTTTCAGCGTTCCAAGTACCTTCTCCTTAGTAATAACAATTACACTCACTTCTGCCTCTCTAACTCTCTTGAATTTCTGACATATTGCTAGTGCCTTCCACAATAAAGACTGACACAAAATACTTATTAACTTTGTCCAACATTTCTTTGCCGCCATTACTCCCTCTCCAACATCATTTTCCAGTGGTCAAATATCCACTCTTGCTTCTCTTTTACTCTTTATATATATGAAAAAAAACTTTTGGTGTGCTCTTTAATGCTATTGGCTAGCTTATCTTCATATTTCATCTTTTCTCTTCTTATGTTTTTTTAGTTTATTTATAAACTTCTGTTTATTTATAAAATCTTCCCAATCTATGAACTTCCCACTATTTTTTACTTTTATGCTCTCTTTGACTTCCCTTGTCAGTCATGGTTCACTCATCCTCCCTTGAGAATACCTCTTCATCTTGAGGATGTATCTTTTTTATACCCTCTGAATTGCTTCCAGAAACTCCAGCCATTGCTCTAATGCTGTCATCCCTGCTAGTGTCCCCTTCCAATCAACTTTGGCCAGCTCCTCTCTTATGCTTCTGTAATTCCCTTTATTCCACTGTAACACAAATACTTCCAATTTTAGCTACTCCTTCTCAAACTCCATGGTGAATTCTATCATATCATGATCACTGTCTCCCAAGGGTTCCTTTACCTTAAGCCCCATAATCAAATTCGGTTTATTACATAACAACGAATCCAGAATTGTCTTTCCCTGAGTGGGCTGAGCTGAAAGCTGCACTAAAAAGCCATCTCAGATGCATTCTACAAATTCCCTCTTGGGATCCAACATCAACCTGATTTTTCCCAATGTACTTGCATTTTGAAATCCCCCATGACTATTGTAACATTGCCGTTATTACATGCCCTTTTTATTTCCTGTTGAAATTTATATCCCACATCCTAGCTACCATTTGGGGGCCTGTATACAACTCCTGCCAGGGTCTTTTTACCCATGCAGTCTCTTTCTATAAGGTTTCTACTTCTTCCGATCCTGTTTCACCTCTTCATAAGAATTTGATTTCATTTTTCACCAACAGAGCTACCGCACCCTTTCTGTCCCTTCGATGTGCATCCTTGCATGTTAAGTCCCCAACTATAGTCTTCTGTCAGTCACGACTCAGTGATCCCACAACATCATACCTGCCAATCTCTAATTATGCTACTAGATCATCTACATATTCTGCATATTATAACACCTTCAGTCCCGTATTCATCATCCCTTTATAACGCCCCCATGTGACATTTCACTTCATCCCATTGACTGCAATTTTGCCCTGTCTTCTGCCTGTCCTTTTACACAATCTCACTGCACAATTCATTGACTTGTACACCTACTGCCCCTTCTTCAACCCTATCATTCCGGTTCCCATCCCCCTGCCACCTTAATGTAAACCCTCCCAACAGCTCTAGCAAACCTGCCTGCCAGGATATTGGACCCCCTTGGGTTCAGGTGTAACCCATCCTTTTTGTAAAGGTCATACCTTCTCCAGAAGAGATCCCAATGATCCAGGAATCTGAAACTCCTTTACCTGCATCACTTCTTCAGCTGCTCATTCATCTCTGCTAACATTCTATTCCTGCTCTGACGAGCACGTGGTCTTGGGAGTAATCCGGAGATTACTACCCTGGAGGCCGTGCCCTATACTCACTGCCCGGGACTTCTTCCCCCTTTCTACCAACGTCATTGGTGCCAATGTGCATCACAACCTCTGGCTGTTCATCCTTCCCTCTTGAGAATTTTCTGCAGGCACTCTGAGACGTCTTGGAACCTAGCGCCTGGGAGGCAACACCATTCTGGGTTCTCTTTCACGGCCACAGCATCTGCTGTCTATCCCCCTAACTATAGTGCCTCCTATCACTATCAATCTGCCTGCATTTACCCTTTTCCCTACTGAGCCTCACAGTTGGCCAAAGTGCCAGTGACTTGGCTGCTGCTGCTGTGCCCTGGTAGGCCATCCACCCCCACCAGTATCCAAAGGGCTTTTCAACCACAAGTATCTTGAGTGAGACTTGTAAACTCTGGATGAGTTCTCCCTCTTGTTACGGCAGGGTCATGGCAGGGGAGGCTCGAACCATACCTACACTTCTGGTCCTTCAGCCCCCACGCTGTATGAGATCTTACTTTCTGCTGCCTGTCAGTACATTTCACGATTAGTGATACAAATGACAAACGCGCTTAACCTGGTTGAGGGCTTACTTCTGCCCTGTACCACTACACAAGAGTTGCTTTCATAAAAAGTATTCTTCCAGTGCTGAGGATGCTTTCCATGGTTAACTGTTTAAAATATCAGAATATTGAATAATCAGGATGATAATTATGTCATTGTCCCTGCAATCAAAGTTCAAGGTAAATTTGATTATCGAAGTCCATATATGTCACCCAAATTGGAATCAGGTTTATTATCACCGGCATGTGTCGTGAAATTTGTTAACTTAGCAGCAGCAGTTCAATGCAATACATAATATAGAAAAAGAAAAAATATAATAAATAAGTAAGTAAATTAATTACAGTGTACGTATATTGAATGGATTTAAAATCATGCAAAAAAAAACCCAGAAATGATATATATTAAAAAAGTGAAGTAGTGTTCATGGGTTCAATGTCCATTTAGGAATCGGATGGCAGAGAGGAAAAAGCTGTTCCTGAGTCGCTGAGTGTGTGCCTTCAGGCTTCTGTACCTCCTACCTGATGGTAACAGTGAGAAAAGGACATGTCCTGGGTGCTGGAGGTCCTTAATAATGGATGCGGCCTTTCTGAGACACCGCTCCTTGAAGCTGGCCTGGGTACTTTGTAGGCTGGTCCCAAGATGGAGCCGACTAAATTTACAACCCTCTGCAACTTCTTTCAGTTTGGTGCAGTAGTACCACCCCCACCACCCCCCCCCCCATACCAGACAGTGATGCAGCCTGTCAGAATACTCTCCACAGTACATCTGTAGAAGTTTTTGAGTGTATTTGTTGACATACCAAATCTCTTCAAAGTCCTAATGAAGTATAGGCCTTGCCTTCTTTATAGCTGCATCGATATGTTGGGACCAGGTTAGGTCCTCAGAAATCTTGACACCCAGGAACTTGAAACTGCTCACTTTCTCCACTTCTGATTCCTCTATGAGGTCTGGTATGTGTTCCTTTGTCTTACCCTTCCTGAATCAGCTCTTTCGTCTTACGGACGTTGAGTGCAAGGTTGTTGCTGTGACACCACTCCATTAGTTGGCATATCTCACTCCTGTACTCCCCCTCGTCTCCATCTGAGATTCTACCAACAATGCATCATCCTGAGAGTCATTTTCCTGCAGACCTACTCAATAACTCTGTAGACTAGCAGCTATAACTGGATCAATGAAAGATCAACCAGATTGCAGAAGACAACAAACTCTGCAAATACAAACATAAATAAGCGGCAATAAATAATGAGAACATGAAATAACAAGATAAAGAGTCCTTAAGGTGAGATAACTGGTTGTGGAAACATCTTAATGGATGGGCAAGTGAGTGTAATTATCCCCTAAGTTCCTGATGGTTGAGAGGTTGTAACTGTTCTTGAACCTGGTGGTGCGAGTCCTGATGCTCTTGTACCTTCTACCTGATGACAGCAGCATGAAAAAAGCATGGCCTGGGTGGTGAGGATCTCTGATGATTGATGCTGCTTTCCTACGACAGCGTTTCAGGTAGATGTTCAACTATAAGAAATGATAAAGAATAGGGATGGTACATTCACTTCTTTTGTTGATATTAGGTCTGCATCATCAAAGAATTCCTTTTCTTTCTAAGCTCCGTTATGAGGTTTAAATAAAAGGTGAAGGAATATCAGTTTTGCTGTGGGCAGTGAAATATCATTTCTGTTTTGCAACACACACATTCTCACTTGCAGCATGATCAATCATTCTTCATTGTTTGTGTTTTCTAAGGCATATTGCGTTGGAAAATTCTGGCAGAATAATTGAAACTGATAGTATCACACTAAAATGACAAGATATGGCAGATCTTACTTACCTTTAATTATTCTAGCAATTTTTCTTTGTGACATGTTTCTCACGTTCAGTCATGGCATCCTAACCGAATTGGTCCCAGAACAATAAAAAAGGTCAATGTTCTTCAGCCTATTGCCTAATAAAAGGAAAAAGGACTTTTCATGACCTCAGTGTGTTCCAGAGCAACTAACAGCCAATTGGAAGTCTGGATGAAATAAAACTGTCGAGGCAAAATATTCATGTTGATAAGCCCTTTATCTCCTCTGTGAATGTACAGATATATTCAGCATTACCAAAAATAAAAGTGTATTTTCTGCCTTTCAGGTAAAGCAAATATTCTGTGTGGTAAGCACTTGTTCCAGATAAAATTTAATAATGTTTCATTATAGACAGAGAAAAATGAGTCAGAGGTACCAGAGCATCACCAGCACTTTCCTAATCAGATTTCAATCTGAAGGCAACACTAGAAACTCTGATAAATGTCCTTGGGCATTGAGAAGAAAAAAAGATCACATCTGCTCTACAAAAGTGCATAACATTCCACACCAAGAACTAACTTGGGCCAACAGGCAAGATTTCATAAAAATGTATCTGAAATTCTTTTATTCTTTGCTGCTTTAGATTGCATGTTCCATGTTTCCTCATTGTGCTGTGACTAACTGTTTTTCAGATCTTTTCGGTCAGCTGGAAATATTCCTTGATACAACCCCTCAATGAGATGCACTCTTCAGCAAGGGGTGCCAACGGGATCAGGCTTAGGTGCCAACAAAATTATGGGATGAGCTTCAAGCATTTGTGGCCATGTTGAGAACAAAATAGACAAAATGACAGGAAGTTAAATTTACCATTATTAATTGCAGTAATTTGCAAGTGGCAGACTTGAACCCAATCAATCATGTCCATACATTGGAGTAGTGAAATGTAGAGCCCCAGGGGATCTGTATTGAAAAGAAGCATAGTTTTTAAAGGTAAAAGACTTCAACATTGACTTAATTTAGTGGTAGGATGTAAATATTTTTTAAAAGCCGTAATGCAGCATAAGCTTTTTTTCACCGTAGAAACAAATTCCATATTACTGAAATTAATAAGATTAAATTTAATTTCCTGCCATTTTATCTGTTTTGACCCCAGTACAATCACAAAAGTTGGAAGTTCACCTCCCAATTTAGATTGGGCTCAGGTTGCCCGGGACTTGGGCACCCCGT
The DNA here is from genome assembly GCF_048418815.1 of Hemitrygon akajei. NCBI lineage: Eukaryota > Metazoa > Chordata > Chondrichthyes > Myliobatiformes > Dasyatidae > Hemitrygon > Hemitrygon akajei. Next base: position 17,829,812 of record NC_133142.1, on the reverse strand, counting down.
GTGTGACTAAGTTTGTGTGGGCAGGGGTTAGTGTGGGGCAGAATTTGGAAGGAGGTGTGCAGGTGTGCTGAAGGATAAATGTTAAGTTAAACCTTAAGAAGAATCTTGGTCCAGTCCTGTGCTATGAAAAACTTATATTGTTGGGAATGCCCAGTGGTAGTCATTCCTAGGAAAATGTTATCTGATTCTCACTGCAATATACCAAAAGAAATACTTCAGTAAATTGTTTTATTATTGCCATATATACCAAGGTACAATGAAAAGCTTGTCTTGTATGCCTTTCATGCAGACCAATTCATTACAAGACTACATTGAGGTAGTCCAAAGTAAAACAATAACAGAGTGCAGAATAAAACGTTCCAGCTTTTTACTCAGAGTGGTGAGTGCCTGGAATGTGTTGTCTGGTACGGTGGTAGAGGCAAATACATTAGAGGCATTTCAGAGATGTTTAGAAAGGCACATGAATATGAGAAAGATGGAGGGATGTGGACATTGTTAGGGCTTTTTTTTTCTGGTTCGGCACAACGTTGTGGGTCAAAGGTTCTAGGTTCCATGTTTTAGAGGAAGTCCAATGAAAGGATTAAATAAAGTGCAAGGTGATAAAAAGGTAGACTGGGAAGTCAAGAGTCCATCTTATCATACTAGGGAACCATTCAATGCTCTTATAACAACAGCACAGGGAAGGTCCTTGAGCTTGGAGGTACTTACTTTCAGGCTGTTATATCTTTTGCTTGATGGGAGGGGGCAGAAGCAAATCTGTGGAGTGGGTAGGGTCTTTGATCATGCTGGCTGCTTTACTGTGAAGTGTAGACAGTCCATGAGGGCTGGAGGTGGGGAGGTGGAGGGTTGCCAGTGTCCAGGAGGCACTGAGTAATGTCCACAACTCTGTACTTTCTTATGGTCAAGGCCAGAGCAGTTGCCATAGCAAGCCACGATGCTCTGCCTGGGGAGCGATTTCCAGACTGAACTGTTCATACTGATATAATTCAGCCTAGAGTTAGTCATAATCACGTTCCAGTCCAGAAAAGAAATAGATTTTCAAACATATGGCAGGATACTTGGGAGTGTGGAGGAGCAGAGGGATCTGGGGGTACATGTCCATAGATCCCTGAAAGTTGCCTCACAGGTAGATAGGGTAGCTAAGAAAGCTTATGGGGTGTTAACGTTCATAAGTCGAGGGATAGAGTTTAAGAGACGCGAAGTAATGATGCAGCTCTATAAAACTCTAGTTAGGCCACACTTGGAGTACTGTGTCCAGTTCTGGTCGCCTCACTATAGGAAGGATGTGGAAGCATTGGAAAGGGTACAGATGAGATTTACCAGGATGCTGCCTGGTTTAGAGAGTATGGATTATGATCAGAGATTAAGGGAGCTAGGGCTTTACTCTCTGGAGAGAAGGAGGATGAGAGGAGACATGATAGAGGTGTACAAGATATTAAGAGGAATAGACAGAGTGAACAGCCAGTGCCTCTTCCCCATGGCACCACTGCTCAGTACAAGAGGACATGGCTTTAAGGTAAGGGGAGGGAAGTTCAAGGGGGATATTAGAGGAAGGTTTTTCACTCACAGAGTGGTTGGTGCGTGGAATGCACTGCCTGAGTCACTGGTGGAGGCAGATACACTAGTTAAGTTTAAGAGACTACACGACAGGTATATGGGGGAATTTAAGGTGGGGGGTTATATGGGAGGCAGGGTTTGAGGGTCAGCACAACCTTGTGGGCCGAAGGGCCTGTAATGTGCTGTACTATTCTATGTTCTATATAACATTGAAAGAAGACGTATAATGCATGGCAATATCATTGGATTCTTATTATAAATTCTACTGACACAATCTTTGTCATTTCACTATCAGATTAACCAGGATGATTGTCACTCTGTTAGGTAGACATACTTTGATGCAATAGATTGACTTCATGTGAATTTGAGTTGCAGATTTTTACTGACAAAATCCAATTCTCTTTGAAGTCAGATGTACTGTATTGGGTGAGGTAGCAATGAACAAATGTGATTTTCATAATCTTGGAATTTTTTTGGTACACTTGAAGGTGATACAAATACAAATGCCCTGGATTTTAACTTAAGTTTGCTACTGGTCAGTTGATTTTACAGACTGTGGAATGGTAGCAATATATTGATCCAGGAACATTATATAAAGCTTCTGTCACATTCCTAATGACAGATGAAACATTCATTTTGCACTGCAAAATGCTTTTGATATTATCTTTGTGCAGTTATGTTTAAGACTCTGGATTTCTTTTTCAATGAGTTTGCATCAAGTTAATTCTGGTCACTTCAACTTTATTCACTTTCTGTTTGAGAGCGCATCATGGAGAACAGGGTTGAACACAGACAAAAGAATTAAAAATCTTTCTTTAGGGCTGGTAAATTATTCAGGGCACTCTTTTGCTGGTCAGAGAAGACTATATTCTGTGGTAGCCCTAGTGAGAGAAAATCGCTCCTGAATGAAGCAATAATTTTCAAATTGTCGTGCACACAGCAGTGATAAAGCTTCCCATCACATTTTTCTGCACAGTTACGGGTGCAGTCATTCACACAAACTGTCATAGTTCTTTAAGCCAAACAAGTAACCCTTCCGGCCTTGTTTGCATTAAAATGTGATAAAACTGAAAATGACTTTCAATACAGCTGCGCAGAAAACCGGATTAGGTCAAAGTGACAGAGTTTGTCAGGGTTTGCCACAAAGATAGCTGGAGACCCCGTAGTATTTATGTGTGAAAGGAAATGGCATCCCAAATCAAGCCATTTGTAAAGCGACAATGACAAAAAAAAGTCACAATTCTTTTTTATAAGAAAAGCACTATTTGCGATGGCAAACATCCAGCTCAATGCCTGTGCTTGCTGGAGTTTAGAAAGGCAAAGAACCCAGTGAACAGACCACTGTCACTTATCACCATAAGAAGATTAACAATACAAATTCCAATTCTGAGCCTGAAGCCTCTGCTGTAGGGAACTTTTCTTCTAAATTTGTTTCTGAAAACTTGCACAGCTCCCCACAAAGCACTGCTTAGAAGACATTTAGTTTATTCAGATCAGGACAGGATTACTGCTTAAATCTCAAAACAAATTGAAATGGTCATTTTTATGCTCACAACTTAATAAATATAAGCAGATATTTTAATAGCTTAATTTCAGCATTTGGCATATCAAAATATTGCATTGAAATAAAGCATCAGTATAAAGGGCAAACTTGGTGGACCTAATTAAAGGGAATAAAAATGATGTTTATGACTCAGAGAAATTTCAAAGCATATTAAAAGAGTAATTCGTCTCTGGTTGCCAGCACTGAATGTATGTGATGATAATTCCCACTGAATGCACTTACCCCACACACACTGAGTGACTCCAAAAGAACTGAATATTGATGTGTACAATCAATGGTTGATACTCCTGCCTGGGGTTTGGTGCTAATGACCTAGGATTTATTACTCCCATTCATTTTCACCTATTGGATCAGCCAGCTTTTATCAATGGAGAATATTTATCTGTCAGCATCTTTTCAAGAAAAATGGCTGCAGTACAATTTTGGTGCCCACTATACCATCTGATAGCAATGCAAAGCCACGCTACTGGATATTCAAAAAATTCTTTCTGCTTTTGAAAACAATGCTTTTGAAATCATTTTAAGAATTATTTAAGCATTATTTTTATTTTGATAAAATTATGCTGTACTTCTTTTAGAAAGTGATCAATTCATTTACTTTCAAAACCTGGTTTTCTATTTCTTTTGAAAAAGAACATGTTTTATTTATTTGCACCAAATAGAACTGAATGATCTCTTACAGAATAGTGAGTTGAGTGAGGGCCTCCGTCGGTCAGAGTCGGCCATGCTGTCTAGATATGTAAGCCTGGGCAGTACGATATGGAGAGCAAGCTGCCGCCCATGTAGCAAGCTCCCCCTCTCCACGCATCTGATGAACCTAAAGGAACGGCAGAGACCGATACAGTTTGGCACCAGCAGCATCGCGGGAGTTGCCAGTCAGCATTGAACTCAATGTAGGACTGCCTCAGAGACGTCAGATCCGGATTTTTCCCTCGGGGTTTACTCCCGAAGCCTTCCCCATGGGTGGGTATAGCCACAAGGCAGTGGAGGTTTGAGATCAGAGTTTTCCTTCTCCTAGATGAGCTGCCAACCACGGCTGATGAGCCCCATCTACCTGAAGCAACTGGTTTTAGGGTGCCAGTAACCTGCCTTTGCCCCTTCTCCTGTCAGTAGAAACAGTTCCACTGGGCTTAGTAGCTAATCCAGCCAGGAGCTGGACTTGGTTGTCAGAGGCTACTTGAGGCACAGGCCAATGGGAGCGTTTAATAGGTCGTGGGATCTTGTCCCCATTACCAGCCCTGGCTATAACAACCTTAAAGAATATGATCATTGGTATCCATGTAACTCGTGTTAATTCAACTGACAGCAACAAGCAGTAAACTTACACATTTGCAAAGTGTCTTTGTAAAATACTTACTTAATTATTCATTGATCTCATTAATGTGGATGAATTTGGGATATCAAACTAGTGACTCGGAGCTGCAATTTAAAATCTAAAGTTACAAGTGATCGGGAGTGTTCATGCTCCTTCCCTCCGGCAATCCTTCTTGATGTTTCGAAAAGAATGTTATGCAAAATGTCCAATTCAGCTATGAATTCCTTCTTTCAAATATTATCTCACGGTTTATCAGAATGAAGCATCAATTGCTTGCCAGTAAGCCTTGCGACAACATGCATGAAAAATGCATATCTAGCCAAGGACATTAACAATAAACAACAAACAATGCCAGCAAATAAAAGATGCAAAAACTTCTACAATGTACACAATTCACTTTTGGTATAAAATGAGCTTCCCCCCAACTTCCTTTCTTTGGTTGTGGGATGGGAGGGGGCAAAAGTGGGTGTGGGGTGGAAAAAGTATGTCAATTTGTTTGCCTGAAACTTTGACAGTCGGGCAAGACAAAGCATAGAACTGATATTAATTTTTAAAACAGAGCATTTTGGCACCGGCATACTTATCACAGGTATTAACATGTTGGCTCCTTGGAAAAAGATCTGAAGCAAAAATGTGCAAAGAAAAAGAACTCCCGTAAAGGATGAACAGCAATTATTTTACCATCAATTCATCTAAAGCTTGAACAGTACACTGCAATGTGAATGATTAATTGTTAATATGAATCTGAGTATATGTAATCCTGATATTTGAGGAGAAAAGTCTTCAGTTTGCCTTCTGCAAATACTTGCATATTGTGTGTATGTACACAATAAATTCCTCAATATGTTCTCCTTCTGTCTACTCAGATCCAAGCTTGAAAATTCTGTCCTTATTCCCTTCCGGTGACACAATCTTTTGCAACATCTTCATTAGCAATGATATGCATACCACAGGCAAATACAATATGCATGTTGTGTCATGTATAAGCCGAGGTTTATACATGACAGCTTCAAGTAAGCATTATAGGCCAGCCAGGTTGTCGCATGTCAGGAATTAATTCCTGAAATGTTGCACTCTTGGTTTATTCTTGCACCCTGGAAGAATTGCTCTCAGTGTTTCCCTCCTGTTGGATATAATGAGACAAGACAAAACGATATGACATGGAACTGTCGGCAACATCTGCTATTCCAATGCACACAGGTCGAGGAATGATTTGGCCTGAAAAATTGACTATTAACTCCCCTCAAATAAAGGCTGCCTGATCTGCTGAATTTCTCCAACATTTTATCTGTCTTTCTCTGGATTTCCAGCATCTGCAGAATCTTTCCAGAATGCTAATTTAATGTGCACTGCGCACAAATATAACAAAACAGCGATTGATGCTTTTTCTCTGCCTTTCCTGTCAAAAGATGTTTTACCAGTTTCATTAGACAATTGGTTATTGTTCAATAACCAATAGTATGGAATAAGAACATAAGAAATAGGAGCAGGAGTAGGCCATCCGGCCCATCGAGCCTGCCCCGCCATTCAATAGATCATGGCTGATCCGTCCGTAAACTCAGCTCCATTTACCTGCCTTCTTCCCATAACCCTCAATTCCCTTACTATGTAAAAATCTAACTGTATCTTAAATATATTTAGTGAAGAAGCCTCAACTGCTTCTCTGGGCAGAGAATTCTACAGATTCACCACTCTCTGGGAAAAACAGTTTGTCCTCATCTCTGTCCTAAATCTTCTCCCCTGAATCTTGAGGCAATGTCCCCTAGTTCTAGTCCCACCTACCAATGGAAACAACTTTCCTACTTCTATCTTATCTATCCCTTTCAAAATTTTGTATGTTTCTATAAGATCCCCTCTTTATCTTAGTAATATCAATCAGTGGGGATAACTTTACTCAACTTGCCCTGTTACTGAACTGTTCCCACAAACTATGGACTCACTTTCAAGGACTCTTCATCTCATGTTCTCAGTATTTATTGCTTATTTATTTATTTATTATTATTATCTCCTTTTTGTTCATTCTTTTTGGATTAGCACACTTTGTTGCTTTTTGAACATCAGTTGTCTGCCATGCTGGTGTGGTCTTTCACTGATTCTATTATGATTATTGGATTTATTGGGAATACCTGCGAGAAAATGAATTTCAGGTTTGTATATGGTGACAAATTTACTTTGAACTTTGAACTTTACATTTCCATTTGGCCTCCTAGATGCATTACAATGGTTGATAAGTACAGAAAGATCTTTAACTTCAATTTACAATTGGTCTATGGCCAACTCTGCTTTGAGTTGGCCAGTTTTTTAAGTTGCTCATTCAGAGGATTTTGCAATGTCGGTATGTTTTTGTTATGCGCTGTTAGTACATATCCTTTGAAGAGAGTATGTGTACTTCCTCTTAAAGACTGTGTACAGTTCTGAACATGCCTTGTGTATAGCTGAGGTAAAAAGGGAAATGGCCATTGATCACGTAAGTGAATCTGTATAACTAATTACAATTACAATGGTTAAACAGTCTCAGCTTGCAAGGCTAGCCTTTATTGCTCATTTCTAATTACCCTGGAACTGGGCGGTGTCAGCCACATGGCTGTTTGGTGGATCACATAAAGGCAAGGCAGGGTAGAAAGCCAGATTTCCATACCTAAAGGAGATTACTGAACCAGACAGGTTTTGGGGCAATCTGGTGATCTCATGACTGCCATATTGGAACTTAAATTCCCAAGCTTCTGTGGTGCAACTTAAACTCCAGTGTCTGGATCATCAAACCAGGCATCTAAATTGACAGCCCAGTTACTTAACCAAGCCCTGCTTCCCTGGGCAGTTGCCATGATACTTTACCTTTTTACAGTAAAATTTCAGATTCAGACCATTGGGAGTTGTATGGTACAGAAGCACAAGTTAGTGTTGATCGCGGTAGTTTTGAAATACAAAATGGCCAAATAGTGCACAGAAAAGAGACCAGAGCATAAAACGGACACTGAAAGCACACCCCACCTGAATGACATATAAAATGTACTCATAATGAAGGAGCAACTCAGAAAGCACTGGATGAACTTAGTGGGTCAGGCAGCAACATTGGTGGGGAATAGACAGTCAATACAGTAGTTTGGGTAGATGAGACCCTTCATCTGGAATCATTTACAGATGGTGCCTGGCTCAAAATGTCGATAGCCCATTTCCCTCCATAGACGCTGCCTGACCCGCTGAGTTCCTCCAGCTTTTTGTGTCGCCCCTAGATTCCAGCATCTGCAGTCTCTTGTGTTTCTAGTCTTAAAGAAAGCTTCAGATCTTCAACTGGCATTTGATTCAGTCAGAAGACCACTCCAGATAACATCAAGAAGTGGCGCAAACAATGATTTTTGCATAATTGCTGTCACGTGTCAGGGCCATTTGTGACTTCTAAAGCTTGTTTTTGGGCGATTGCTCTAAGAACACTGCACTTATGTCTGGAAGATACAAAGAAGGAAAATCACTTAATGCGTGGTAGTGTCACAAAGCCAACAGTTAGAAGCAAAATATATGAGAGCCTGTTTATGGCTGATTAAGGCTCATAGCCGGAAACCTAGAGAAGAACAGGAAAATATTAAAAAGGAGAGCCGTGAGCTGTGGAAGTAATGGCATTGATATGGAGGAGTCTATGAAAGAAGTTCTATTTGCATTAACAAAGGATAGATATGGGCAGGAACCCAACTATAATAACTAAAGCTGAATTACAGAATTAACAACAGTCAATACAGATCTCAACAGCATACGTATTTGTTTCCAGTATTTCCTGAATAGACTGGGCCACGTTGTAATGACATCAAGATCATGACAGACCAAACAGTACAAACTTGCAATTTATTCAAAAGTGAAAATGAAAGGAAGATTTGCATTTCAAAAACTCCTTTCATAATATCAGAATGTCTCCAAACACTTCACAGCCAATGAAGTACACTTGAAAAGCAGTCACTATTGTACTGTGGACGAAAATGGGATTAAAGGGGGTAAGACATGTTGTAATGTTCCTTGTGCAATAGAGGATGAGAAGTTCATCAGCACAAGGCCAAAAAGCAAAATCGCTTTGCCCTGCTGAAACGGCGTCAATCTGGTGTGGTGTAGTACTGTGCATATTTCAGGGTTCTTCTTACATTTGACTGAGTCTTCTTAGTTCACCAGCACTTCTTTTCCAGTATCAGCTTTATCCAGAAGATATGAAACGTTATGCAACATCCAAAACACATAATCAGTGATACATTGATACATATTGGTCCGAGAAATCACGGTCTCTATCCAATCAAACAAGAACCAGCTCTCACTCGTGCGGCCTGCTCTGGCTCCACAATTCTTACTCCACTACGTGCCAAGCTGAACCTGAGGCTGTGGGCCTGCTCAGGCTGCTTTGGGCTCTGCGTTTGAGGACTCACTTTCATCCTAAATGCTATTTGCTTGCTTTTATTGTTTGCACAATTTGATTTTTATTCTTTCATCTGCACTTTGGGTGTTTGTTGTTTTTTTGTGGGTTCTTTTAGGATTCTTGTTTTCTGGCTGCTTGTAAGGAGACAAATCTTATGGTTGTACAATGTATACAGGCTTTGATAATAAATGTACATCCAACTTTGAACTTTCAAGGCTCAAAACAATATTTAAAGGGCCAATAACTTTATGTCCACATTCAGAGCTGCCACCTTCTTCTCATAAAACTAACTCCTGTTTTCCTATACTCTTCATAGACTTAGACAACCCGCAACAGGTAGCTGATTTCCACATAGCATTGGATAGACATCACTAACTCTACCTCCTTAAAGTCCTCCAAGGACAATAAATTAATATCAGTCATTTCTCCAGTCAACATACTCAGTACTGACGCTCTCATTACCCTCCATTTCCAAGGGCATACAAGTCACCTGCATGCCCCGCAGCAGAAACCTAGGGTGGTTATGTCATAGAATCATAGAGCACTACAGCGCAGAAATAGGCCCTTTGGCCCATCTAGTGCGTTCTTGCCTGGTTTTCTGCCTAATCCCATCTACCTGCACTTGAACCACACCTCTCCACATTCTCTCTCATTCATGTACCTATCCAAACTTCTCTTAAATATTACATTTGATCCGGTATCTACAATTCCAAAGCATCACAGCCATCAACAGGGACCATAGTACAGGAAGCATACAAGGATTCAGCACCTAACACCTTATCCATCCATTCTTAACAAGGAGCCACTCTCTATCTGCTCCTCGAGGAGGAGTAATATCTACATAAGATGCCTTATGCCTTGTGCAGGAAGGCACAGAGTCGAATGTACTTCCTAAGAAGGTTGGCGTCATTCAATGTCTGTAGTGAGATGCTGAAGATGTTCTATAGGTCAGTTGTGGAGAGCGCCCTCTTCTTTGTGGTGGCGTGTTGGGGAGGAAGCATTAAGAAGAGGGACGCCTCACGTCTTAATAAGCTGGTAAGGAAGGCGGGCTCTGTCGTGGGCAAAGTACTGGAGAGTTTAACATCGGTAGCTGAGCGAAGGGCGCTGAGTAGGCTACGGTCAATTATGGATAACTCTGAACATCCTCTACATAGCACCATCCAGAGACAGAGAAGCAGTTTCAGTGACAGGTTACTATCGATGCAATGCTCCTCAGACAGGATGAAGAGGTCAATACTCCCCAATGCCATTAGGCTTTACAATTCTACCGCCAGGACTTAAGAACTTTTTAAAAGCTATTATTAATGCTCTTTGAGATGGTGATTTAGATGCATATCATATTTTTTTTACTGAGTTAAGTATTGTATGTAATTAGTTTTGCTACAACAAGTGTATGGGACATTGGAAAAAAAGTTGAATTTCCCCATGGGGATGAATAAAGTATCTATCTATCTATCTATCTATCTATCTATCTATCTAAGCTGTTCTCCAAGAAAAATGCAAGAGATTCTGCAGATGTTGGAATTCCAGAGCAACGCACATAAAATTCTGGAGGAACTCAGCAGGTCAGGCAGCATCAACGGAGAGCAATAAAACAGTTGACATTTTGGGCAGAGATCTTTGATAAGGAAGGGAAAGAAAGGGAGCAGGAGCCAGAATAAGAAGGTGGGGGGGGGGATGAGGGGAATGAGTACCAGCTGACAGGATAGAGGTGAAACCAGGTGAGGGAGGGGGTGAAGTGAGAAGCTGCAAGGAGATAGGTGGAAGAGAATAAGACCTAAGAATAAGGAATGTGATAGAAGAGGGTGGAAAACAGGAAGGAGGAGGGGCACCAGAGGGAGGTGATGGACAGATGAGGAAAAGAAAAGGGGTAAAATGGGAGTCAGAATGGTGAGTGGAAAAAGAAAGAAGGGGGAAGTGGGAGAAATCGATGTTCGCACCATTAGATTGGAGGCTAGCCAGACAGAAAACGTGGTGTTGCTCCTCCAGTCTGGGGGACACCTCATTTAGAGTCTACGGACAGGCATGTTGGAATGGAAGTGGGAAGTAAAATTAAAACAGGTGGCCACTGGAAAACCCCGGACGGAAAGCTCATATGGAAGCTCACGCACGTGCCAGCTCAGCTCTTGCATTTGAACGGAGCGACCACTCCCCACTGAACATCGACGGCTCCTCGGTAGAGATCGTTAAGAGCACCAAATTTCTTGGTGTTCACCTGGCGGAGGATCTCATCTGGTCCCTCAACACCAGCTCCATAGCAAAGAAAGCCCAGCAGTGTCTCTACTTTCTGCGAAGTCCATCTCCCACCCCCCCCCCCCCCATCCTCATCACATTCTACAGGGGTTGTATTGAGAGCATCCTGAGCAGCTGCATCACTGCCTGGTTCGGAAATTGCACCATCTCGGATCGCAAGACCCTGCAGCGGATAGTGAGGTCAGCTGAGAAGATCATCGGGGTCTCTCTTCCTGCCATTATGGACATTTACACTACACGCTGCATCCATAAAGCAAACAGCATTATGAAGGGCCCCACGCACCCCTCATACAAACTCTTCTCCCCCCTGCCGTCTGGGAAAAGGCACCGAAGCATTCAGGCTCTCACGACCAGACTATGTAACAGTTTCTACCCCCAAGCTATCAGACTCCCCAATACCCAGAGCCTGGTCTGACATCTTACTGCCCTATTGTCTTGTTTATTATTTATTGTAATGCCTGCACTGTTTTGTGCACTTTATGCAGTCCTGGGTAGGTCTGTAGTCTAGTGTAGTTTTATTTTCTCTCTGTGTTGTTTTTTACGTAGTTCAGTCCAGTTTTTGTACTGTGTCATGTAACATCATGGTCCCGAAAAAACGTTATCTCATTTTTACTATGTACTGTACCAGCAGTTATGGTCGAAATGACAATAAAAAGTGACGACTTGAAAAATGGAAGACAAGCATCAGAACTTTATTCGGGTAAGATGGCACATGCAGAATTATAGGTCGTCAGTTTGTATGTTTGCCTATAATGAAAAAGCATTTCATTGACAGCAACCACACAGATCTGTAGTTTTTAGGACGGAGTTTTGTTCTCTCCCAGCTCCTGGTCCAGTGAAGCATGCTCTGCAAGGAATATTGATGGATTCTGAGCAGAAAGAATTATATTGTAAGACTTTTCAAGTGACACGGTCCACCATTGAGTAGTTTGAGCACAATTACACAAGGTTATTTCTGTCGGTGTGTACAATATTACTAAGCAATTGGCATGATGCATCCGTCCTGCCATTGTTGCCTACCCCCAACCATCTCTGTACCTGGAGCAACGGTACTGGTCAGGTTCTTGGAGAAAAGGACAGCATTTAAAGTGTGTCTGATGATATCTTTCAGAAGCACAAGGAATGAGGCCCACGAGCAGTAAAATATATACCATACTATCACCAGATGTGTTTTCAAGCGATGCAATGGCATGCAAAATATGCGATTCAAATACCTGGATAGATTTAGAGGCACAGGAATGGTTGGAGTTGCTTTGCTCCGTAAAACATTGTGCACCACCAGGAGGTTAGATCCACAGGAGGGAGAAGGCACATTGCATAGAGCCACCCCTGAAGGAAGATGACAGGCAAAGGGAATGGAACTGCAAAACACAAGGGCATTGCAAAGGTATCGCATGAGACCTGTCTGGGGTGGCTAAGTTCACCAATATTGCCATTCCTCTCCTGCTAACTGGAAGCAACCCTGCAATCAGCAGCTTCCATTGCTTCGTATAGACTTGAAAGTAGTATTGGAGAATTTTGAGACTCTATGTAAAACAGAAACTGAACATTATATCGGTGTGCAATACACCCACTCATGTCCCTTAGTATAATTGCAAGGTTTTACTCTTCTGAGCACTTCCATGAGGTGCAACAGCCTGTGGTTCCAACTGAGTTAGAGCAGCCCACGTAGCTGTCTGCTTCAACACCTTTGATGCTCCAGGACAGAGGTTCCCAACCTGGGATCCATGGACCCCTTGGTTAATGGTAGGTGTCTATGGCATAAAAAAAGTTGTGAATTCCTGCTCTAGAGCATATCTTCATGGTTTTGGAACGTATAGCTTTCTTGCCATTGTTCGGTTGTCCTGGATTAGTAGGAATTGCATTCTATACGAACAGGTGTTTGTTGTGATCCACTGATAAAAGACTCCACTCTCTTCCATGGTTGACACATTTGATGTTCCAATAAAGAAAGCGTCATAATAGAAATGCGTGACAGAACATAGTTCATTCTACGCCACTGCATCGGAATAATTCTTGTCATTGCAGCCCATGGAATAGTATAGCAGGTCCTCACGGTTCGCTGCGTCTCTCCTGTGCCCGTGGTTCCTTCTGCAAGGAACGAAAAAGAGAACTATGAATAAGCCTAGTGGTCTATAAGGAAAGCATGTATCTATTACCAATCTCAATGACCTTGGCCTGAAGCGTCGACTGTTTATTCCCCTCCACAGAAGCTGCCTGACTTGTTGAGTTCCTCCAGAATTTTGATGGCTCTGGGCCTATACTCTCTGGAGTTTAAAGGAATGATGGACGATCTCATTGAAACCTAGCGAATATTGAAAAGACCTAGATAGAGTGGACATGGAGAGGATGTTTCCCATAGTCCGGGAGTCTAGAACCAGAGGTCACAGCATCAGAATAGAAGGATAGCAATGCAGAGGAATTTCTACAATCAAAGGTGGTAAATCTGTGGAATTTATTACCACAGATGGCGGTGGAGGTCAAGTCATTGGGTATATTCAAAGTAGAGGTTGATTGGCTCTTGATTAGTAAGGGTGTGAAAAGGAGAAGGCAGCAGAATGGGTTGAGAAGGATAACAAATCAGCCATGATGGAATTGCACAGCAGATTTGATGGGCTGAATGGCCTAAATCTGCTCCTTTGTCTTATGGTCATATGATCTTTGTATGGGTATGAACAATGTAGCTTGTAGCTCCCTGGACCCTACAATGCCCTTCACCACTATTTGGTCTAGTCTAATGAGAAACATTAGACATATTCAATCAACTCCCTCAGCGGAGTCTGAGTATCTAAACTACTCATGCTTGGTATTGACGTACAACTTAAGAGACATTGATCTCTTGCAAGGAGTCTTTGCCAGTAGCCTAGTGAACTCCGATAAACACCCTGTACAAAAAATAAAGAGTAAACATGAGGGAGCAATGCCGAATGCTAACATCATGTGGGTTATCCTATTTCAATCATTGTTGACATTAAATCAGGGTGAAGTAGTCGTGTGGCATTCTGATATTTAATTTTGTGGCTGGGTATCAGGGAACTCCTCACTACTCATCTCTGATGATCAGGTATGGTGAGGCACCTTGTTGTTCTAAATCTGTTAGCGATGAACTGGTCAGAGGGCCTAAGCTTTGTTCTACAAGTAAGGAGATGAATACAATGGAAGTTAAGGGAGCATTCAATTCTGAGGAAAAGGGATAGCATTGGATAAGAATGAGCTTGATGGGGATAAGGAGAAATGTATGTTTACCATCTCGCAACAATTCCTTTGTTTTATTTAGAAATACAGTGTTGAACAGGCACTTCTGGTCCTTCGAGCCACACTGCCTGACAAACCCTGATTTAACCCTACTGTAATCATGAGACAATTTACAACGACCAGCTAACCTACTAACCATTACTTCTTTGGACTTTGGGAGGAAAATGGAGCACCCGAAGAAAACACAGGCATTCTACGGTGAGGATGTGTAAGCTCTGTACCGAGGACGTTGGAATTGAACTCCTGACTCTGATGGCCAGAGCTGCAGTAGCCTAGTGGCTATGCTGAAGCTGCAGTGAGAGTGGAAGCTGGAGTGGAAATAGGAAGTAGGTGAATTCTCTCATTTCCTGTCTGCCTTTGGTCATTAGGACAAGAGGGCACAACTTCAGGATTGAAAGATGTCCATTCAGTACATAGAAGCGGAGCAATTACTTGCGTCAAAGTGTGGTAATTCTGTGGAATTTGTTGCCATGAGCGGCTGTGGAGGTCTCGTCATTGGCTGAATTTAAGGCAGAGGTAGATAGGTTCTTGATTAGCCAGGGCCTCAAAGGGTATGGGGAAAAGGTAGGGGAGTGGGGATGACTGGAAGAATTGGATCAGCCCATGATTGAATGGTGGAGCAGACTCGATGGGCTGAATGGCCTACTTCTGCTCCTATATCTTATGGTCTTATTAATCTGTATCCAGAAGTGCGGCACTTCCTCACTGCTGCTGACTCCTGTAACGCTATCCCTTCCTGATATCTTTAAAGGACTTCTTGGGCTCACTGCTCATGGAAGATGTCAGTCACTGTGTCTCATAGTCATCTGTAACATAGGTGCAGTGGAAGAAGCAGGCAGCCTTTGACTCTCTACTTTCCATGGCAAGATTTATTTATTCTTCCTTCCAAGTGCAACTGTTTCCTCTTTTATATTTGGAGTTTTCCTTTAAATAGGGGTGATGAAATCACATTATAAAGGTTGTCAATATTTCTACAACTGCCAATGTACTGTTGACATCATTACTGTCTATACTGATATCCCATAGCTATACTGTTGCTCCCCACCAGTAGTTGACACAATCTACCTGTCAACCTGCTTGTCACTTCACACCCTTCAATTCATCAATCTCTGGTGACCCCTGTCTCACCAATCCCCCTTCTCCTTTTTATACTGGCCATCTCGCCTCTCAGTCCTGATGCACGGTTTTGCCCCAGAACACTGGCAATTCTTTTTCTCAAACCATTGAGTTCCTCCAGCAGATAGTTTGTAAGCTCATTCTGATACTGACTACGTATCCACAAATACATACTGCATTACAAAGTCATTAGAAGTTAATCTGGGTGGTTACTTAGCTCAATTCTATCATTACATCCATTCTGATGAAGGGTCTTGGCCTAAAGCTTCAATTGTTTATTCCTCTCCATGGATGCTGCCTGACCTGCTGAGTTCCTCCATCATTTATTGGCTTAGATGCTACTGTGTTGCTCTGTACTTCCAGGATCTGCAGGACCTGCTGATTTTATTCCATCCATCGTTTCTACTACAGACAATCTTCAATACCTTCTACTTTCTCTGCATTACTCCTCACCTAGGGAACATGGAGGATAATTGTGAAAGCATTGAATCATAGAATCCTTACAACATAGAAGGTGGAGTACACAGCGTTGTACATGTACCACTGTATTGGTAGAGCATTTTAGTTTCTTCTACTCTCTGGCTCTTGGTTTTCACTTTACAAGTGTCTCTTTCGCCCCTACTTGACTAACGAATCTGTTCGCATCAATATTGTCAATGGTACAAATCACAAAAAAATATTTCCCTCAGTTCACGTTTGGTTCCTTCTGTTTGCAAACTTGAGGACTTTGCTCCCTGTCTTTTTAGCAATAGAGACACAGAGTCATAGAAAAGTACAGTGCAGAAATAGGCCCTATGGCCCATCAAATTCATGCCGAGCCAATGGACTCATTCCTCTTTATGTTTTTAGTCATGAGAGACTGAGCTCCAATCTAAGATCTCTCCGCTTGAATTGGCCCCATTATTAGCTTGTCTATACATCTTTCTGCTTCAACTTTCCAGTTTAACGTAAAAAAGCTGGAATCAGTTCACAACTAAACAAGCCTTTTCAATGCCAATGCGGTCCAGAGGTTCTTACATCCGGAAGGTTCCAAGTATGAACGGTCATGGCATTATTCTCATGTCAGCAAATAAAATAGACAAAGTGCATTCAGACGTGTGATAAGAAATTGCTGAACATCTCGGTTATATGGTCACACTCAACCCTTACATGGCTGCCAAATGAACATTACAAAATTTCAATGAGACTCCAGTGAGCTGTGTCTAATAGAGCGATGATCTCAGTTTGGACAAGTCAATAAATATTGTACAGATGACCAGTTCAGCGTAGTTTGGCATAAAGTGCTGTCACATGGCTAACTCAGCTAGAATAACTGGTTAATCCCAGGATGTGAGTTTTTAATTTTGGATGATATGGTCATGTTTTCTATACTCAGCTTCTGACCAAATCTGAGAGACAATCTTGGCAGCCACACGATGGGATTTGTGAATTAATTTCACCCATAAACAGGAAGACATTATTTCATGCCACGCAGAGATTTTAATCCTGCATAATCCTTGTTATGGCTAAAACTGAATTCATTTCACCCTGTGTGTGTGAACAAATTGAGAGCTTTCCAGATAGTGAAGTTGCCTGGTTCAGGAAAGAGGTTCAGCTGTCAGCCCGGGTAGATAAAAGAAAGAAATCGATCAATCCAGTTCAATTTGCTTCCGATTCATTTCAATGAAGCGCCTGTTACAGTTTGCATCGCCCATCTTCCTTTGATACTTTAGTGTCAGATAAACATAACCTTCACTGAAATCAATTGATTTTCAGACATTTACTTAAGCCATGAGTAATAAGATAGATGTAGTTAACAAGTCAAAGGTGTGTAAATGGCTATCTGGTATTGATTATAGTCTGATCAAGTTTAATGTAATGGCTGCTCAGATTTTGGTGAGGCTAATTCTAACACAATGAATCAGGAACTCTTCTGTCCATGGGAAAATGAGCGAATCAGTTAACAGGGAATTATTGAGAGGTTTCCAAAAAAATCTTTGAGGTGATGTAGAATCAGTTTTCACCTCTGAGGAGAAAATTGTGTACTTGGCAAAAATAAAGACTGATGGCTTTAAGAAATATGGACAACATAAAATTAAAAGGACACAAAGTTTATACAGATTCCATAGACCAGCAGATGAAATTAAAATGGGAATTCAAAAAGGGAGTAAGAGTTAAAGGAAAAAATTGTAGAAGTATTATATTCAATAAAAGGTGTTTGTAAATATATTGGAAGGAAAGAATGGTCGGAAGTGATATGGGCCCTTTGAAAATTGGTAGTCATAACACTGGAAATGATAAGGAAACGGTAGAAATATTGAAAAACTACTTCTTTCTTAATTACTTAGACCATAAGACTTGGGAGCAGAATTAAGCCATTCAGCTCATCAAGTCTAGTCTGGAATTATCCCTCTCAACTCCATTCACCAGCCCTCTCCCTATAACCTTTGACACCCTAACTAATCAAGAAATTATTAACCTATCAAGAACCTATTTACTTAAAAGGAAGAGGATAGCCTAAAGAAGCTAATGCTGATGTAGCCAATGTTACAATGTGGCCAATCAGAGATTTCATCATTCAATCATACTTAAAAAGCAGAAAATACTTGAAACACTCAGCAGGTCAGCATCTGTGGAAAGGGAAACAGAATTTATCTTTCAAAATTCCTTTCACTACTTTTCCATTTCTGTTGAAGGATCTTTGAACACTCAGTTGGGAAACTAGTTTAACATTGCAAAATTGTTACTGCTTAATGCATCACGTTGTCTTGGTGATCCAAGGATTCTTACATTATTAGACATGAATTATTGAATCTGTCACCAATCTGTCACCAAAGAGCTTTTAGAATACCTCAAATTTAAATAGCCTTTAGTCTAAAAATATCAATGGAACTTACAGTATTAACTGCTTTCTGGCTTTTCTAATGATCCTAAATTTGCAAATAATTTAGTATATGACTTCAACAATCGAGCATTAGCCAATTGATCACCTTGAACACTTTTAGTTCTAAGTGTGAAATGAATCAGAATCAGGTTTAATATAACTAGCAGATGTTGTGAAATTTGTTGCTTTACAGCAGTGATACATTACAGTACACAGTGATAAATGCAAGAAATACAATAAGTATATTTAAAAATTTAAATAAAATAGGAAGTGCAAAGAGCAAAAAAAAAATGAGGTAATGTTTATGGATTTATTTTATATTCAGACATCTAATGGCGGAGGGGAAGAAGCTGTTTCTGAAACACTGAGTGCATACCTTCAGGCTCCTGAATCTCCTCCTTGATGGTAGCAATGAGAAGAGGGCAAGTCCTTGGTGAGGAGGGTCCTTATTGATGGATGCTGCCGTTTTGAAGCATTACTTTTTGAAGGTATCATCAATAGTGGGGAGGCTAGTGCCCATGATAGAGCTGGCTGAGCTTAAAGCTTTTTCCAATCCTGTGCAGTGGTCCCTCCATTCCAGATTGTGATGTAACCAGGTAGAATGCTCTCCAAGGTACATCAGTAGAAATATGCAAGAGTCTTTGGTGACATACCAATTCTCCTCAAACTCCTAATTAAGTGCAGCCCCAATCTTTGTATTTCCATCCATATGTCAGGCTCAGGATACAGTATATCCTCAGCGATGTTGATACCCAGGAACCTGAAACTGCTCTCGTTCCACTTCTAATCCCTCGATGAGGCCTGATGTGTATTTCTTTGACTTCTCCTTCCTGAGGTCTACTATCAATTTTTTGGAGTTACTGACATTTAGTGCAAGGTTGGTGTTGTGACAGCACTCAACTAGCTGATCCTATCTCGCTGCTGTGCGCCTTCTTGTCACCATCTGAAATTCAGCCAGCAATAGTTCACTCATCAGCAAGATGCCGTTTGAGTTGTGCCTAGCCACACAGTCACTGTTGTAGAAAGAGTAGAGCAGTGGGCTGAACTTGCATCCTTGGGGTGCGCCAGTGTAAGTTGTCGGCAAGGAAGGGGTGTTATTTCTGGTCCATACTGACTGTGGTCACTGGATGAGGAAATGAAGGATCCAGTTGCAGAGGAATGTACAGGGGTCCAGGTTTTGGAGCTTGTTGATTAGTACTGAGGAATTAATTATTCAACTTACCTTTCCAATATGTCTATCCATGGCCTCCTCCACTGTCATGATGAGGCCACACTTAGGTTGGAGGAACTACACCTTATGTTCCGTTTGGGTAGCCTCCAACCTGATGGCAGGAACATCGATTTCTTGAGCTTCTGGTAATGCCCACCTTCCCCCATCTCCTTCACCATTTCCCATCCCCTTTTCCTTCTCTCACCTTATCTCCTAGCCCATCCATCGCCTCCCTCTAGTGCTCCTCCTCCTTTTCTCTCTTTCATGGCCTTCTGTCTCTTTTACCAATTTATTTCCCGTTTCTTTACTTCATCCCCTCCTCCTTCAGGTTTCGCCTATCACCTTGTGTTTCTCTCTCCATTCTACCCTCCCCCTTTAAAATCTACTCCTCAGCATTTTTTCCAGTCCTGCTGAAGGATTTCAGCCTGAAATGTTGACTGTAATCTTTTCCTAGGTGCTGCCTGGCTGTTGAGTTCCTCCAGTGTTTTGTGTGTTGCTCAGATTTCCAGCATCTGCAGAGTTTCTCCTGTTAGTACTGAGGACATGATGGTTTTCAATGCAAAGCCATAATCAATAAACAGCACCCTGAAGTAGGTATTGCTATTGTCCATGTGGTCCAAGGCCAAGTGGAGAGTTAGTGAGATTGCGTCTGTTGTAGACGTATTGTGGTGATAGGCAAATTGTAGCAGGTCCAAGTCCTTGTTTAGGCAGGAGTTGATTCAGGCCATCAACTCTCAGAGTGCTTCATTACAGTAGATGTGAGTGCAACTAGGCAATATTCATTGTGATAGCTCACCCTGAGTATCTTCCAGCTGATGATGATTTCCTCAATGGAAAGTTTCTAGTGAAATGCAGTGGATACTGGGATGATTGGGGCGGTGTTGGAGGGGAAGTTGGGATGCAGGATATAGAAATGGCCTCCTTACTGCATTTCCTCAGTAAAGTTTGAAAAGCAATATTTTCCCATGGAAATCAAAGTGCAGCGTTAGGATAAGATGAGAAAGCCATCTTATCAACTTTGTTTCAGATATCTATACACAGAGAAGCACAGCATACCCTTCGGTGTATCCTCAAAGCTGCACTGCGATTGCCAAGTTCAGCTCGTAATTATACCTGCAATCATATATAATATACAGAGATGGAATTATTGTGTTTATAAAATATGGATCATATTTTCATTAACAAATACTGTTCACAAGAATAGGATGAAGATGAAATACTTGTGTGCTTAACTTCCCGACCTCTTGGAGAGCCACTAATCCTAGATTTCTAACAAATGCAAACTTTTGCTTTTCAATTATATTTTAATTCATGGCTACTCCTCTTTCAGAAATGCCCACCCCAGAGTACCTCTGCTCTTCTTCTTTTACCGTTTTTATCCCAAAAGGTTTCTGTTTCCCTTCTTGTTTCTTGGTAAGATGAAAACCTGCTACCACCACCCTAACTCTTTCCTTAATAAATATCTGATTTATTTTATGTGGGTTCTAACCAGCATTCCACCTTGAACTTTCCATGATGTTCAAATTAGTTAGCGTTTTATAAATCACTGTACTGATCACAACTTAAGCTTCTTGCTTAATGCTATTTGTCAGCACATATATTCTCTCTCTCTCTTTCTGAACCCTGACTTAATTCAGGAGGTAGGACACGGGCAAGACAGATTGTGTGGGGAGCACACTGCCCAGGATGATGGCCCGTCAAGTGCCCATTGTATATACTTCAAGCAAGCACTGCAAGATACACATGCACACCAGATGATCAAATTTCTAGGCTACAGTGTTTTAGAGCATATAGTTGAACAAAGGCTGATATTGTTATCAGCACCGTTTAGTTCTAATGCCAAGACTGGATTCAGTCTTGATTCCATACTCAAGGAATTCTGGAATGTACACGTTCACTATACAAGTAGATACACAGGTCATTCATACATAACTTCCAACATGAAACAACATATTTGAGGCATTACTTCACTCTTTCTTTATCATTGCTATTACAGGTAGTCACCAGGTCAATCTTAAAATGATGCATTCATGTTAGAATTTCTTCCTTCAGACCAAATGCAGATTCAGGTTAGCCATCGCCCCCTCTACTATCAAAGGGAAATAATTTTAACTCATTCCATAGACTCATGGAGTTATACAGCAGGTAAGGAGGGACTGTGACCTATCTCATCCTCACTAAGCATGGTGTCTTCTGGAGCAGCTCCCAGTAGTTTGCTTCTGACCTGTATCACTCTAAACCTTACAGATTTATGTACATGTCCAAACGTTAGGTTCCCTTTAAATCTTTCCCCTCTCACTTTAAAACTATGCCTGTAGTTTTAGACTCCCCTACCCTGAGAAAAGGTCTGTGATCATCCATCTCATCTGTGCCCCTCATGATTTTATTAATCTCTGTAACATCACCCCTCAGCCTCCTTTTCTCCAAGGAAAGCCGTCCCAGCTTATCCAATCTCTCCTCATAATTCATCCTTGTGAATCTTTTCTGCGCCCTCTTCAGCTTAATCACATCCTTCCTATAATATGGAGACCAGAATTGCACACAGTATTCCAGTGTGGTCTCACCAACATCTGGAACAGGACACCCAGTTCTTGCACTCAGTCGCCCATCCAACGTAGAGAAGTGTACAGTGCATTTTCTAATCACCTTATCCTATGTCACTGCTTTCATGGGAACTAAATACTTGTACCACTATGCTCTTCAGCACCCCCTAGGGCTCTGTCATTCACTGTGTATATCTGCCCTAGTTTAACCTCCCAGAACAATCATTTCACACTTGTCCTAGTTCAATTCAATCTGCCACTCCTTCACCCACTTTGCTAGGTGGTCAGGATCCTGTTGTGACCTTAGGTGACCTTCATCACTGCCCGCTATAACATTAATTTTAGTGTCATCTACAACTTCACTAACCATGTCACCTACAGTGCATTGTAATACAATTCATAAATGTACAGTATATGACAAACAGCGAGGGATCCAATATCAATCCTCTGAGAAAACCAATCTGAAAAACAACCCTCCAATACCACCTTCCGTGTCCTTCAGTTGTACCCAATAGGCTAGTTCACTCTGGGTCTCATATGATCTATTTTTTGGAACTGCATACTATGCAGGATCTTGTCAAAAGCCTTGCCAAAGTCTATGTACACTAAGTTTACCCTCTTGCCCTCATCAATTGTCTTGAACACTTCTTCAAAAATACAATAAATTTTGTGAGATACTATTTCACATGCACAAAGCCATGCTGACAGCCCCTAGTCAATTTGCCTTTCCAATGTGAATAAGAACATAAGAAATAGGAGCAGGAGAAGGCCATCGAGCCTGCCCCGCTATTCAATAAGATCATGGCTGATCTGATCGTGGACTCATCTCCACCTACCTGCCTTTTCCCCATAACCCTTAATTCCCCTACACTGCCAAAATCTATCCAACCTTGTCTTAAATATATTTACTGAGGTAGCCTCCACTGTTTCATTGGCCAGAGAAAAGCAGTTCCTCCTCACCTCCATCCTAAATCTACTCCCCATCTACTGCCCTGAACCTTGAGGATATGTCCCCTAGTTCTAATCTCCTATCAGTGGAAACAACTTTTCTGCCTCTATCTTATCTATCACTTTCATAATTTTATATGTTTCTATAAGATCACCTCTCATTCTTCTGAATTCCAGCAAGTACAGTCCCAGGCAACTCAATCTCTCCATGTAGTCTAACCGTCTCATCTCTGGAATCAACCTGGTAAACCTCCTCTGCACTGCCTCCAAAGCCAGTATATCCTTCCTCAAGTAAGGAGACCAGGTGCAG
Source organism: Hemitrygon akajei (assembly GCF_048418815.1). Taxonomy (NCBI): domain Eukaryota; kingdom Metazoa; phylum Chordata; class Chondrichthyes; order Myliobatiformes; family Dasyatidae; genus Hemitrygon; species Hemitrygon akajei. The sequence goes on along the minus strand of NC_133142.1, from coordinate 17,806,485 downwards.
CCTCACCAGCACCTCATACAGTTGCAGCATAACCTCCCTGCTCTTAAATTCAATCTCTCTAGCAATGAAAGCCAACATCCTATTTGCATTCTTGATAGCCTGCTGCACCTGCAAACCAACCTTTTGTGTTTCATGCACAAGCATGATCCAGTGTCTCAGAATTTTCCCATCACTGATGTTAGATTCATTGGCCTGTAGTTCTGTGGTTTAAACAAAACTACAATATTAGCCACCCTCCAGTCTTCCAATATCTAAACCATGGCCAAGAAAAGTGAAAAAATCTCTGCTAGGCCCCTGGCAATTTCTTCCCTTGCTTCTCACAATGTCCTAGCATACACTTGTGCACGCTCTGGGGATTTATCAACTTTTATGCTCGTCAAGAGTGCCAATATTTCATCTTACATAATGTTATAATGTTTCAGGACATCGCAGTTCCCTTCCCCAAATTTTCTAGCTTCTAGACCTTCTCCATGGAAAATACATTTCCCATAGTTCCATACATTTACGTACATAGTAATCCTACTCTCTCCAAGTTACCCTCTTGCTTTTATCATTATTTATTTATTTATTTATTTACTTGCTTACAGCTTTGGACTGTGGGAGGAAACTGGAGCACCCAGAAGAAACCCACACAGCCACAGGGAGACCATACAAACCCCTTACAGATAGCAGTGGAATTGAACCTGGATTGCTAGCCGCTGTAATCGCATTACACTAACCACTGTGCTATACTTACAGAATCTCTTAGGATTCAGAGTCAGAATTAAGTTTAATACCATTGGAATGTGGCGTGAAATCTGTTGTTATGCAGCAGCAGTACATTGCAATACATAATAATAGAAATTGTAAATTACAGTAAAAAGTATATATGTTAAAAGAGTTAAATTAAATAAGTAGTGCAAAAAGAAAAAAAAAGTAGAGATAGTGTTCAGGGGTTCAATGGTCCATTCAGAAATGTGACGGTAGAGGGGAAGAAGCTGTTCCTGAGTCATTGAGTGTGTGCTTTCAGACTCCTGTACCTCCTCCCCTTGATGGTAACAATGAGAAGAAGGCACGTCCAGGGTCGTTAATGATGGATGCTGCCTTTTTGAGGCATTGCTCCTTGAAGATGTCTTCGGTGCTGTCTTGATTCACCTCTACCTTCTCCTTCACCTTATCTCCAGCCATCCTGCAGTACGGAAAGCTCTGAAAGTGCAAATTCAACTGATCTCAATGTTATAACAAATAGAGAGGGGTCATGTTACTGATTATATAATCAAACTTGTTTACTGTAGTTAGCAAGTGTTAAAATACTTCAACAGGTGTCATAAAAGGTAACAGTGATGAATGACTTATGGAATGAGTAGAATTTTAAAGATGACATGCAGTGACAATACTTGAATAAAATGTTCATTCTTTGAACTGATATTGTTTCTTCCCAAAGAGGAGGAAATTTCATCCTTGCTAAATTTAAATTTATTAGGTAGGTGTAAATCTGAAAACAATTAAAAGAGATCATTCAAATATATACTCAGCATCTGTGAATTTAAAACACTGATTGATTTCCATTACTTCTTGCAACACCAAAGTTACACTTAACATTACTTTCACTGTCTACAATGTCTTTCAGGTGCGGACTTGTTATTTTCCTCATGGACACACCTGCTATCAAGTTCTCTCGACTAAATCCCCTGACCTCATCCGTCTCCCCTTTCAAGACTGTTCCATTTCCCAATGATGACATACAGTCACTGTTCTCATTTTCTGTCTAATTTTTTGGGCATCAATAGCAATTGCTCGAGAAAACACAAAATGCTGAAAATACTCAACAAATCAGGCAGCATCTCTGGAGTACCTATACCCTGTATGTGGCAATTAAAGAAAAATATTTAAATGTTTTTAAGTGTTGAAACTAGGGTTAAGTTTCATAACTCTTATCTTAATGTTCAATTTCCTTCTTCTCTTTGGCCTTTTATAGCTCCAAAACTTTGTTCAGGCCAATAAAGCTCTGAGGTCCCTGCACTCTCCAATTCAGGCCTCTTTATCATTCCTAAATCCACTTCAGATCCAAAACTCTAAAATTTCTTTCCACCTCAAAACTTCTTATTCCTTTTTATTTCCTTCTTTGTTACATGCATCTTGAGTTTCAGGTCCTCTGTCTTCTATCTTATTTTGTGGGTCGGTGTCAAACTTAGTTTGATAACACTTCTGCCTTGGTACATTTTATTCCTGGGTAAATGTGCTATATAACTAACAGTTTCTGTGATTTCATCTGCAAAATGTTTACTTCACAGTGACAAATCAGAGGAAACAATGATAGACTCTGGCGGGAGTATTCTAAAATTGTAACGAAGGACTTAATTCAGTGGGAGTGAGGATCTGATTTTCACACTTGGTGTCCCAGATGGGTTGAACCCTACACTCAGCAAGCAGCGCGACTGCATAGGACCTGAGGAGGGAAGGCAGTGTTACGTTTTATAACTTCAAAACATTCAATTAATTCAAACGAAACACGGGAGTCCAAGAAATGCAGGTGTAGCTTCGTCTTTACTTCAAGCAAGGCACCCACGCATCACATGGCTGTACGATGACATATAATTGATTTTTTAAATGAACAAGAATTTTTATCTTGTTACTTCATGCTCTCGTTATTTATTGCTATTTATTTATATTTGCATTTGCACAGTTTGTAGTCTTTTTTTAAACTTTTTATTGTTTTCAAATAGTTACAGAATAAATGTGTATGAGAAAAAAAAATGTGTTACCCAGCCCCCCTCCCCTTAACCCCTCCCCCCTAACATCCCTATTAAAAAAAAAGAAAGAGAAAAAAAAAAGGAATGCCTGGATATTGGAGGGTCCCCACATGCTCCACGGAGTTCGTAATAACTTTAGTGTATGTATTTATTTCTTTCCCCAAGTAACCAATTATTTCATCTTCGGAGCACCTATATATTTAATCCTGTCTTTTGTAAATAAGGGCGCCAAATTTTCACAAAATGTTTCATATTTATCTCTTAAATTGTAAGTGATTTTTTCAAGTGGAATACAGCCATAAATTTCGTTCTTCCAACGATCTATACTTAGATATGTATCCGATTTCCAAGTCACTGCAATAGCTTTTTTGGCTACTGCCAATGCAATTTTTATAAATTCTTTCTGATATTTATTCAATCTGGATATCGGTTTTATCCCTTCAATATTACCTAGTAAAAGTAATATTGGGTTGTGTGGAAGTTGTATTCCAATAATTTGTTCCAGTAAAACTCTTAAACCAAGTAACCAAGAAATTGGTACTTTTTTACATTCTACTTGGTCTTGCTCTAAAATTCAACCTTTTTGAACAAATTTAAGTTTGTAGTCCTTTGAGCCATTTACAGTTACTGTTCTATAGATTTGCTAAGTATGCTTGCAGGAAAAATAATCTCAGGGTTGTATGTCGTCTGATAATAAATTTTACTTTGAAGATTGAATGCTTAATCAACCTATATATATATATACACACACACACACGATTACTCAAATATTATTGAAATATTAACACAATAGGCAGTAGGGATCAAAATAAATGGTTTTATTCCTAGCCAGCAAAGAATGGGCAGCTTTGAGTTAACAATGCTCCTCGCTGTGTGTCCACAGTTCAAGAACACTGTGAGTTATATGCACTGTTCATCTACTCTGAGTGGTATAAGGTCATGTGATCAAGTAGCTATGGTTGACAACAGTGCATCCATACTTCAATACTTACCAGGATATTTATTACATACAACTCTTTTAACACTGTGTTTCACCCTTCAGTGATGAAGAATGGGATCATCTGTTTGCTGCTATGACTCAGTGACTTCATAGCATCCTTTAAGTTCACTGACATTTCATTGACCAAAAGCAGTAACATGGTGACATCACCGCCCTGTCACGCAGTGACTGTACGCTTGGGTATCCTTTGCCTCCTGGATGACTGCAGCCAATCGCTGCCAGGTAATTTCTCTCATTAACTAATGCTCTTCTACTCTCATGGTGGCACAGTGTCTGAGCTGGTGCTTAGGTTGTCAGCTACAATATTACAGTGTTGTCTTCCTCCTCCTAAACCTGGCTTAGTGATTTTAGTTTTGTGGATGCTTGTGTGGATAGCTGTAATTAAAGTTAACAGAGGAAAGTCTTGACCGGGCTATATGTTTGGACCTTTGGGGGAAACTAGCCAATACAGAAATAGGAAGTAAAGCCTATAAAATAAAGAACAGAATGATAAAAAAGTAAAGCATTTATGACAGACTGTTCAACTCATTCTGCCTATCACGTTTAAAAAGAGAGCACTCCTTAATCCTACCTTCCAGGTCTAGGGTCTATGACTTGCAGGTCTCAGCTCTTCGAATGAACTTCAAGGCATTACTTAAATATGATGAGGATTTTTGTTCTTCGCATTTTTTCAGGCAGTGAGATCCAGATGACTCCCCCTCCCCCTGATCCTTCCTCATCTTCCTTCTAATCCTCTACAACTTACTCTGAATCACTTGTTCCTGTTTATGCTAAGGGATAATTTACACTATCCAGGCCTCTCATACTTTTATATACTTGTGTCGTTGCTCATCGCCCTCCGCTGTTCCAAATCAAGCTTTCTAAATTTTCCATTTTTCCCTCATAGTCACAGCTTTCCACTCCTGACAACATTCTGCAACGCAGCACCTCCTCTGTATAATATGGTGATCAGAGCTACACGCGGTACTCAAACTGATGCCTAACCGGAGCTGTGTTCAATTTTAGCATGAGCTCCCTGTCTTAACATACAATGTTTTAACTAATAAAAGATAGTATTGTATATGTGTCATTTCATTTATCTGGCTGGCTGTATTTAATGAACTATGCACATTAACTCCATCGTAAGGATCCAATGCTTCCCTACTAATCTGGACATCCTGCAAAAATTTGTGATTTTTCATGGAGATGGTAATCTAAAAATTCTCTCTCTATAAAATGAAATCATTCAATATGGCTGCAGCAAGAAATAATGTTTTATTGCTTCAAAAATAATATTGATGTGTACTATAATTAGGTTGAACCTGAAGTAATTTTTTTTCACACAAACATGAGGAAATCTGCAGATGCTGGAAATTCAAGCAAAACATACAAAATGTTGGTGGAACGCAGCAGGCCAGGCAGCATCTATAGGAAGAAGTATAGTCAACGTTTCGGGCCGAGACCCTTCGTCAGGACTAACTGAAAGAAGAGATAGTAGGAGATTTGAAAGTGCGGGGGACGGGGAGATCCAAAATGATAGGAGAAGACAGGAGGGGGTGGGATGAAACTGAGAGCCAGAAAGTTGATTGGCAAAAGGGATACAGAGCAGGAGAAGGGAGAGGATCATGGGACGGGAGGCCTAGGGAGAAAGAAAGGGGGAGGGGAGCACCAGAGAGAGATGGAGAGCAGGCTAGGAGTAATTGTGAGAAGGACAGAGAGAGAAAAAAGAGAGAAGGAGAAAAAAAGGGAATGAATGAATGAATGAATAGATAGATAGATAAATAAATTTGAAAACACAAAATGCTGGCAGAACTCAGCAGGCCTGACAGCATCTATGGGAGGAGGTAGTGATGACGTTTCGGGCCGAAACCTTTCATCACTCTCCTGATGAAGGGTTTTGGCCCCCTTAGATGCTGTTGGGCCTGCTGAGTTCTGCCAGCATTTTGTGTTTTTATTTATTTCCAGCATCTGCAGATTCACTGGTGTTGCAAATAAATTTATTTGTTTTTTTAAACTCAATGGGGTGAGAAGGGGAGGAGTGCATTAACGAAAGTTAGAGAAATCAATGTTCATGCCATCAGGTTGGAGGCTTTTTCAGTTCCGATCATGGACAGACAAAGGAAAAATTCACACGTTGGAGCATTCCAGGAAGCGGATGTAGTTGAATTTTAAAATCAAAGTTGTGAGTTAGGAATAAAGTTTGGAAAAGCTTAACCTTTCCAGGTGATGCTCAGTTGTAGAATTATAGGAAGAATAATGGAAGTTTTTAATTGATATCAGAAACATCATAAATAAAAGATTGAGAGGCTGTACTGAATAGCTTTCCCGATCCATAAATATCTTGAGCTTTTGTAAAAGAATCAGATTTACACTTCTGATTAATTGCAAAGTTAACTTTAAATGCAAATTGAGAGATGTGGGTGGTTTGGAGGCATTTTTAAGAATTCTAATTTCCTGGACTCTGTATTAACGTTTTGCTTCAAGGATCAACTTCCATCTCCTGTTTGATGCCCAGACTCTTTAATGTTCTACTTTAGAGTCATTATTATCCTTTTACAATAATTTACAGACTATGGCTCAATGTGCAGTAGAAAATTTCCTAGTTTTCTATACGCAGTGTCCTTTTCTAGTTTCTGATTGTTTCCATTGTTATCTTAAATTTATGCCCTTGTCTGGCAGCAAACCAATCTCACCATCTAATGAAGTAACATTTACTGTACCTTACTGCAACCCTTTGAAACATTGAACGTCTCCATCAAGTTACCTTTCCTCATTCTTAACCCGTGAGAAAGCTTTCTTTAAACCTTTCCTCATTACTGTAATTCTACTGACAATGTCTGAATCAATGTACTTTATAGGATTTCCATAGTTTTCATATTCTCCCTAAAATGCACAAAGTACTGTGCTTAAAATACCAACACTTATAAAATGAACTTTTTCACCTTATTTTATGTTGCTTTATGTTTCAACATATAAATTAAATATTTCATTTGATCTTTTTATCTGTTGTTGCTGTCACTTTAATAAACTGTTTATTGGTACATCTATTTCTCTCAGCTTTTTCATTCTTTCCTTCTTAAATCATTCACTTTCTCAAAATGTGTTACTTCAGGTACTTTGGATTTTAACGCATTGAACTTAATAGGCCACTTAGTTTCACATCCAAAGAACATTCCTTTCATTATACTGGTCATATTTCTATCACAATTTTGATCATAATAATTTTAATATGCCATCAAAAATAATGTTTGCCACCACCATCATAATATTCCATGTATGAAGGACCTGGAATAATTGATATGATAATTTCAAAAAGGTTTGGAATAACAAATGAATCATTATGGAAACTGCTTTTAAGAATACCACCTAAAGTATATTTTCATTATGTCTTAAACACAGTTAATTGTATGTAATTCACTCAGAAAACAGCTGACACACAGATGAATCAGCATCAGAAGAAAAAATGATCTATTAACTTTTCAGAGCCAAATCTGTTATTTAATTCTACTGACATCCATAAAGTCAAATGCTGGCTATTCCCTTCATAGATGCTCATATCTTTCATTAAGTTCAAAAAAGAAAGATACCAACATAAGTTCAATGGTTCAATTTAATATCAGAGAATGTATACCTGAAATTCTTACTGTTCGCAGGCATCCATGAAACAGAAAAAAGCACAAAGAATGAATGACAGAAACATCAGAACCCCAAAGCCCTCCTCCCTCCTTCCCCCACTTACACCAGCACAAGCATTGACTCCCCTGCTCCCACCATGTAGGCAGTAGCAAAGCCCACAAAGAGAACTTGATCTAGAGTCCATCAAAAACTACGGTCCATCCCAACACTCTGGTACCTCAGACAGACTCTCTGTCTCTCACTAGCAAGGGAGAGAGAAATCGATCCTGTATCAGTTACCATCTATCACTGTATTTTATGAAGTCCCTCTTTAATCGTGATTTTGCTTCATCGTGATTTTGTCAGCAAGATAACACTGCATTATGCATGTTTGTTTCAAAACTGAAGGAATGAAGGTTATATTTTCATCTCTCTCCTAGAACTCTCCTTGATTTCCACACATTAGGTAATTAAATTCATGTTCAGGTTTATGTTGTGTGTAGCAGATTTCAATCAATGATTGCCTATTTTGGAAGGAAATTTCAATCTGTACTTGCTGTTGTAAAAGGTATTTCACAGCTAACCATTTATTTTGAAAGTAAGATAAGTAGGCGGATGAGTAAAACTGACAGAAATATTACACTTGTTCATTTACTGAGTCTTTTGTGATATTTGTTAACTATTACACTTCATACAGCAGTAACAATAAAAATACTTGTGATTTTTCTTTTCGCCTAAATGCTGTTTTTGTGACAGGGAGCAATAATTCCTTTTTAAGTTGGAGTGAACAAAAATAATGATGCACCTCAGTGACTCAACTGAATCTCAACAAAATCAAATAACAAAGGCTCTTCTATCAAGCGTAGAATAGCTTAAACATAAACCACGCTTTCACTTACATATAAACCTTGATATGCGCAGTTCTGAAGACAGGAATTAGCTTGCATGCTGGAACGGTTTTCACTTGTTTTATTTTTGACAATTTAAATCGAGCAGTACATAACAATGTGCTTGCTTCCTTCAGGAAAGCGATTGAGTTTTGAAAGGGTGACCACTGCTTTTAACGCCAAGCATTGTGCACCATCCGCAATATGTGGTCCATAAGTCCCTGATGAAAAATTGAAGAACTACTAAAAGTACTGCAACAGTAAAAGGTATAAATGTATGAATATTTATTACAATTATTTACATAATCATCCTCATAACCTGGGTCATCATCGTCTACTTCCAGACTCTAGTTCTTAAGGTAGTTTACATGCATCGTATGAATAATTTATAACATTTGTCAGTGTCTTCACGAGTTTGAGTCAATTCTTTGTATATGCAGCACTTATGTAGAACTCTTGCACAGCCTATTCATCTCTGTTAAAGTGCCCTTTTGACTAACTTTGCAGTAATATTGGAAACGTGTGAAATACAGTCTGGACGTGGGATGCTGAAATAAGAAACTAGACAAAGTCCAGCTCAAGAAAATATAAAGTATTGACCCTTAGCTTGGTCAACATAGGTTAGGTGAATAACTACACAAATTCTAATTAATTCAATCTACTCAGAACTTTAATGTATCAACTTACCACATCAAATTCAAATATCCATCCATTTCCTGAATTCTACTGTTCCTTTTGGACCGATACTTACACAAACTTACTTGGACAGAAATAATGGATCTCCAGTTGACCAATTGACTTCTTATTTATTTCAGTTTGCAACACAGCATGAAGTTGGCCCTTCTGGCCCTTCAAGCCACTCCCAGCAAACTCACAACCCAATTACCCTAACCTAACCACAGGAGAATCTACAATGGCCAGTTAACCTACCCAGTACGTCTTTGGACTGTGGGGGGAAATTGGAGCATCCGGGGGAAACCCACGCTTCCCCTCCTTTTTCTCCTTGCCCCTGACACAGTGCTCTTCTTGTGATAGTTGTTCTCCCCAGAATTCTCACTTGTTGGTGCTCTGAGTCCTCCCTTTACCTCCAAAAGCCTGCCTTGCTATACTTCATTAGTTGTGCAGCATTCTCCTTTGATTCTGTTGGCTTTGATTAATTGGGCTATCCTGTTTCCACCCCTCAGTGGCTCTGGCACAAGGGTACACAAGAGTCCAGAAAGAGCTAATTCAGGAAACAACAGATTCCACTTCATCCCCACCTGGTGAGAATTAAGACATTTTCTTGGTCTACTTAACTACCATCCTGGACTTGTTCTGAATATCTGTTCAGCAGATTTTTAATTTCTTCAGGCCAGCAGAAGTGTGGTCAATCATGATGTTCGTGTATGGATCTGCCCATCTGGTTATTCATCATGAACATATTTTCATCTGTTTAAACCGTCTGTATTGCACACTAATTACAGTTTTACCTTTCACCGTTCAATTGTTTCATTCCAGGATGCTGGGCCCAGAAAATCCCTGGTTTCTGGAAGGACAGGGTAGATCAGCAGTGTGAGGACACAGATGGCAAGCAAGAGATAATTAATGCAGGAAAGGCCTTTTCTTTGTACTCTCAAAACAGGCCGTATGTCCTGCCTGCAGGTCGCTGGGTGGAGGAGTCAAGGCTTTAGTCGAGGTGGGTGTGGGGAAATCAGCATTTCCAGAATTGTCCTGGGATTGAAGGGCAGACTGCATTCATCAAGAATACATTGTAGATGGGGTGGGGTCTCAGCTCTGGACTGCATGGCCAGGGACCTGCATAGATATTCCAGGAGATTTTTAATGAAATTGTGTAGTGTGCATAAAAATTTACCAACACAATAGAATCTCCAAGGCCTTGCCTTGCTTTAAAGAAGAAATCAAAGCACTGGTTTCCTTTTCCCAGCTAGTCGGTCATATTTGAAGTGCTACTGCTTATCAGCAATGTAATATGTGTTTCTGGACATTTAACCTCTCTCAGTAATTCATAACCACATATATTATCGGTGCAGTTTGGAAGACGCCTTGCTCCTACCGGGTAGAAACTGACTCAGTTAAACAGGAAACAAAGGATATGAACCAAAACAGAGTTTGGTCTATGAACAACGATGAGTACTACTTCTCAGGCCTCAGTTCTAAATTATTGCACACAATATTTTACAGTCCTTTTGGAAACAAATGTCTTTTAGTACCTTTGGTTCTCTGGAATTTAAGTAGACCACATACAGTAGTATGATCATTTATTCTCCCTCTATGGTAATATTAGCTCTATTAATGTAGTGTTACACTCAGCAGTTGTCTTTATTAGGTTCTTCTGTATGCCAGCTCATTAATACAAACATATAGCTGACTTCTCCTCTTCCTTTCCAGTCTTGATGAAGGGTCGAGGCCCAAAACGTCGACTGTTTACTCTTTTCCACACATACTGCCTGGCCTCCTGAGTTCCTCCAGCATTTTGTGTATGTTGCTATTTAGTTAGCCAATCACATGACAGCAACTCAATGTATAAAAGCATGCAGTCATGGTCAAGAGGTTCAGTTGTTGTGCAGCCCAGACATCAGAATGGTGAAATGAGTTTGACAGTGGAATAATTGTTGGTGCCAGATGGGTTGGTCTGAGTATCTCAGAAGCTGTTGATCTCCTGGGATTTTCACGCAAACAGATCTCTAGAGTTTACAGCGGATGGTACAAAAATCAAAAAGCATCCAGTGAGTGGCAGTTCTGTGGGTGAAAACGTCTTACTAGTGAGAGAGGTCAGCTGAGAATGGTCAGATTGGTTCAAGCTGACAGGAAGCAGACAATAATTCAAATAACTATGTGGTGTGCAGAAGAGATCTCTGAATGCACAACACATTGAACCGTGAAGTGGATGGACTACAGCAGCAGAAGACCACACTAGTTTCCATTCCTGTACTTAATAAAGTGTCCGCTGATTGCCTATAGCTATTCCGTTGATTGGTGAATCACCATGTTTCTTTCTCCTAGACCTGGATCAGATGGATGGTGAGGTTCCAACATTTTGCTGATAACTAGTTAGGAATTAGGTCATCTATCTTTAAGGAATTTTTTTCTCGTCCGATATTTCTACTTCCCTCCTTTGGGTGCTCAGCTGTTCTGAGCCATTGGCACTTCCCAAAGGTTGAGTGTGTCGGGTCTCACTCTGCCAAAGGCAAATTACTTCTATATAATTGAAAGATATAAGGCTCTTCTTGTGCAGGCCTCTCCAATGGGAACCGTGTGGAACAACGACTTCTGACAGAGATGACATTAAGATTAGATCAGATTAGCTTTATTTGTCACCTGTACGTCGACACATCAAAACATACAGTGAAATGCGTCATTTGCGTCAAATCAAATATGCTAGGATTTTGCTGAGCAGCCCACAAGTGTTGCCACAAGTCCAGTGCCAACACAGCATGCCCAATCTCACTAACCCCAACTGCATGCCTTTGGAACGTGGGAGGAAACTGGAGCATCTGGAGGAAACCCATGTGGTCACAGCCAGAGGGAGAACGTACAAATTCCTTACAGGCAGTGGCAGGAACCCTACTCGGTGATAATCACTGCTACTGTAATAGCGTTACACTGACTGCTACACTAACAGAGAAAACCATTATACCTGCCAGATTCCTGAAGCCAGCTCCTGACCAGCAAGACCCTGTGCAAATTTGCAGACGAGTGCAACTCCAGGATTCACTGACGATCGGAATTTGAACTCTGGCTCTCAGGCCACCTGTCTGCACAGACCTCTGACACTAAGACTCGAAGATCAGGGGGAGGGGTATCTCCAGCACTTGTCCTCAAGGTTAGCTGACCATAGTCCTGATCTTTGTCCTCAATACTTGCCAAACCAACTGCCGGGGATCACTGACCTTTGATGGCGGATTACTCCGACTCGAACTTGGACCAGCAACTCCTGCCCCTGATTTTTGATTTAATTGCCATGACCTCCAACTCCCATCATCCCTGTTGCAAAACCCTAACCAGACCCCTAACTTCCCACACTGTCTGTAAAACCTTCTCTATGAACCTAAGAACATCTGTTTGAGTCACAGCCTTGAGAAATATCGCAGCACGGTGCCATCTTGCAGCAGTAGTCAGAAGCCAATCTGCTTCCATTAGGAAGGATAATTTTTGGAGACCAGATACCTATGAGAATAAATCAGAGGTTGCAAAGCCTGGAGAAGATATCTCAGAAGAAATTTTTCTGAAAAGAAAGTAATATGTGCCAGAAGAGAAAGAAAGCAAACTCTGGGGGAGAAAATCATGTGTAGAATTTAGTTTTAAATGTTGACTTCAGTTACCAGAGACGCATGTTAAATTATTCATTGACTAGGAGACCTGCCACAGGAATCTCTAGGGCATACCCTTATTGAGTTCCAAGGTGGTTCATGTAATTGATTCCTAGATTGAAAGGCTTTTCAGATGAGAGGTGTTTGATGGACTCATTCAATTTCAAAAGAATGAGGGGTGACTTCATTGAAACCGATTGAATATTGTAAGATCTCGAAAGAGTGGATCCATAGAGGAGTCTAAGTCCAGAGGACTCAGACTCAGAATAGAAGGGCCAGAATAGATGAGGAAGAATTTCTTTAGCCAGACAGTGGTGAATCTGTGGAATTCATTGCCACAGGTGGCTGTGGAGGCCAAGTCATTGGGTATACTTAAGGCAGAGGCTGATAGAATCTTGATTGGTCAGGGCATGAAGGGATATAGAGAGAAGGCAAGAAATTGGGTCTGAGAGGAAAAATGGAGGAGCCATGATGAAATGGCGGAGCAGACTCAATGAGCCAATGGTCTAGTTCTGCTCCTATATCTTATGGTCTTATGATCTTATACAATACTGTCAAATTTTATATCAGTAAATTTACGTATTTGTTGCAAAAATAAGCTATTATTCTGTAAGTGTATCCAAGTGTTTGCTGATGGAAAAAGATAGCTGACCGTTTCCTGCACTTGCACATAAAATTTTCGTTCTCATCTGTTAGTGGTTCTATATTTCTTTTAATACTTAAGATGTGTTTAGGAAATATCATGAAAATATGCTGCCTTTGGGAGAGAATGCCTTGCTTTTTCAGACATCAAAACTTCCAGTTGTTCAAGGAGGGGATAAACTTTCCAAATCATAAAAATTTATGGATCTGCCCTAGTACCTCTGCATCTTCTTAATTTGTTAATCTTTTTGACATGCCGTCTCCATGAATGGTAATTTATTTCATAAAATGTACTTTGGTAGCTCGACATCAGAAAGCCAGGAAGATATTTATTTGATGAATGCCTTGAAAAGTTCATCCAGTACTGGAAAGCTACTTAAACTCCACCATTGAAAGAATAGAGGCCATAACAACAAATCATTAAAATTTCAGGTCAACTTTTGATCTACTTTGACTAATGAGTCTGAGATGAAGGGATTTAGGAGAACACTTGGCATTACTGTCCCTATTCATGGAAATGGAGGGAAATCATCTGCCAACATTTCTGTCTATAATCACAATTAAATAAATCTTTCTATTAAATATACCCAAGGAGACAAGTAAACAAAGGAATTGGTTGGCCTGATCCGGTAAACAAATAGTCTAATGAACTTTGCTACATAGATTGCCAACACTGATAGACTGAATTACAGGGCAGAGAGATTGGACGTTAAAGGTAAATGCTTAAAGGCTGCCAGCAACTGCTTCCAACAAAGATTGATTGAGATGTGTTCTGAGGTTAATTACAACATACTGTATTTTGGCTTTTACTATGTAAGAATTATTATACTGTGGGGTGGCACGACGGCGCAGTAGTTAGAACAACACTTTACAGTACAGATGACCTGGATACAATTTCCGCCACTGCCTATAAGGAGTTTGTACGTTCTCCCTGCAACTGCGTGGTCTTCCTCCAGGTGTTCCGGCTTCCTCCGAAGACGTACCGGTTGCTGGGTTAATTGGTCATTGTAAATTGTCCCGCGATTAGGCTAGGGTTAAAGCAGAGGATTGCTGGGCGGCGTGGGTCAAAGGGCTGAAAGGGCCTACTCCATGCTGTATTTCAATAAGTAAATAAATTGTAATGGACAATTAATCAAAAATGTTGTTTAACTGGCAAAATAAACAACACAAACTGTGATTCTCTGGTTCCTTCGACATTATTAAAACTGACCTGCGTTGTGTAAATCCTCATGCCTTTTAGTTATTTAACAAATAAAGTTCACAGGTAAAAGCATTCTGTGTCAGGCATACCATGATGTAGGGTTATCCCTCTTCACCAGGAAGTCATAGAATCAAGCTCCACTCTAGAGGTTCAATGCGCAAATCAGCCTAGCATAGTACTGAGAGGAAATGTTATGATTCAGAGGAGAGCAGAGAACTGATAGCACTGAATAGTGGGCAATACTGCACAAAGTAGATCATTGGTGACTACGTGTGTTTTCTCCAGGTGGTCTGCTTTCATGGAAGCGTAGGAGTTAGCACAATCACTTTACAGCGCCAATGATCAGCAATCAAGGATCGATTCCTGATGCTGACTGTAAGGAGTTTGTACTGTACATTGCCCCTGTGATCCTGTGCGTTTCCTCTGGGTGCTCCAGTTTCCTCCCACAATCCAAAGCCATGCGGTTAATAAGTTGCGGGCATGCTATGTTGGCGCCAGAAGCATTGTGACATTTGCGGGCTGTACTCAGCGCAATCCGCTCTGCTTTGATTCGACACAAATGGCGCGTTTTGATGTTTCAAATAAAGCTAATCTTAAACTGTGACAAATAAAGCTAATCTTAAACTTAACTCATGTTCCGAAGACAGACTGGTTGCTAATTACCTGCCGTTAATTACCTCAGGGTTGCAGGTTAAAAACTCTTTTTCTGGAATCTCCTGCGTGCCTTCCCCACCAAGAGAGAATCTACCAGGAACTGGATCCCAGATGATTAAACTCCAGGGGCCATTGCTCTCAGGATCTCAGGAACTCACGATCCTCTCCACTATGACAAGGTGGCAATCCTCAAAGGAGCGATTATCGCTAAAATGCGTAACCTGTCTACTTAATGCAGTTGGTGAAACAGCCTGCAGTTGTTTATTCAATTTTGCCCTAGTAACAAATTTTCAAAATCAGCTATGAAACTTAAAAATGTGCTGAGGACTTGGAAGGTGCTGAACAAACACAAACTCTTTCATTTGTTTGTCACAGAGCAAACAAGAATTTGATACATGCATGAAGTGTGTGTGTTTGACCCGTCTTCTTGCCCCTCTCACCAGCTGCTTTCAGAGGAAGGTGCAAGAGTCTTGGGATCCATGTTACCAGAACCGATCAGCAAAGCTATGGACTCATTTTAGGGGACTTTGAGGTTCGTGTTGGATATGTTGCTGGATTCTGGTTAATCTTTGTTTTGCTGATTTTGAGTGGTTTGATCAGCGCGATCGGTGTGGACTGGGGCGCTTCAGCAAAGAAGCATCCTGAACTGGCTGGTGAGGCATCACTGAACTGAACCAAACTGAGTACTACTGGACTCCTGCTTGGATGTTTAATATTCTATGTGTTGTTGCTCGCTTTTGGCCATTTGTGCAATTTGTTCTTCTTTCACGCGTTGGGTGTTCAGTGTCTCTTGAACAGGTTCCATGGTGTTTCTTTGTTTCATGGCTGCCTGTGGGAGGACAAGTCTCAGAGATGTATTCTGTACTTTGATAATAAATGTACTTTGAATCTTTGAAGTAGAGGATAGATATGATCTAATTGAGTATAACGCATACAGAAACAAAATAAAAGCAGGGATAAATCCACTTTGCAGAAAAGAAGACCCAGCTGCTTTTCTCCCATCCTTGCTTATGCATGAGAGTGAAATTCAACTCATAAAAGGTTAACCGAAAAGACAGGGGATTCAGAGGACGCTAATCCCCCATCCCTCTCCTCCTTAGGAAGGAGGAGAGAGATGCTGCATCAGTTGTACCAGCAAGATGCCCTGGCTGCCTCTTTCACTCCCTTTCCAACACAAACAGGAATGTCCATCTCCGCTTGATATGAACAATCTTTATGTGCCTGTTTTACTGAATTTGCCCAACTTGTTTTACCACACCTTGCTCACTGATGTTTTTTTGGGGTTGTGCAGTTTGGATACAGTGCTCAGATTACGACTGTGCCTTTTTTCCATAAAATTAAACTTCCCATTCTTCCTCTATCTTCCCGATGACTCAATCCTGACAGCTCAAAGGAATGTTGACTGATCATCAAATTTTACATATTTATGAAAAAATATCAAGGATCAATTCTCGTTGACCAGAGATGTTAAATGGTTTATCAGTCTTACATCTGAACAGTTACAGTTTCCCATTTTCCATCCAGCGTTTGTCTTCGGGGGGGCTTGAACTGTAATTTTACCCAACTTTTTTTTAACTAACTGCTGTATTTGAAACTAGATGGGAAAGCCAAATCCATAATTAATTAAAGCAGCTCATGAATTCATTTTCAAAAGCATCATAGAAGCCATGTATCCATTTTCTGTCTGTCTGTGTTGTATTTTGTGTTGCGTGTTCTTATTATGGGTTATGGTAATTAGTCACATGGGTTTTGGCATGGTAGAATTAAATGAATTTAGTCTCATATTCACCCTTTGTGCCATTAGTTTAGTTTAATTAGAGGGAGGGTGAGCTGGGACATTGATATTTTTTGAAAACCGCTAATCCTGTTATGTCTAATACCGCTAGTTTTACTAATATCGCCAATTTTGATCGCTTGCTGGTTTCGTAATATAGGATTGAACGCACCTTTTTCAGCTTGAAACTGAGTGATTTGGAAGCGTGTCACACAGTGTTAATTCTCTCACTCAGTCTCTCAGCGGTTTTGGTTTGTTCTTTGAGTAGCCGCTACAAGCATGAATCACAAAGATTGTAAGATATGAATACTTTGATAAGAAACATGAATATAAGGACTTATTTCATTCCAAGGATCAATATTATACACTAATGTAGTGGAAGCCTGTTGTGAACCTGCGAATTTAAAAGGCAAACATGAGGAAATCTGCAGATGCTGGAAATTCACGCGACTCACACAAAATGCTGGTGGAACACAGCAGGCCAGGCAGCATCTATAGGGAGAAGCACTGTCGACGTTTTGGGTATATTTAGTTTTTTTTCTTTCTCTCTGCCCATCACTCTGCCTGTTCTCCATCTCCCTCTGGTGCTCCCCTCCCCCTTTCTTTCTCCCTAGGCCTCCCATCCCATGATCCTTTCCCTTCTCCAGCTCTGTATCCCTTTTGCCAATCACCTGTCTGGCTCTCAGCTTCACCCCACCCCCTCCGGTCTTCTCCTATCATTTCGCATTTTCCCCTCCCCCTCCTACTTTCAAATCTCTTACTATCTTTCCTTTCAGTTAGTCCTGACGAAGGGTCTTGGCCGGAAACGTCAACATCACTTCTCCCTATAGATGCTGCCTGGCCTGCTGCGTTCCACCAGCATTTTGTGTGTGTTGCGTGAACTTGCGAAATTAAGTTAGGCACTTCAAGCCTAAGAAGTCTCAAGTTCATTTACAGAGCAGAATAATGGACTCATCTTTAGCTCAAGTATAATACTGTAAACAAGGAAGAAATATAAAGGAATTATGACAATGATCTCAGGTATTAATACAAAGAGTATTTGATGGCTCTGGGCCTGTACTTGCTGGAGTTTAGAAGAATGAGGTGGGATCTCATTGAAACCTATCAAATATTGAAAGACTGAGATAGAGTGGATGTGGAGAGGATGGTTCCAATAGGACCAGAGGGTGCAGTCTCAAAATACAATGATGTACCTTTAGAGCAGAGATTTGGAGGAATTACTTGAGCCAGAGAGTAATGAATCTGTGGAATTCACTGCCACAGATGGCTGTGGAGGCTAAGTCATTGGGTATATTTATAGCAAAGGTTGATAGGTTTTTGATTAATAAGGGCATCAAATGCCAGAGAATGGGGTTGGGAGGGAAAATAAATCAACCATGATCAAATAACAGAGCAGACATGATGGGCCAAATGATCTAATTCTGCCCCTATGCTGTACGGTGTTATGATCTATACTTTTAAAATCAAATCACATTGAGAACCAGAGATTTCCCATAATGATCCATGTTTCCTTATGACATAGGAAGCCATTCAGCCCATCAAACTCCTACTGGCTTGCAGAGAAATCCCATTTCCCTAATTAATTTTCCTTGTAACCTACTCTCCATCAAGTCACCCATGATTCCACCGTTCACCCTATAGTAGGAGACAGTTGCTGCACCTGGGAGAATATACCAATCTGCATGTTTTACGGATGTGGATGGAATCTGGAGCAATTAGGGAAAATGTGCATGGCCTCCTCTGTTGTAAGGAGAACGTGCAATGTCAGCAGTGGAGGTCGAGTTCAAACTAGGGTCACTGGAGCAGTGAATCAGCAGCTATACTTTCTGCCCACCATTAATGTTTCTCCGATACTCTTCCTGGTTTTCTCATTCCATCCATACTTTCCATCTATTGCTTAGGGGTATTCCAATAATTAAATTAGTAATACAATTTAAAGAGTATATAAGTCAATCGAGACGTACAAACAAGCTGGATGAACTCAGCAGGTCGGGCAGAATCCATTGAAATGAGCAGTCAACGTTTCGGGCCGAGACCCTTCGTCAATCGAGATGGCAGGATGGAGATATGTCTCTGTCAAAGGAGGTGGAAGGTGCTCCTTCCCTTCGCTAGCCTGCGTATCACCTTTGGGCAAGGTGTAGCACCTGCTTAGCCACGTGAAGACATGGGAGCAGATGGTGGATGGTTGCATGAGCAGCTGGTGCATATTATTAGTCCATGTTATGCAAGCACTGATGCCAAGCAGAAAACATTATTAATAATGGCTGGGGTCATTCAACTTGTAAAGACACTGCCCAGAGGAAGACAATGACAAACCACTTTGCCAAGAACAATCAGGGTCACCATAATCACCTTCATCATACAGCAGTGCACATATTGATAATGATTTTCATTAGATTATCATGCTTTACTAATTTTTCTATTTAGATATTTGTATGAATCCATTGCATTAGAAAGAACAATGAAGTAAACTGTTATCTTCACATTAAGTTGCTGTAAATTTCACATTCACAGAGTTTATATTGTATAAAATCATAGTGACATTCCGGAAATAGTAAGGAGTTTCCTTCTGAAATACAAAGAGTATAAACACAAATATTAGCATTTATAATGATGCTTTCCAGGCTATCTGCCAGTATGTTGAACACCTGTAGCACCATTCCATTTGCTTTGTAATTCCTAAATCGAGGCTTCAAAAGACTTCAGCCACTCTGAATCTGATGTTTCCCCACTGGAGCTTTCATCCAAATATAAACTCAGTGTATGTGAAATTAGCAGCAACTCAATGCAAAGATTTCTACCATGTCAAATAACTGACAAATTAAACAACAAAACATGGTGTTATTATACTGTAACTGTGACAAAGTGGAGTCAAAATTTCAGCTACTGTTGTTCAAATCCAATAAACCTGGGTTTGATCCTGAACTTACATGAGGAATTCGCACATTCTCCCTGTTCATGGATTTCTTCAGGTACTGTGTTTTGCTCCAAGATCCCATAGAAGTCTTGTGAGTTTGGTCCTTTAAATTATCTTTTTGAGTATGTTTGCTTTTAGGGCATATTCTGGAATTAGGTTATATAGCAAAATATTAACTTCAGCAACCAATCTTTAAACCTGAATATGGATTGTAGATTAAATTCAAAATGCAGCCTTGGACAATAGGTTCCTAGAACTGTGGACAGCAGTTAAGTGAAAAAGCAGACAATGCTGATTAACATTCATTTTGGGTGTCTGGAGTATGGATGCAAAGAATGAGGTGCAAAAATTACAAGTAATTCAGAGGAAGCATTGTAGATATATTGTAAATATAGAATTGTCCTTTGATCTTTAGCATACAAAATGTCATGTGATATTGGGTTGAACCAACCTATTCCTCCAGTGTCTCATTTTGTTGAATAAAAGGCTACTTTTGTATCTACCAGCTGCGTTTCTCCAGTGACTTTGTTCACATCACAACAAGTGTCATTGAGGTGTACAGTGCAGAGATTGGCTCTCAAGCCCAACATTGATCTTAATGGTAGAGCAGGAGGTGTTTGAAGATGAATAGGCTGCGGACGGGTGCCCTGAGAGCTGAGAAATATTCAATAGGTTGAATGGCCATATGAAAAAAAATAGAAATAAGATGGATGTTTATTTTTATGGAGGGCTTGGTTTCATTATTTAGCTTAAGCTATAAAATGGCTATAAAAAGCACATGCATTGAATGCAAAGAGTGTACTGTAAATATAATTATGGGGTAATCCCTCTGGTATGCTTCCTTATTGTCCTCCTCCCTCTGTCAAGGCAGGATAGCACAGTAAAGAGACACATATCTTTAAATTTTAAAAAAAAGCATTTCCTAATTCCAAGCCATTTCCTAATACAATGTTTTTTTTCGCCGTCTTGTCTTTGGCAAATATATCGTAAATATCATTGGAAAACAATGTAGGCTGGAACTACATGTCTGTCATTTGCTGGAGTTCAGCATTCAAGAGCAGCATCATAATGAGAGCTGTTTACTTAGTTTCAAATTTCTGTACATTCTAACACTGACATTAGTGTAATCTCGCATCTAAATCAGTGCACATTACATAGCAATTGCATATTTCACTACCTGAACTCATAAAGTAGCAGCCCAGCAAATGAATCTCTGTCTACACATGGTTATATCTGTCACAATATTTAACTACAAGTAGATTTATCATAAATTTGCCATTGTCTTGAAATAATATTCATCTTAAGCATCCAATTTCTCGTCTTTCATAAAGGAAAAGTTTTAGAGTAAACAAAGTGGTTATTCATAGTCTAAGGTTTTACATCTCACCCAAGTGCCACAAAGGAGTGGAAAAAGATTGTAATTGTCCAAATAGAAAGAGTTAAACAAATCTAGAAATGCAAACATCAGAGTCAGGTTTAATATCACTGGTATGTGTCGTGAAATTTGTTGTTTTGCAGCAGCAGTACATTGCCATACATAATAATAATAATAAAACAACTACAAATTGGAATAAGAAATACAGTGAATTCCAGTTAATTGGGACACAGCAGGACAGGTACATTTTGGCCTAAATAAGTGGCTGCCTTGATTAGCCGAAGTTTCATTGAAATAGGTAAAAGGATATCAAAAAGACAAACTACTGGTTAACTGAGTAACAATTGACGTATTTAAATGAAATACAGAACAAATTAGAACACTACCAATACCTCTACAGTACCATAAAACTGTATTAATTCATAATAATTATTGATGGTGAAATTCATCTGCTGTTCTTTTGAATGACTGTAAATGAACAAAATCATTGCAGACACCTAGTGCAAATAATGGACTGCCTTCATATAATCTTTAGATGATTCATCCTCCAAATCTCCATTTTCACTGTAACACTAAAGATGATTGTTAATACCTTTGCAATTCATAACTTGTTAAAGTAGTGAAATTGTTTTGTTTTCACTTCTGGGCAGAACAGTTCTGAATTGTCTTACTGCTTATTTCACTCCAATTGTCAGTGACAAAAATCGCTACTTTTTGAACACAAACACACACAAATGATGCTATTAGCATGGTGTGGTGGCTCAAGGCCACACAAGTACACATGACTGACGCTAGTCAGAACCTGTCTCCTGCCCCAATTAAGTGGCATAGCATCTCAAATAAATGAAGGGAATCTGGCTGTTTTCTTGATTTAGTTTTTGTCCTTTAAAAGTTGTTCCAAACAAACTCCTATCCCAATTAACCGATGGTCCAATTAACCAGAATCGACTGTACATTAAAAAATAAATGATGTAATTAATGCAAAAAAAGAGCAGAAAAAGAATAAAAATACTGAGGTGGTGTTCATGGGTTCATTGTCCATTCTGAAATCTGATAGCTGAGGGGAAGAAGCTGCCATTAAAACATTGAGTTTGTGTTTTCAGGCTCCTGCACCTCCTCCTTGATGGTAGCAATGAGAAGAGGGCATGTCTTGGGTGATGTGAGTCCTTAATAATGGATACCATTTTTTTGAAGCATTACCTTTTGAAGATGTTGATGCTGGGAAGGCTAGTGTCCATGATGGATCTGGCTGAGTTCATAACTTCCAGCAGCTCTTTGCAGTCATCTGCTGTGGCCCCTCCATACCAGACAATGATGCAACCAGTTAGAATGCTCTCCATGATACGTCTGTAGAAACTTGTGAGACCCCTCAAACTCATAGTGAAATATACAGTTGCTGTCCTGCCTTCTTTGTAATTGTATCAATAAGTTGGGCTCAGGATAGACCTACAGAGATGTTGACAGCCAGCTCACACTTTCCACTGCTGATCCCTCGATGCAGATTGGTGTGTGTTCCTACAACTTCCCCTTCCTGAAGTCCACAATCTATTCCTTGGTCTTACTGATGCTGAGTGTAAGGTTGCTGTTGCGATACCACTCAGCCAGCTGATCTACCTCGCTCCTGAAAGCTTCCTCGCACCATCTGATATTCTGCCAACAATAGCTGGGTCATCGGCAAATTTATAGATTACATTCGAGCTGTAGAGGGAGTGGAGAATGCATCCTTGAGGTGCATCAGTCTTGATTGTCAGTGAGGAGGGAATGTCACTGATTTTGGGACCGTGTACACAAACTGCTCAACATCATCTCTCAGTGAAAATGGCTCAGCTGAGCTTTTCTGCCCCTTCTCCTCACTGCTTCGCAGAGGCCCTTCCTTTGTGCCTTGAGGGTAGCCTGAATTTGGAAACTTCCTGATATTTACATTACCTAGGAAGCTTAACTGCATTTATTTCAAGTAGTTTGCCTATTGAGTAGAGTTACCTGTGGGTGGAAAATCAATAGAATCATGGAGTCATAGAGTTAGAGAGCACAGGAACTCTTCAGCACATCTAGTCTGTGCTGAACTATTATGTTGTCTAGTTGATCAACCTGCAGTTGGACCATAACCCTCCATACTCCTCACGTCCATATAATTATCCAAACTTCTCTTAAGTGCTGAAATTGAACCCACATCCACCACTTCAGCTTGCCGCTCATTCCACACTCTCCCCACCGTGAAGAAGTTCCCTTTAAACATTTCACCTTTCACCCTTAACATTATTGCTTTGTTTAAAACTAAAATCAATAATCTAACAAACTTATTGTTGCAACTTCGGCTCTTCATTTGATTAATATTTTGTGTTGCAACAGCTACAAGACTGTGGACTGTCTGCCTTTGTGGAAGACTGAGAAGGGACTTGCTTCAAGTGTGTATTAATTCCCCCCAAGAAATTCTTCAGATGCTGGAAATCCAAAGCAAAACGCACAAAATACTGCAGGAAATCAACAGGTTAGGCAGCATCCATGGAAGTGAATAAACAGTCGACATTTCAGGCCGAAACCCTAAAGAAGGGTTGTGTGTTTTGCTATCTATTAATACACTGTGTAATGGCAATATCTTCAGTCAGGTAGAACTATGCAAAATAAAGTGGGATGTTCTGTTTTACATTTGCTGTAAAATTTAAACCGTTATTTATAATTGTATAGAAAGTAGCAAAATATAATTTGCAAAAGAATCAAATTTGAGTTTAAATTGGGAGTTAATTACAATTTTCAAATCTGTTCAAAGTTCAAAGTAGATTTATTGTCAGAGTACATATATGTCACCGTATACAACTCAGAGATTCATTTTCTTATGGGCATACTCAATTAATAACCATAACAGAATCAATGCACCAAGAATGACATTCAACCAGTGTGCAAAAGACAACAAACTGTGTAAATGCAAAAAGAAAGAAACAATAATAATAATCATAAATAAATAAGCAACAACTATCAAGAACATGAGTTGAAGAGTACTTGAATGTGAGTCCATTGGTTGTGGAAACATTTCAATGATGGGGCAAATGAACTTGAGTGAAGTTATCCTCTTTGGTTCAAGAGCCTGATGGTTGAGTGGTAATAATTGTTCCTGAACATGGTGGTGTGAGTCTTAAAGCTCTTACTAATGGCATAGTAAGAAGAGAGAATGACCTGGGTAGTGGGGGTCCATGGTGATGAATGCTACTTTCCTCCAACAATGGTGGGGAGGCTTTAACCGTGATGGACTGGGCTGTAATCACTGCCTTTTGTATGATTTTCTGTTCAATAGATGTTTCCATACCAAGCTGAAATGTAGCCAGTCACTATACTCTCCTCTACACATCTATAGAAGTTTCTCAAAGTTTTAGATGCCATGTCGAATCTTCATGAACTCCTAAGGAAGCCATTCTTTCTTTGTAATTGTAATTGCATGCTGGGCTTAGGACAGGTCCTCTGAAATAACAACACCAAGGAGTTTAAAGTTGCTAACCCTTACCACCTCTGACTCTCAGATGAGGAATGGCTCACAGATCTTTGGTTTCTATCATGGTATTGAAAATTAAACTTCTCTCAATGGATGTGGAAACTATAGAAAAGGTGTAGAGAAGATTTACAACATAGCATAGCATTGGAGAGGGATAGGAACAGACAAGTCAGGGAAATGTTTAATTGGAGTAAGGGGAATTATGAGGCTATCAGGCAGGAACTTGGAAGCATAAATTTGGAACAGATGTTCTCAGGGAAACGTGCGGAAGAAATGTGGCAAATGTTCAGGGGATGTTTGTGTGGGGTTCTGCATAGATACATTCTAATAAGAAAGGGAAAGGATGGTAGGGTACAGGAACCATGGTGTACAAAGGCTGTTGTAAATCTAGTCAAGAAGAAAAGAAGAGCTTATGAAATGTTCAAAAAACTAGGTAATGATAGAGATCTAGAAGATTATAAGGCTAGCCGGAAGGAGTTCAGGAATGAAATTAGGAGAGCCAGAAGGGGTCATGAGAAGGCCTTGCCAGACAGGATTAAGGAAAACCCCAAGGCATTCTACAAGTAGGTGAAGAGCAAGAGGATAAGACATGAGAGAATAGGACCAATTAAATGTGACAGTGGACAAGTGTATATGGAGCCGGAGGAGATGGCAGAGGTACTTAATGAATACTTTGCTTCAGTATTCACTACAGAAAAGGATCTAGGCGATTGTAGAGATGACTTGCAGCGGACTGAAAAGCTTGAGCATGTAGATATTAAGAAAGAGGATGTGCTGGAGCTTTTGGAAAACATCAAGTTGAATAAGTCACTGGGACTGGATGGGATGTACCCCAGGCTACTGTGGGAAGCAATGGAGGAGACTGTTGAGCCACTGGCAATGATCTTTGCATCATCAATGAGGACAGGAGAAGTTCCAGAGGATTGGAGGGTTGCGGATGTTGTTCCCTTGTTTGAGAAGGGGAGTAGGGATAGCCCAGGAAATTATAGACCAGT
Organism: Hemitrygon akajei; assembly: GCF_048418815.1. Classification (NCBI taxonomy): domain Eukaryota; kingdom Metazoa; phylum Chordata; class Chondrichthyes; order Myliobatiformes; family Dasyatidae; genus Hemitrygon; species Hemitrygon akajei. The sequence goes on along the minus strand of NC_133142.1, from coordinate 17,780,920 downwards.
GAGTCTTACATCAGTGGTTGGTAAGTTGATGGAGAAGATCCTGAGAGGCAGGATTTATGAACATTTGGAGAGGCATAATATGATTGGGAATAGTCAGCATGGCTTTGTCAAAGGCAGGTCGTGCCTTACGAGCCTGATTGGATTTTTTGAGGATGTGACCAAACTCATTGAGGAAGGTAGAACCGTAGATATAGTGTATATGGATTTCAGCAAGGCATTTGACAAAGTACCCCATGCACAGCTTATTGAGAAAGTAAGGAGGCATGGGATCCAAGGGGACATTGCTTTGCGGATCCAGAACAGGCTTGCCCACAGAAGGCCAAGAGTGGTTGTAGACGGGACATATTCTGCATGGAGGTTGGTGACCAGTGGTGTGCCTCAGGGATCTGTTCTGGGACCCTTACTCTTTGTGATTTTTATAAATGACCCGGATGAGGAAGTGAAAGGATGGGTTAGTAAATTTGCTGATGACACAAAGGTTGGGGGTGTTGTGGATGGCTGTCAGAGGTTACAGTGGGACATTGATAGGATGAAAAACTAGGCTCAGAAGTGGCAGGTGAAGTTCAACTCAGATAAGTGTGAGGTGGTTCATTTTTGTAGGTCAAATATGATGGCAGAACATAGCATTAATGGTAAAACTTTTGACAGTGTGGACATTAATGGTAAAACTTTTTGACACTCAAAGCTGATACGCAGGTTGACTCTATGGTTAAGAAGGCATACGGTGCATTGGCCTTCATCAATTGTGGGATTGAGTTTAAGAGATGAGAGGTAATGTTGCAGCTATATAGGACCCTGGTCAGACTCCGCTTGGAGTACTGTGCTCAATTCTGGTTGCCTCACTATAGGAAGGACGTGGAAACCATAGAAAGGGTGCAGAGGAGATTTACAAGGATATTGCCTGGATTGGGGAGCATGCCTTATGAGAATAGGTTGAGTGAACTCAGCCTTTTCTCCTCAGAGCGACAGAGAATGAGAGGTGACCTGATGGAGGTGTACAAGATAAAGCGAGGTATTGATTATGAGGACAGCCAGAGGCTTTTTCCCAGGGCTGAAATGGCCAGCATGAGAGGGCATATTTTTAAGGTGCTTGGAAGCAGGTACAGAGGAAATGTCAGGGGTAAGTTTTTTTACACAGAGAGTGGTGAGTGCATGGAATGGGCTGCTGGCAACAGTGGTTGAAGCGGAAACGATAGGGTCTTTTAAGAGACTTTTGGATAGGTACATGGAGCTTAGAAAAATAGAGGGCTATAGGTAACCCTAGGTAATTTCTAAAGTAAGTACATGTTTGGGAAAGCAACAGTTGGTGAAGTTGGTGAATAGTTGCATACTAATGGCTCTTGAAGAATTAATCACTGGTTTATAATCTGAATGGCTACAAAATAGCTATGAAGAATCTGAATGTGGAATCTATCTTTAACTATTCAAATTATAAACTGATGCTTTATAATCAAAATGGCTACAGATAGGTTCTTCATTCAGATGAGGAATCTATTTTTAGACATTCCAATTATATAGGATTGCCAATTTATTTATTACCGAGGATTCACTCTCCTGTGAGACAACAAAAAGTTAATGACAAATCATGCTTTGTTTAATTGCATTTAAGGAGACAACGGTTCTTAAGTGCGGGAGTGTGTCAATTTTGGAGGTTGAAATTGATGAGGACAAGGGTCTGAAGTGAGGTGGTTGGTCAGGAAATGGCTGAGAGAGCTGTATTGCAGATGTAGGTGATCAAAGGCACACACTGTATATGTTTGGAACTTTATACCAGTCCAAAAACTTGATACTAAAATCTAAAGTCCCTACCTTCCTCTTTAATTTTGTAAAGGAAAGTCATTTAAAAAAGGTAGAAAGTACCTTTGGTGAACTACATATACCTGTCTGGACACGCCCCCCTGCCGACTGCTCCTGTGGCTCCTCCCACAGACCGTGGCTCCTCCCACAGACCCTTCCTCAGTCTCCAGGATGTTGTGTGGTGGTCACTTGCTGCTTGTGCTTTCTTCCAGCCAATAAAAGCCTACCTTAACCCACGTCTCCGAGTTATTGATGGTGCATCAGTACCTAACTTTGTTACTTACCTGTCAGCTGCCTCCATATACAACGGGTCAGTCCTGAACAGTGATGTCAGTCATAGGCCTCCCTCAGTGTCAGTGTGAGAGCATGGCCTTCCTTTCCCTTTTACACCTCTAGCTGCCAGTACCCGGTCCCTTACAGATCACTCCAGCATATGCTCTGTCTTTCTGCATCCTTTCTGGAATTAAACATGCATCAACAGAGATGAGATACTGGAGACAAAAATCAAAGCCAAGAAACATTAGGGATGTGCCTGACAGATCGTTGTTCTAAAGGCTCAATCCAAACAGATGCTTCTGGGGAAAAAAAACAGTGAACTAAACACCAGTTCCTTATTTTAAAAAAAGCCCTTCTTGTATTTCATGTAAATTTGTGTAATAGAAATAACTCATTTGAGAGAAATCAATTTTTAGTTTTAAAATATTATTAATAATGGGATAGCACAGTTTTTATTGCCATTAACAAAGGGCCTTGATGCTATGATAAATGATATTTACTGAGCTGAATATATTTTAAGGTTAGATTTATGTCTGGATGTGATAGCTTCAGAGAATTAATGGGTAGCGCACATTCCTCAAAATTAGCCCAATATTGAAATTATGAAGCTGAAGTTCTTTGATTTATATATGAAACTAATAATGAGTGATGATGAATAATTATTCCCTCATAATTGATCCGAAAATTTCATATGCGAAGTTAATTGTGAAAAGGAATTTTCACTTTCACAATGCTTCATTTTTTTAAAAAATGAATGCATGTCAATTTCCAGAAAGAATAAAATTCTAACTTATTTGCATTTCAAAAACATATAAAATGATTTGCAGCGTAAGAAATTGTCCATATTATTTTGCACTTTTTGTTTTTTTTCTTTCAAAGGTAGCCCAAAGTGCCTTAATCAGTTTAAAAAAAAGCTTAAGACACACAGGTGGAGAATTTTACAACAAAGGTGTGTGGCCAGTACTCACTGCGTTAGCATGACTGGTCTTGTAAGCTAAAAATACTTGAACTATCAAAGTCTGAATTCTTGAAGAAGGAGTCAAGGTGTGTTCTTGTTGAAAAAGCATGTATCAAGTGGTAGCACAATACAAACATGGTTCAATAGTTAAAATATGTAATATGCTTTCATTACAGATTATGCTAGTTGGGATTTCAGATCTTTTTGTTGACTCACAGGAGAATCAATCTTCAGTTTTTTTTTGGATTGAGCAAAGTCTGAAATGTACTTTTTTCTACTTAATTTTCACTTTAAAAAACAGATAATTCTATAGATTGTAAATAAATAAAATTATCTTGGATGGAAGAAGGCTTTTTTAGTAGATATCCATTTAATGTGTTAGTCTTACGCAATTTATAACCACGTATAGTAGAAATTTGAAATTCTTTGACGTATTTTAATGAATGCATCATGTCCAAGGCAATGTAGGGCAAGATAGTGCAGCACCAATGCATTAACAGCAAAAATCATTGTTTTAACTTAAAACAACTTATTTTCAGCTTGTATCCTCCCTCTGAGTCTGTAAATTTGTTCAAACTCAAGGATTTGAGTCTTCATTTAAGTTTGGAATTTAGTGAGGAGGTGCTTCATGATTTGAGCGAGCGAACCAGATATTTGCTGCTAATGTTCTTGTTCGGAGTTTATCACTGTGCAATGTTTGGTAGACACATCTACATCAGGAGTGCCCAAACTGTTCACCATGAAAACCTATACCGTATTTAAAATGAAGCATTTGTCTGTGGGCTGAAGTCGACACTGACATTCTATATGTGATTTGGCAGGACACAGAGGCCACTGGATATGGACAGTAACATCATCTGAGATACAATGCTTACTTTAAATATCTTGTGCTAACTTCTGCCTGAGAGAAGACTGAAGCAAGTCTTGACTTCTGTTTATGAACAGGCTTCACTCAACTAGAGCAGTTGTCAGTATGTCTACAATATCAATATTTCACAGATAGATGCCTTATTTCCTATAATTATAGTTATCTTAGCAATTTTCAAGAAAGACAGGTGAAGATATGACATTGGTGGTGGGCTGCATAGCTGCCAAGCAAGCAAGAGAGGATGCAAGCGTTGCCATTGGAAACAACGGCCTTTATTGTTGGACACTGATGCCAGGAGCCACAGAAATGGTTGCTAAAGGAGTTTCTGGAGGGAGGCAGCAGACATCTTCAATGGAACTTGAAAATGCAGGCTTTGATTATTAAGGCAGTTATACGCATTCTCCAGCTTCATTCACCACTATGTGAATTAATTTAATTGGGTTTTATTAGACTATGATGAGCACACAAACACCAGCCAGTATTTCAATGCAGAGTGACAGATACAATTAAAAGCCCATAAAATTAATCCCAAAATTTAATTACCTTTCTATCTTCAGCTTCTGCTAAAATGCATTCTTTCATCAGGCACATCTTACTGTTTCCAATATTTGTTACCCCTTGTTTATAAGCACATTAAGGTTAATATTTCATTTTTTATTTGCTCCAGGTTGTCCTTTATGCCATTTTCTTTCTTACTTTTATCACTGGCTACACTCAGTATCATTAGCTCGGTATCATCAGCAAATTTATAATTGTCTTCAGCCAGGGCATTATGAGTAATGTCAATAAAATGAGTTTAGATAGGGTAGCTGGGGGGATGCTGTTCCCATTAGGGTTAAGGATCACGGAACTTGTAAGATTTTGGGAAAAAGGAGGATGTACATGGAAAATCTTTTTATACTCAGAGTCCAGTTGTTAACTCACAACTATGCGAGTTGTGCAAACAGTATCAGTCTGCATCTTGGAGAGTGATTTGGATAGGCACTTGAGAGAGAGTAATTCGCTGGGTTAGGTGGAAGGAGAGGAGGAATGTGACTCACAGGGTAGAATATCAGGAACTTGTATAGATTCAATGATCCCAATGGCTTCTTTCTGTGCTCTGACAATTCAATGTTCTAACCCTTTGAATTGAACAACATCTGTAACAAGTATAAAATATAAAAGAAAAAATACGATTATATTGAACAAGATGAAATTTAGGATGTCTCCTCATCTTTTTTATTCCAGTCGTGCCGAAGGATTTTGGCCCAAAACATCAGCTGTGCTTTTTTCCACAGATACTACTGGCCTGCTGAGTTCCTCCAGCATTTTGTGTGTGTTGCTCGGATTTCCAGCATCTGTAGATTCTCTCTTGTTTGTTAAGGATGCACTTGCTGGATTATTTTGTGTCATGTGATCAAATCACTTACACTTTCAAGTATAGTTCAAGTGCAATTTCAGAGCTTCTTTGAATGGTATTATGCATATTTTGATGAATTATGTTAACTTCTGAAGCTCCTGTGTAGCAAATAATCTGTCAAATATTTATCGGAAAGGATGAAGACTAGAATTATGAATTTGGTTTTATGTAACTTGGAAGCAGACTACATTAGAAAACCATTGTCCTCCAAGTACCTGTGATTAACTTTATGTTCACATTGTTTTCAGTCTTCAGGCACTTCCTTCAGCATCATTGTAAAATAATACTGAACAACTATGTCTCGGGTATAAGCAGTAAAACAGTGAAATGCTACTAATGCCATGGATAACCTACGATATACTACATCTGAGCTTTGGCTCAGTAGTGGCAGCATTTTATCAATAACTCAGATCATCATGGTCTCACAGTCCACGCTAGAGAATTGTGCATGCGATTCAAACCAATCCTGCGGCGCAGCACAAAGGGGGGCTCCGCTTTTCAGAGGGCCTTGACCAGAGATCGGAATGGAAATGCAAAATCAATCACAAAGTGTGCTTGGCTGTATGCGGAATTCAATTGCTGGCTTCAGTGAGCACATTGTGCCAATGCGAGTCAGCCACCGAGCACACTGCAGCAACGTCAGTCAGGCGGTAACGCACACATAATGTCGTCGTTTCAAAACCGAAGCATGTGCACATACTGAAGAGACCGTGTCGGCCTGAGTTAGAAAAGACAAACTTTAACGAGAGGATGAAAGCCAGCTCAAGCAGGAGTTAAAGAAATAGTCCTTAAATTGCAACTGAGGATAAACCGAATGTTGAAACTTCCATGTAAGTGTTGTGTAGTTGAAACTGGATGTCTTAATGCCTGTCAGGAAACTTGGTTACTGATTTTTCAGTAGAATATTGATATGTGTTATTTTTTTCTTCATAAAATTCCCCCCAGATAACATTATCAGTAGCATAAGTGTACCTATCTGCAGGCAAATGAGACCAGCTCAAAAAGGCACCTTGCTCAGCAGGGACAAGTTGGGCTGAAGGGCCTATTTCTGTGCTGTACTGCTCTAAGACTCTAATTCAGCTCCAACCTAATTTTCAACTTCACTGAAAACTGCTCTTATTTATTATGGAACAAGCAACATTCATTAAACTGCTCCCTAAAAACATGCACACATAATGTCGTCGTTTCAAAACCGAAGCATGTGCACATACTGAAGAGACTGAAAAGGCCATTACGTGTCTCGCAGAAAACTGTGACCTCAAATGCAGTCTCACAAATTTGCCTGGACTGCTTTTCCTGCGATGGACAAGGTTATAGTCCTCCACTCACCCCTGTTACATTGTACAGCTTTCTGCTCACTGCTCTACAAGGCTGGGCTAGGGGTGAGTCACACAAACTCCAAATTCAAGGGAATGAAACTTCATCTAATGTTCCTTTAACCCACAGAAGGAGACAAAACAGATCTTTCACTTCTAGCAGTGTTTATGTTCATATAGTTCTACTCATCACAGTGACCTGCTTGGCAGCCATCATGCCAGTAACACCTAGCTATGTCACTGGAAGATCTCTGTAGCACCCTTGCACAAAGAACATGCCCACCATCCAGTCCAGTCAGTTCTCTTGGAACCCCTGAGATCATTTTCCTGTCAGAATCAGAATTGGGCTTATTATTACTGATATATCTTGTGAAATTTATCGTTTTATGTATGGTACTGTGCTAAAGCCTTAGGCCAGGAGTCGGCAACCTTTTTGCCTCTGTGGGCCAGATCGCGTATTAATGAGCGGACGGTGGGCCAGATAGATGCCATAAAAAACTTGAAATATGTGAATTATCCATTTAAATACATCTCATTATGTTTTGCCTCAAATTAATGAATAACGCATGCTAGAAAATCATTTGTGCTGAAGGTTGCCTACCCCTGCCTTAGGCATATAAATATAAATAAACAAATAAAAAAATATATATATATCAATATGGTGCTTAAGGCATTTACACAGTACTGTAGTAATTTTATGTATTGCACTGTACTGCTGCTGGAAAGAAGAAACTAATTTCATAATATACGTGAGTGATGATAAACCTGATTGTGATATGGTATCTTATGTGGACTAGGAGTGGGAAGAGGGGTGGCGGGTGGAGAATCGTGGATGGGAAAAGGGGAAGGAAGAGGAAGGTAGCGGGAAGCACCAGTGAGATATTCTGTAATGATTAATAAACCAATTGTTTGGGATCAAATGACCTTGCCTGATATCTCAGGGCTGGGCGTTTCTACACTTGCGCGTCCCCCGCCTCTGGAACCTGGTGATGAAATCATTTCATTTACACTCCTGGCTGCTTCATGCTTGAAACCACGGTGGGCAAAGCAGTTCAGGATTGTCTTACTGCTTTTTACTTGCCACTGCATTTTGAACACAAACACATGCAGCTGTGACACTATTAAAAAACAGTTTCTTGACCCAATTGAGTGGCATTATGTCCCAAATAAATGAAATGAATCCTGGCTATTTTCTCGTTTTTTTGACTAGCTTTTATTCTTAAAGAGGTGTGTGTGTGTGTGTGTGTGTGTGTGTGTGTGTGTGTGTGTGTGTGTGTGTGTGTGTGTGTGTGTGTGTGTGTGTGTGTGTGTGTGTGTGTGTGTGTGTGTGTGTGTGTGTGTGTGTGTGTGTGTGTGTGTGTGTGTGTGTGTGTGTGTGTGTGTGTGTGTGTGTGTGTGTTATATATATTGTATATAAAATAAATAAGTTGTGCAAAAAGAGAGCAAAAAATAGTGAAGTAGTATTCATGGGTTCATTGTCCATTCAGAAGTCTGATGGCAGAGGACAGAAATATTGAGAGTATATCTTCAGCTACCTGTACCTCCTCTTTGATGGTAGTAATGAGAAGGTGGCGTGTTCTGGGTGATGGGAGCCCTTAATGATAAATACTGCATTTTTATAACATTGCAATTTGAAGACATCCTTGATGCTTAGTGACTGTGATGGAGCTGGTTGAGTTTGCAACCCTCTGCATCATTTTTCTGATCCTGTGCAGTGGCCCCTCCATACTAGACAGCGATGCAACTAGTTAGAATGTTTGCCAACTCCTGCAAATCTAACTTCTCTCTCCCCCCAGTTCACCATTTCAGCATCCTTACTCTGAGCAGCAGCTATTACCGGTAGCTGGAAGAGTGCTGCTAAATGCTAGCAACAGTGAGAACTTGCAATAATCAGGGGAACACAATGTGCTGAAAGCAATACAATAGTTACAAAATAGTTACAAAAATAATACAAAAAGTTACACAAAGATATCTTGTGATGATCATTGGGTCCTGCTAACTAAAAATCACACTATTTATGTGACTTTCACAAGCGATAGAAGGATGATACTGGCATTCTGGTGATGCCATTAAAAGTTACACAGCAATATCGAGGCTGTTAGGTATTAAGGGATATAAACAGTAGAGATGGATTGAGGTAAGATATAGATAACATGGTCTCACAAAATGGTGAAGTGAGCTTATATTGTTGAATAATCTAGACCTGAAATATCAAGAATAGCACATTAATACTCAGGGATTCATCCTTGGTTGGTAGTACTATATATTTTATAAATCAGTGTTTGTATTCTTCCTTCTACAATTCAATATGCTCTTGCTACTTTCTAGGTTTTAACATGGCTATCAAGGAGATAAACTTCTCTTTTAAAATATTCTGAATTCATTTCTGATGATTAGTCTAATGTTAGTACAAAGAAATACAATATAAGGCGCTGTCTAAGTAATGATCAGCATTTATTTCCTTGAATTATAGTCTAAACTCAATTTTCACTTTCATTGTCTGGATGATATTATAGAGAAACTTATTGCCCAGGTACTTTGGAACCCACCAATCTTCAGGCTGATTACAGCCCACACACTGAAGATGGATATATAAGGGTATATAAGTCAATCGAGACGTACAAACAAGCTGGATGAACTCAGCAGGTCGGGCAGAATCCATTGAAATGAGCAGTCAACGTTTCGGGCCGAGACCCTTCGTCAATCGAGATGGCAGGATGGAGATATGTCTCTGTCAAAGGAGGTGGAAGGTGCTCCTTCCCTTCGCTAGCCTGCGTATCACCTTTGGGCAAGGTGTAGCACCTGCTTAGCCACGTGAAGACATGGGAGCAGATGGTGGATGGTTGCATGAGCAGCTGGTGCATATTATTAGTCCATGTTATGCAAGCACTGATGCCAAGCAGAAAACATTATTAATAATGGCTGGGGTCATTCAACTTGTAAAGACACTGCCCAGAGGAAGACAATGACAAACCACTTTGCCAAGAACAATCAGGGTCACCATAATCACCTTCATCATACAGCAGTGCACATATTGATAATGATTTTCATTAGATTATCATGCTTTACTAATTTTTCTATTTAGATATTTGTATGAATCCATTGCATTAGAAAGAACAATGAAGTAAACTGTTATCTTCACATTAAGTTGCTGTAAATTTCACATTCACAGAGTTTATATTGTATAAAATCATAGTGACATTCCGGAAATAGTAAGGAGTTTCCTTCTGAAATACAAAGAGTATAAACACAAATATTAGCATTTATAATGATGCTTTCCAGGCTATCTGCCAGTATGTTGAACACCTGTAGCACCATTCCATTTGCTTTGTAATTCCTAAATCGAGGCTTCAAAAGACTTCAGCCACTCTGAATCTGATGTTTCCCCACTGGAGCTTTCATCCAAATATAAACTCAGTGTATGTGAAATTAGCAGCAACTCAATGCAAAGATTTCTACCATGTCAAATAACTGACAAATTAAACAACAAAACATGGTGTTATTATACTGTAACTGTGACAAAGTGGAGTCAAAATTTCAGCTACTGTTGTTCAAATCCAATAAACCTGGGTTTGATCCTGAACTTACATGAGGAATTTGCACATTCTCCCTGTTCATGGATTTCTTCAGGTACTGTGTTTTGCTCCAAGATCCCATAGAAGTCTTGTGAGTTTGGTCCTTTAAATTATCTTTTTGAGTATGTTTGCTTTTAGGGCATATTCTGGAATTAGGTTATATAGCAAAATATTAACTTCAGCAACCAATCTTTAAACCTGAATATGGATTGTAGATTAAATTCAAAATGCAGCCTTGGACAATAGGTTCCTAGAACTGTGGACAGCAGTTAAGTGAAAAAGCAGACAATGCTGATTAACATTCATTTTGGGTGTCTGGAGTATGGATGCAAAGAATGAGGTGCAAAAATTACAAGTAATTCAGAGGAAGCATTGTAGATATATTGTAAATATAGAATTGTCCTTTGATCTTTAGCATACAAAATGTCATGTGATATTGGGTTGAACCAACCTATTCCTCCAGTGTCTCATTTTGTTGAATAAAAGGCTACTTTTGTATCTACCAGCTGCGTTTCTCCAGTGACTTTGTTCACATCACAACAAGTGTCATTGAGGTGTACAGTGCAGAGATTGGCTCTCAAGCCCAACATTGATCTTAATGGTAGAGCAGGAGGTGTTTGAAGATGAATAGGCTGCGGACGGGTGCCCTGAGAGCTGAGAAATATTCAATAGGTTGAATGGCCATATGAAAAAAAATAGAAATAAGATGGATGTTTATTTTTATGGAGGGCTTGGTTTCATTATTTAGCTTAAGCTATAAAATGGCTATAAAAAGCACATGCATTGAATGCAAAGAGTGTACTGTAAATATAATTATGGGGTAATCCCTCTGGTATGCTTCCTTATTGTCCTCCTCCCTCTGTCAAGGCAGGATAGCACAGTAAAGAGACACATATCTTTAAATTTTAAAAAAAAGCATTTCCTAATTCCAAGCCATTTCCTAATACAATGTTTTTTTTTCGCCGTCTTGTCTTTGGCAAATATATCGTAAATATCATTGGAAAACAATGTAGGCTGGAACTACATGTCTGTCATTTGCTGGAGTTCAGCATTCAAGAGCAGCATCATAATGAGAGCTGTTTACTTAGTTTCAAATTTCTGTACATTCTAACACTGACATTAGTGTAATCTCGCATCTAAATCAGTGCACATTACATAGCAATTGCATATTTCACTACCTGAACTCATAAAGTAGCAGCCCAGCAAATGAATCTCTGTCTACACATGGTTATATCTGTCACAATATTTAACTACAAGTAGATTTATCATAAATTTGCCATTGTCTTGAAATAATATTCATCTTAAGCATCCAATTTCTCGTCTTTCATAAAGGAAAAGTTTTAGAGTAAACAAAGTGGTTATTCATAGTCTAAGGTTTTACATCTCACCCAAGTGCCACAAAGGAGTGGAAAAAGATTGTAATTGTCCAAATAGAAAGAGTTAAACAAATCTAGAAATGCAAACATCAGAGTCAGGTTTAATATCACTGGTATGTGTCGTGAAATTTGTTGTTTTGCAGCAGCAGTACATTGCCATACATAATAATAATAATAAAACAACTACAAATTGGAATAAGAAATACAGTGAATTCCAGTTAATTGGGACACAGCAGGACAGGTACATTTTGGCCTAAATAAGTGGCTGCCTTGATTAGCCGAAGTTTCATTGAAATAGGTAAAAGGATATCAAAAAGACAAACTACTGGTTAACTGAGTAACAATTGACGTATTTAAATGAAATACAGAACAAATTAGAACACTACCAATACCTCTACAGTACCATAAAACTGTATTAATTCATAATAATTATTGATGGTGAAATTCATCTGCTGTTCTTTTGAATGACTGTAAATGAACAAAATCATTGCAGACACCTAGTGCAAATAATGGACTGCCTTCATATAATCTTTAGATGATTCATCCTCCAAATCTCCATTTTCACTGTAACACTAAAGATGATTGTTAATACCTTTGCAATTCATAACTTGTTAAAGTAGTGAAATTGTTTTGTTTTCACTTCTGGGCAGAACAGTTCTGAATTGTCTTACTGCTTATTTCACTCCAATTGTCAGTGACAAAAATCGCTACTTTTTGAACACAAACACACACAAATGATGCTATTAGCATGGTGTGGTGGCTCAAGGCCACACAAGTACACATGACTGACGCTAGTCAGAACCTGTCTCCTGCCCCAATTAAGTGGCATAGCATCTCAAATAAATGAAGGGAATCTGGCTGTTTTCTTGATTTAGTTTTTGTCCTTTAAAAGTTGTTCCAAACAAACTCCTATCCCAATTAATCGATGGTCCAATTAACCAGAATCCACTGTACATTAAAAAATAAATGATGTAATTAATGCAAAAAAAAGAGCAGAAAAAGAATAAAAATACTGAGGTGGTGTTCATGGGTTCATTGTCCATTCTGAAATCTGATAGCTGAGGGGAAGAAGCTGCCATTAAAACATTGAGTTTGTGTTTTCAGGCTCCTGCACCTCCTCCTTGATGGTAGCAATGAGAAGAGGGCATGTCTTGGGTGATGTGAGTCCTTAATAATGGATACCATTTTTTTGAAGCATTACCTTTTGAAGATGTTGATGCTGGGAAGGCTAGTGTCCATGATGGATCTGGCTGAGTTCATAACTTCCAGCAGCTCTTTGCAGTCATCTGCTGTGGCCCCTCCATACCAGACAATGATGCAACCAGTTAGAATGCTCTCCATGATACGTCTGTAGAAACTTGTGAGACCCCTCAAACTCATAGTGAAATATACAGTTGCTGTCCTGCCTTCTTTGTAATTGTATCAATAAGTTGGGCTCAGGATAGACCTACAGAGATGTTGACAGCCAGCTCACACTTTCCACTGCTGATCCCTCGATGAAGATTGGTGTGTGTTCCTACAACTTCCCCTTCCTGAAGTCCACAATCTATTCCTTGGTCTTACTGATGCTGAGTGTAAGGTTGCTGTTGCGATACCACTCAGCCAGCTGATCTACCTCGCTCCTGAAAGCTTCCTCGCACCATCTGATATTCTGCCAACAATAGCTGGGTCATCGGCAAATTTATAGATCACATTCGAGCTGTAGAGGGAGTAGAGAATGCATCCTTGAGGTGCATCAGTCTTGATTGTCAGTGAGGAGGGAATGTCACTGATTTTGGGACCGTGTACACAAACTGCTCAACATCATCTCTCAGTGAAAATGGCTCAGCTGAGCTTTTCTGCCCCTTCTCCTCACTGCTTCGCAGAGGCCCTTCCTTTGTGCCTTGAGGGTAGCCTGAATTTGGAAACTTCCTGATATTTACATTACCTAGGAAGCTTAACTGCATTTATTTCAAGTAGTTTGCCTATTGAGTAGAGTTACCTGTGGGTGGAAAATCAATAGAATCATGGAGTCATAGAGTTAGAGAGCACAGGAACCCTTCAGCACATCTAGTCTGTGCTGAACTATTATGCTGTCTAGTTGATCAACCTGCAGTTGGACCATAACCCTCCATACCCCTCACGTCCATATAATTATCCAAACTTCTCTTAAGTGCTGAAATTGAACCCACATCCACCACTTCAGCTTGCCGCTCATTCCACACTCTCCCCACCGTGAAGAAGTTCCCTTTAAACATTTCACCTTTCACCCTTAACATTATTGCTTTGTTTAAAACTAAAATCAATAATCTAACAAACTTATTGTTGCAACTTCGGCTCTTCATTTGATTAATATTTTGTGTTGCAACAGCTACAAGACTGTGGACTGTCTGCCTTTGTGGAAGACTGAGAAGGGACTTGCTTCAAGTGTGTATTAATTCCCCCCAAGAAATTCTTCAGATGCTGGAAATCCAAAGCAAAACGCACAAAATACTGCAGGAAATCAACAGGTTAGGCAGCATCCATGGAAGTGAATAAACAGTCGACATTTCAGGCCGAAACCCTAAAGAAGGGTTGTGTGTTTTGCTATCTATTAATACACTGTGTAATGGCAATATCTTCAGTCAGGTAGAACTATGCAAAATAAAGTGGGATGTTCTGTTTTACATTTGCTGTAAAATTTAAACCGTTATTTATAATTGTATAGAAAGTAGCAAAATATAATTTGCAAAAGAATCAAATTTGAGTTTAAATTGGGAGTTAATTACAATTTTCAAATCTGTTCAAAGTTCAAAGTAGATTTATTGTCAGAGTACATATATGTCACCGTATACAACTCAGAGATTCATTTTCTTATGGGCATACTCAATTAATAACCATAACAGAATCAATGCACCAAGAATGACATTCAACCAGTGTGCAAAAGACAACAAACTGTGTAAATGCAAAAAGAAAGAAACAATAATAATAATCATAAATAAATAAGCAACAACTATCAAGAACATGAGTTGAAGAGTACTTGAATGTGAGTCCATTGGTTGTGGAAACATTTCAATGATGGGGCAAATGAACTTGAGTGAAGTTATCCTCTTTGGTTCAAGAGCCTGATGGTTGAGTGGTAATAATTGTTCCTGAACATGGTGGTGTGAGTCTTAAAGCTCTTACTAATGGCATAGTAAGAAGAGAGAATGACCTGGGTAGTGGGGGTCCATGGTGATGAATGCTACTTTCCTCCAACAATGGTGGGGAGGCTTTAACCGTGATGGACTGGGCTGTAATCACTGCCTTTTGTATGATTTTCTGTTCAATAGATGTTTCCATACCAAGCTGAAATGTAGCCAGTCACTATACTCTCCTCTACACATCTATAGAAGTTTCTCAAAGTTTTAGATGCCATGTCGAATCTTCATGAACTCCTAAGGAAGCCATTCTTTCTTTGTAATTGTAATTGCATGCTGGGCTTAGGACAGGTCCTCTGAAATAACAACACCAAGGAGTTTAAAGTTGCTAACCCTTACCACCTCTGACTCTCAGATGAGGAATGGCTCACAGATCTTTGGTTTCTATCATGGTATTGAAAATTAAACTTCTCTCAATGGATGTGGAAACTATAGAAAAGGTGTAGAGAAGATTTACAACATAGCATAGCATTGGAGAGGGATAGGAACAGACAAGTCAGGGAAATGTTTAATTGGAGTAAGGGGAATTATGAGGCTATCAGGCAGGAACTTGGAAGCATAAATTTGGAACAGATGTTCTCAGGGAAACGTGCGGAAGAAATGTGGCAAATGTTCAGGGGATGTTTGTGTGGGGTTCTGCATAGATACATTCTAATAAGAAAGGGAAAGGATGGTAGGGTACAGGAACCATGGTGTACAAAGGCTGTTGTAAATCTAGTCAAGAAGAAAAGAAGAGCTTATGAAATGTTCAAAAAACTAGGTAATGATAGAGATCTAGAAGATTATAAGGCTAGCCGGAAGGAGTTCAGGAATGAAATTAGGAGAGCCAGAAGGGGTCATGAGAAGGCCTTGCCAGACAGGATTAAGGAAAACCCCAAGGCATTCTACAAGTAGGTGAAGAGCAAGAGGATAAGACATGAGAGAATAGGACCAATTAAATGTGACAGTGGACAAGTGTATATGGAGCCGGAGGAGATGGCAGAGGTACTTAATGAATACTTTGCTTCAGTATTCACTACAGAAAAGGATCTAGGCGATTGTAGAGATGACTTGCAGCGGACTGAAAAGCTTGAGCATGTAGATATTAAGAAAGAGGATGTGCTGGAGCTTTTGGAAAACATCAAGTTGAATAAGTCACTGGGACTGGATGGGATGTACCCCAGGCTACTGTGGGAAGCAATGGAGGAGACTGTTGAGCCACTGGCAATGATCTTTGCATCATCAATGAGGACAGGAGAAGTTCCAGAGGATTGGAGGGTTGCGGATGTTGTTCCCTTGTTTGAGAAGGGGAGTAGGGATAGCCCAGGAAATTATAGACCAGTGAGTCTTACATCAGTGGTTGGTAAGTTGATGGAGAAGATCCTGAGAGGCAGGATTTATGAACATTTGGAGAGGCATAATATGATTGGGAATAGTCAGCATGGCTTTGTCAAAGGCAGGTCGTGCCTTACGAGCCTGATTGGATTTTTTGAGGATGTGACCAAACTCATTGAGGAAGGTAGAACCGTAGATATAGTGTATATGGATTTCAGCAAGGCATTTGACAAAGTACCCCATGCACAGCTTATTGAGAAAGTAAGGAGGCATGGGATCCAAGGGGACATTGCTTTGCGGATCCAGAACAGGCTTGCCCACAGAAGGCCAAGAGTGGTTGTAGACGGGACATATTCTGCATGGAGGTTGGTGACCAGTGGTGTGCCTCAGGGATCTGTTCTGGGACCCTTACTCTTTGTGATTTTTATAAATGACCCGGATGAGGAAGTGAAAGGATGGGTTAGTAAATTTGCTGATGACACAAAGGTTGGGGGTGTTGTGGATGGCTGTCAGAGGTTACAGTGGGACATTGATAGGATGAAAAACTAGGCTCAGAAGTGGCAGGTGAAGTTCAACTCAGATAAGTGTGAGGTGGTTCATTTTTGTAGGTCAAATATGATGGCAGAACATAGCATTAATGGTAAAACTTTTGACAGTGTGGACATTAATGGTAAAACTTTTTGACACTCAAAGCTGATACGCAGGTTGACTCTATGGTTAAGAAGGCATACGGTGCATTGGCCTTCATCAATTGTGGGATTGAGTTTAAGAGATGAGAGGTAATGTTGCAGCTATATAGGACCCTGGTCAGACTCCGCTTGGAGTACTGTGCTCAATTCTGGTTGCCTCACTATAGGAAGGACGTGGAAACCATAGAAAGGGTGCAGAGGAGATTTACAAGGATATTGCCTGGATTGGGGAGCATGCCTTATGAGAATAGGTTGAGTGAACTCAGCCTTTTCTCCTCAGAGCGACAGAGAATGAGAGGTGACCTGATGGAGGTGTACAAGATAAAGCGAGGTATTGATTATGAGGACAGCCAGAGGCTTTTTCCCAGGGCTGAAATGGCCAGCATGAGAGGGCATATTTTTAAGGTGCTTGGAAGCAGGTACAGAGGAAATGTCAGGGGTAAGTTTTTTTACACAGAGAGTGGTGAGTGCATGGAATGGGCTGCTGGCAACAGTGGTTGAAGCGGAAACGATAGGGTCTTTTAAGAGACTTTTGGATAGGTACATGGAGCTTAGAAAAATAGAGGGCTATAGGTAACCCTAGGTAATTTCTAAAGTAAGTACATGTTTGGGAAAGCAACAGTTGGTGAAGTTGGTGAATAGTTGCATACTAATGGCTCTTGAAGAATTAATCACTGGTTTATAATCTGAATGGCTACAAAATAGCTATGAAGAATCTGAATGTGGAATCTATCTTTAACTATTCAAATTATAAACTGATGCTTTATAATCAAAATGGCTACAGATAGGTTCTTCATTCAGATGAGGAATCTATTTTTAGACATTCCAATTATATAGGATTGCCAATTTATTTATTACCGAGGATTCACTCTCCTGTGAGACAACAAAAAGTTAATGACAAATCATGCTTTGTTTAATTGCATTTAAGGAGACAACGGTTCTTAAGTGCGGGAGTGTGTCAATTTTGGAGGTTGAAATTGATGAGGACAAGGGTCTGAAGTGAGGTGGTTGGTCAGGAAATGGCTGAGAGAGCTGTATTGCAGATGTAGGTGATCAAAGGCACACACTGTATATGTTTGGAACTTTATACCAGTCCAAAAACTTGATACTAAAATCTAAAGTCCCTACCTTCCTCTTTAATTTTGTAAAGGAAAGTCATTTAAAAAAGGTAGAAAGTACCTTTGGTGAACTACATATACCTGTCTGGACACGCCCCCCTGCCGACTGCTCCTGTGGCTCCTCCCACAGACCGTGGCTCCTCCCACAGACCCTTCCTCAGTCTCCAGGATGTTGTGTGGTGGTCACTTGCTGCTTGTGCTTTCTTCCAGCCAATAAAAGCCTACCTTAACCCACGTCTCCGAGTTATTGATGGTGCATCAGTACCTAACTTTGTTACTTACCTGTCAGCTGCCTCCATATACAACGGGTCAGTCCTGAACAGTGATGTCAGTCATAGGCCTCCCTCAGTGTCAGTGTGAGAGCATGGCCTTCCTTTCCCTTTTACACCTCTAGCTGCCAGTACCCGGTCCCTTACAGATCACTCCAGCATATGCTCTGTCTTTCTGCATCCTTTCTGGAATTAAACATGCATCAACAGAGATGAGATACTGGAGACAAAAATCAAAGCCAAGAAACATTAGGGATGTGCCTGACAGATCGTTGTTCTAAAGGCTCAATCCAAACAGATGCTTCTGGGGAAAAAAAACAGTGAACTAAACACCAGTTCCTTATTTTAAAAAAAGCCCTTCTTGTATTTCATGTAAATTTGTGTAATAGAAATAACTCATTTGAGAGAAATCAATTTTTAGTTTTAAAATATTATTAATAATGGGATAGCACAGTTTTTATTGCCATTAACAAAGGGCCTTGATGCTATGATAAATGATATTTACTGAGCTGAATATATTTTAAGGTTAGATTTATGTCTGGATGTGATAGCTTCAGAGAATTAATGGGTAGCGCACATTCCTCAAAATTAGCCCAATATTGAAATTATGAAGCTGAAGTTCTTTGATTTATATATGAAACTAATAATGAGTGATGATGAATAATTATTCCCTCATAATTGATCCGAAAATTTCATATGCGAAGTTAATTGTGAAAAGGAATTTTCACTTTCACAATGCTTCATTTTTTTAAAAAATGAATGCATGTCAATTTCCAGAAAGAATAAAATTCTAACTTATTTGCATTTCAAAAACATATAAAATGATTTGCAGCGTAAGAAATTGTCCATATTATTTTGCACTTTTTGTTTTTTTTCTTTCAAAGGTAGCCCAAAGTGCCTTAATCAGTTTAAAAAAAAGCTTAAGACACACAGGTGGAGAATTTTACAACAAAGGTGTGTGGCCAGTACTCACTGCGTTAGCATGACTGGTCTTGTAAGCTAAAAATACTTGAACTATCAAAGTCTGAATTCTTGAAGAAGGAGTCAAGGTGTGTTCTTGTTGAAAAAGCATGTATCAAGTGGTAGCACAATACAAACATGGTTCAATAGTTAAAATATGTAATATGCTTTCATTACAGATTATGCTAGTTGGGATTTCAGATCTTTTTGTTGACTCACAGGAGAATCAATCTTCAGTTTTTTTTTGGATTGAGCAAAGTCTGAAATGTACTTTTTTCTACTTAATTTTCACTTTAAAAAACAGATAATTCTATAGATTGTAAATAAATAAAATTATCTTGGATGGAAGAAGGCTTTTTTAGTAGATATCCATTTAATGTGTTAGTCTTACGCAATTTATAACCACGTATAGTAGAAATTTGAAATTCTTTGACGTATTTTAATGAATGCATCATGTCCAAGGCAATGTAGGGCAAGATAGTGCAGCACCAATGCATTAACAGCAAAAATCATTGTTTTAACTTAAAACAACTTATTTTCAGCTTGTATCCTCCCTCTGAGTCTGTAAATTTGTTCAAACTCAAGGATTTGAGTCTTCATTTAAGTTTGGAATTTAGTGAGGAGGTGCTTCATGATTTGAGCGAGCGAACCAGATATTTGCTGCTAATGTTCTTGTTCGGAGTTTATCACTGTGCAATGTTTGGTAGACACATCTACATCAGGAGTGCCCAAACTGTTCACCATGAAAACCTATACCGTATTTAAAATGAAGCATTTGTCTGTGGGCTGAAGTCGACACTGACATTCTATATGTGATTTGGCAGGACACAGAGGCCACTGGATATGGACAGTAACATCATCTGAGATACAATGCTTACTTTAAATATCTTGTGCTAACTTCTGCCTGAGAGAAGACTGAAGCAAGTCTTGACTTCTGTTTATGAACAGGCTTCACTCAACTAGAGCAGTTGTCAGTATGTCTACAATATCAATATTTCACAGATAGATGCCTTATTTCCTATAATTATAGTTATCTTAGCAATTTTCAAGAAAGACAGGTGAAGATATGACATTGGTGGTGGGCTGCATAGCTGCCAAGCAAGCAAGAGAGGATGCAAGCGTTGCCATTGGAAACAACGGCCTTTATTGTTGGACACTGATGCCAGGAGCCACAGAAATGGTTGCTAAAGGAGTTTCTGGAGGGAGGCAGCAGACATCTTCAATGGAACTTGAAAATGCAGGCTTTGATTATTAAGGCAGTTATACGCATTCTCCAGCTTCATTCACCACTATGTGAATTAATTTAATTGGGTTTTATTAGACTATGATGAGCACACAAACACCAGCCAGTATTTCAATGCAGAGTGACAGATACAATTAAAAGCCCATAAAATTAATCCCAAAATTTAATTACCTTTCTATCTTCAGCTTCTGCTAAAATGCATTCTTTCATCAGGCACATCTTACTGTTTCCAATATTTGTTACCCCTTGTTTATAAGCACATTAAGGTTAATATTTCATTTTTTATTTGCTCCAGGTTGTCCTTTATGCCATTTTCTTTCTTACTTTTATCACTGGCTACACTCAGTATCATTAGCTCGGTATCATCAGCAAATTTATAATTGTCTTCAGCCAGGGCATTATGAGTAATGTCAATAAAATGAGTTTAGATAGGGTAGCTGGGGGGATGCTGTTCCCATTAGGGTTAAGGATCACGGAACTTGTAAGATTTTGGGAAAAAGGAGGATGTACATGGAAAATCTTTTTATACTCAGAGTCCAGTTGTTAACTCACAACTATGCGAGTTGTGCAAACAGTATCAGTCTGCATCTTGGAGAGTGATTTGGATAGGCACTTGAGAGAGAGTAATTCGCTGGGTTAGGTGGAAGGAGAGGAGGAATGTGACTCACAGGGTAGAATATCAGGAACTTGTATAGATTCAATGATCCCAATGGCTTCTTTCTGTGCTCTGACAATTCAATGTTCTAACCCTTTGAATTGAACAACATCTGTAACAAGTATAAAATATAAAAGAAAAAATACGATTATATTGAACAAGATGAAATTTAGGATGTCTCCTCATCTTTTTTATTCCAGTCGTGCCGAAGGATTTTGGCCCAAAACATCAGCTGTGCTTTTTTCCACAGATACTACTGGCCTGCTGAGTTCCTCCAGCATTTTGTGTGTGTTGCTCGGATTTCCAGCATCTGTAGATTCTCTCTTGTTTGTTAAGGATGCACTTGCTGGATTATTTTGTGTCATGTGATCAAATCACTTACACTTTCAAGTATAGTTCAAGTGCAATTTCAGAGCTTCTTTGAATGGTATTATGCATATTTTGATGAATTATGTTAACTTCTGAAGCTCCTGTGTAGCAAATAATCTGTCAAATATTTATCGGAAAGGATGAAGACTAGAATTATGAATTTGGTTTTATGTAACTTGGAAGCAGACTACATTAGAAAACCATTGTCCTCCAAGTACCTGTGATTAACTTTATGTTCACATTGTTTTCAGTCTTCAGGCACTTCCTTCAGCATCATTGTAAAATAATACTGAACAACTATGTCTCGGGTATAAGCAGTAAAACAGTGAAATGCTACTAATGCCATGGATAACCTACGATATACTACATCTGAGCTTTGGCTCAGTAGTGGCAGCATTTTATCAATAACTCAGATCATCATGGTCTCACAGTCCACGCTAGAGAATTGTGCATGCGATTCAAACCAATCCTGCGGCGCAGCACAAAGGGGGGCTCCGCTTTTCAGAGGGCCTTGACCAGAGATCGGAATGGAAATGCAAAATCAATCACAAAGTGTGCTTGGCTGTATGCGGAATTCAATTGCTGGCTTCAGTGAGCACATTGTGCCAATGCGAGTCAGCCACCGAGCACACTGCAGCAACGTCAGTCAGGCGGTAACGCACACATAATGTCGTCGTTTCAAAACCGAAGCATGTGCACATACTGAAGAGACCGTGTCGGCCTGAGTTAGAAAAGACAAACTTTAACGAGAGGATGAAAGCCAGCTCAAGCAGGAGTTAAAGAAATAGTCCTTAAATTGCAACTGAGGATAAACCGAATGTTGAAACTTCCATGTAAGTGTTGTGTAGTTGAAACTGGATGTCTTAATGCCTGTCAGGAAACTTGGTTACTGATTTTTCAGTAGAATATTGATATGTGTTATTTTTTTCTTCATAAAATTCCCCCCAGATAACATTATCAGTAGCATAAGTGTACCTATCTGCAGGCAAATGAGACCAGCTCAAAAAGGCACCTTGCTCAGCAGGGACAAGTTGGGCTGAAGGGCCTATTTCTGTGCTGTACTGCTCTAAGACTCTAATTCAGCTCCAACCTAATTTTCAACTTCACTGAAAACTGCTCTTATTTATTATGGAACAAGCAACATTCATTAAACTGCTCCCTAAAAACATGCACACATAATGTCGTCGTTTCAAAACCGAAGCATGTGCACATACTGAAGAGACTGAAAAGGCCATTACGTGTCTCGCAGAAAACTGTGACCTCAAATGCAGTCTCACAAATTTGCCTGGACTGCTTTTCCTGCGATGGACAAGGTTATAGTCCTCCACTCACCCCTGTTACATTGTACAGCTTTCTGCTCACTGCTCTACAAGGCTGGGCTAGGGGTGAGTCACACAAACTCCAAATTCAAGGGAATGAAACTTCATCTAATGTTCCTTTAACCCACAGAAGGAGACAAAACAGATCTTTCACTTCTAGCAGTGTTTATGTTCATATAGTTCTACTCATCACAGTGACCTGCTTGGCAGCCATCATGCCAGTAACACCTAGCTATGTCACTGGAAGATCTCTGTAGCACCCTTGCACAAAGAACATGCCCACCATCCAGTCCAGTCAGTTCTCTTGGAACCCCTGAGATCATTTTCCTGTCAGAATCAGAATTGGGCTTATTATTACTGATATATCTTGTGAAATTTATCGTTTTATGTATGGTACTGTGCTAAAGCCTTAGGCCAGGAGTCGGCAACCTTTTTGCCTCTGTGGGCCAGATCGCGTATTAATGAGCGGACGGTGGGCCAGATAGATGCCATAAAAAACTTGAAATATGTGAATTATCCATTTAAATACATCTCATTATGTTTTGCCTCAAATTAATGAATAACGCATGCTAGAAAATCATTTGTGCTGAAGGTTGCCTACCCCTGCCTTAGGCATATAAATATAAATAAACAAATAAAAAAATATATATATATCAATATGGTGCTTAAGGCATTTACACAGTACTGTAGTAATTTTATGTATTGCACTGTACTGCTGCTGGAAAGAAGAAACTAATTTCATAATATACGTGAGTGATGATAAACCTGATTGTGATATGGTATCTTATGTGGACTAGGAGTGGGAAGAGGGGTGGCGGGTGGAGAATCGTGGATGGGAAAAGGGGAAGGAAGAGGAAGGTAGCGGGAAGCACCAGTGAGATATTCTGTAATGATTAATAAACCAATTGTTTGGGATCAAATGACCTTGCCTGATATCTCAGGGCTGGGCGTTTCTACACTTGCGCGTCCCCCGCCTCTGGAACCTGGTGATGAAATCATTTCATTTACACTCCTGGCTGCTTCATGCTTGAAACCACGGTGGGCAAAGCAGTTCAGGATTGTCTTACTGCTTTTTACTTGCCACTGCATTTTGAACACAAACACATGCAGCTGTGACACTATTAAAAAACAGTTTCTTGACCCAATTGAGTGGCATTATGTCCCAAATAAATGAAATGAATCCTGGCTATTTTCTCGTTTTTTTGACTAGCTTTTATTCTTAAAGAGGTGTGTGTGTGTGTGTGTGTGTGTGTGTGTGTGTGTGTGTGTGTGTGTGTGTGTGTGTGTGTGTGTGTGTGTGTGTGTGTGTGTGTGTGTGTGTGTGTGTGTGTGTGTGTGTGTGTGTGTGTGTGTGTTATATATATTGTATATAAAATAAATAAGTTGTGCAAAAAGAGAGCAAAAAATAGTGAAGTAGTATTCATGGGTTCATTGTCCATTCAGAAGTCTGATGGCAGAGGACAGAAATATTGAGAGTATATCTTCAGCTACCTGTACCTCCTCTTTGATGGTAGTAATGAGAAGGTGGCGTGTTCTGGGTGATGGGAGCCCTTAATGATAAATACTGCATTTTTATAACATTGCAATTTGAAGACATCCTTGATGCTTAGTGACTGTGATGGAGCTGGTTGAGTTTGCAACCCTCTGCATCATTTTTCTGATCCTGTGCAGTGGCCCCTCCATACTAGACAGCGATGCAACTAGTTAGAATGTTTGCCAACTCCTGCAAATCTAACTTCTCTCTCCCCCCAGTTCACCATTTCAGCATCCTTACTCTGAGCAGCAGCTATTACCGGTAGCTGGAAGAGTGCTGCTAAATGCTAGCAACAGTGAGAACTTGCAATAATCAGGGGAACACAATGTGCTGAAAGCAATACAATAGTTACAAAATAGTTACAAAAATAATACAAAAAGTTACACAAAGATATCTTGTGATGATCATTGGGTCCTGCTAACTAAAAATCACACTATTTATGTGACTTTCACAAGCGATAGAAGGATGATACTGGCATTCTGGTGATGCCATTAAAAGTTACACAGCAATATCGAGGCTGTTAGGTATTAAGGGATATAAACAGTAGAGATGGATTGAGGTAAGATATAGATAACATGGTCTCACAAAATGGTGAAGTGAGCTTATATTGTTGAATAATCTAGACCTGAAATATCAAGAATAGCACATTAATACTCAGGGATTCATCCTTGGTTGGTAGTACTATATATTTTATAAATCAGTGTTTGTATTCTTCCTTCTACAATTCAATATGCTCTTGCTACTTTCTAGGTTTTAACATGGCTATCAAGGAGATAAACTTCTCTTTTAAAATATTCTGAATTCATTTCTGATGATTAGTCTAATGTTAGTACAAAGAAATACAATATAAGGCGCTGTCTAAGTAATGATCAGCATTTATTTCCTTGAATTATAGTCTAAACTCAATTTTCACTTTCATTGTCTGGATGATATTATAGAGAAACTTATTGCCCAGGTACTTTGGAACCCACCAATCTTCAGGCTGATTACAGCCCACACACTGAAGATGGAAACTACCATCTGTTTGCA
This sequence comes from Hemitrygon akajei, assembly GCF_048418815.1. NCBI lineage: Eukaryota > Metazoa > Chordata > Chondrichthyes > Myliobatiformes > Dasyatidae > Hemitrygon > Hemitrygon akajei. The sequence continues at coordinate 17,755,698 of NC_133142.1, read as the reverse complement.
TGCTCCAGGCATTAATTCTTGCACATTTTTCCCCTTTTGCCAAATGCTGGAAGATGAAGGGGCATTAAATTATAGATATTGACAACCTACAGTAGACATTAATCCAAAATGATCAAAGTAGGCAAAAAAATATTTAGCGTTTGTCAGGAAATTTTACCACGAATCTAGCTAGGTAATTGATGAATAAGCATTGGACCTCTTCACCTTATATCTAGTAAAAGTTTTGTTGTTTGTCCAATGGTATACTGCAAATTCTATGTTGTTCCAAAGTTTTGCAACTTGTTTTCACTTTAAAATTTTTAAAAACTCATTGTTAACTCTCTTCGGCAATTGTCAGATAAACAATATATTTATAATGTTTATAATGCTTTAAACAGTTTAGCTTACAATATTTTATAATTGGTACATTGACTTTTACAATTAATAAAGTACAACAGATGAATTGGACAATATTATTTGTTTTCACCATCATTAAATGATGCACTTGTAACTGTAACGCAGTTTGGAAGAAAGTAATTGATTTACTCTTTATTTCTCTATTGTGACCTTAGAGATAAAAGTAAATTAGTTTGGGTCCATATTTTATGTACAAGAAAGCAACTTACAGGAGATGAATAATTCTGCCGTTGGTCCGCCGATAACTAATTACTGAAGAATATATCAACAAGTTATTCTTGAACGAAGCACTGAAACTAAATTTACAAAAACCCTTAGTTTTATTTCAAGGTGCCATTCAGTTGATAATAAATTGTTCAGCATCTTGTTCAGATCTGAACAGTTAATAACACACTTGGTGAGTTGCCTGGTTATTAGGTTAAATGATTCTGTTGACATTAATTTATTCAACATTTACCTGCAGTGCCTGGCGTTGCTATTTTATAACTAACCACTGTCATTACTCTAACTGCAGCCTTGGGTCTGGTAATTATAAATAGCATTTTAATAAAATGCTGTTGGACATTTTAAAGGAAAACGAGCACAACACTGATGTCATTGACTAATGCTTATTTACTCACGATAACCATCAAATTATCAGCTTCTTGCAACCAATTATGGGTGTAAATCTGAAAATATAAAATTGACAGCATAATTCCAAATGTCTTAAAGGCACAAGCCCCTCTGAGATAACGAAACAAAAGAACCATCAGGTAAACTACATGTACTGATAAAGTCATCTAAATCTTGCTGTAAGGTTTCATTAGTGCAATGAACACAGATGTTTTCAGCTTCTTTTTTGTCCCAGGAAATTGTGTAGTGAAGACATTAATTTCATGAAGACATAGTTAACAATTTTGCATTGTGCTGTAATCATACAGAATGAGGGGAAAATTACAAACCAGTGGCCATCAATCAAAGCATTGACACTTAGTTGAGGTGAGCAGCTGCTCAAAGGAAATGGTTCACAGTTCCTGTTGGATATGTCATATCCTAAAACTGTAATAAGGCTTCATAATTCATTGTGCTGGGTTACATTTATAGGAAGACTACTAACAAACCTTTTGATGTTTTCATTGCTTTTTTATGTTAGTATGAATTAAATTCCAGGAATAGCTAGCTGAATTCAAATCCTCCGAATTATCAGGTGTTCAGGAGTTAATTAATTTTGAGGTCAGGTAATAATACTTACGTTTTATAAACATGTCCTAAAGATACCTTTTAGCTTGAAATCTTCATTTTAAAATTTGAATAGAACTTACAGATAAGTAAGAGACAGCACTGAAGATGTAATGTGTTTTTAAAGTCGAATCCTAAATGATGAACAAAGGTCATTGCTTATCTGAAATTTCTTTGGCTAGATTCTGTTACCAATCATCTACAATTTGAATGAGCCAGTACCTCTTCCGATTTGCAGTTTACGTACTGTTTTCAAAATGATATGCAACAAATCTTCACAGCATTCCCTTTAGCACGGTAAATCAGAAAACTTCTGCACTATGATTTGTTTGTACTTTTACTAAAGAGTTTCATAGTAAATAAGGCAGTGATGGATCATAATTTATACTACCTGTACAGTTTTAAACATAAGACATTTTACTTTGCATTTTAAATGTGTATGCAAACAGGTAAGGCAAGGAAAGGAAAGTTAACAGGGGTGTTTACTTCTGCACATTGTAGAGCCTAATACCAATAAAAGTACCCCCTGCATGTGCAGCATTTCCATTTCCCAGCTCATTACTCATTTGCTGCCTTTCTAAGTAAGATGGCAAGATTAGCACTGAATACAAAGACATTCTTGTTCTATCAGTTTACAGGAATAAATTGGGAGGCAACTGCGCATTTCATTTAGCTGGGGACTCCTAAGAACAGTAGGAGAAAAGGGGGTTGAACATCACATTCATCTCAGTAGGTTAGGAGGAAAAGGAACATTGCTCCTGGTTCTGGTACCTGTTGGACAGCAATTAATACTATGTTTGCTTTGATATTCTACTTCGTGTAGTACAGTTGAACAATAAGGTCACCAAACTCTGAAACTCTTCTGTTGAGTTTTGATCCCTTTGTCCTTACTTTAAATATGTTATCCCTCTTTTAATTTCTTCTTCCGTTTCTGGTGTTTGTTGCTCAGCAGCTGGTTTCAGATGGTGAGTTGTATCTATTGTTCCAATTCCACTCTCACCTCAATTCCTGCTAACCAGGGACCTAATGACTCTTTAGCATAGAACCCCGAATTTTATTATGCCACTCTAACTCCTATCTAAGAGATAGTAACAATCCGTATCTAATTTACAAACCCAAAATGTTACAGTGAAAATGTAGAGCTGTGTGGAAGGGCAGATGGAGGCCAATGATATAAACAAAAGTTTTCGGAAACAGCCTTCTGAAGCTTCCTGTTCCTTCATCCTTTTTTTAAAATGAAAATTCATTATTATGCACAAAGTAACTGCTTTGGAATTGTCTTTTCTGATGTGTATGCAATATTTTTGCTTATTTAACAAAAATGTCAGTTCCACATAATATTTGGGAGTTGGCACTGCTTTAGCAAATAACTATTAAATAATATGATGTGCTTTAAAGTTATCTCAAAAAGATTTTATACACTGTCCTGTAACCTTATGAAAATCTTAAGAGATGCTATGTTAAATGAAACAAAATCCTTGATAAAACTGTCTTTTAAAAATGGGAGAATTCATTTCAACTTTGTTAAGAAATGACAATTTTTATTTGAATACTATTAGGAAAACAGTAACAGTGAACATGAAACCACTGCTCATTTTCTTTCTAGATTTTTTTCTTTTGAGTTGGTGGTTTCTTTGTGGCAGAGGATTTGCCAATGAGAGATTATTTTTCATTCTGTAACTAGACTACTGGGATGCAAACTCCATTATAATAGTCTGAGCTTTGTTTTGAAAAGGCTGTCCATATTCAACCCTGGCCTATTCATAATGACAGGGCAATTAAAGGGGAACTGACAACCATTTATAAAGCCTACAAACATCTTTGTTTTCAGTGACTATAACATCTGGCTTATCTATCGCCACTAACAGTGCATGTATTATTGCTATCTTAAAATGGTGAAAGCATATTCCATAAATTCACTGTCTAGACCATCACAGGCCATGCTACACAATTTGTACCATATTTTTTGCATTTTGTTGATCACTTTATTTTAAGACTAGGTAAGAAGTAGCAGAGGGAAAATATCCCTCTGGGTACATGCATAGTAACGCCATAGATACATTCTTTTCCAATGTGTTCACAATTTTGTTGTTCAATATCATATAAAGATATTTATGCCTGCTTTGTTTCCTTATTTTTGTTTGAACAGCCATGTTTTCAAAAACAAAATGCTTTAGGGGTTCCTTTCCTTTATTTTCAGAATATGAACTTTTTCAGTATTATCGCCTTCTGTCAGTGAACATAGCAATTGATTAAGTTATGTGATATACCTTCACTGATGATGTACTCTTATTTCACGTGTTCAGATCTCCAATCTGTTTAGACTGATGCACATCACTCACACTTGTGTTTTTGGTGCTTAACTGCAAAAAGAAATCTATTTTAGGCAAAATCAAAAAAAAAAATCCCAAGATATATTTCGAATGTGATACCTTTTTTGCAGCTGCTAATCTGTCAATGTTTGATCAAGTTATCATCTAGGCTTAGCCTTTTTATCTTCTAATTTTAAAACAATTAAGGAGAATTCATTTTTAATGTTAATTTCCTTCCTTGTAGCTCTGGTGACTCTATCGATACAAGGGGACATAAAGTCAATGAAGCTTTATGATCATACCTGATACATTTTTTTGGAATGCTACCATGTTTGAAACACCCCTTCGGGCAATTTCAAAGAGCAAGTGGTCTAGAACATAATATTATTTAATCCACAATATATTCAAGGCCAGAGAATCAAAAAATGCGTGCATGTACATTGCTCAGGGATGGAGGAGGGGGTGGTGGGTGGAAAGGTGGAGGAGGGAGGATTGAGGATGGGAAAACTGAAAAAAGTGAGGCAGGAGTGGAGAGCGCTGCATTAAGGACTGACATTTAAAGTCATTGCCACAAAACCTATCCCACAGACAAAAGGGATAAAAGGGATACATTGCATAGCCTTTCAGTTCCCACACAAAACCTATTTATTGTACTGATACATGGTTATTTGCACTTGGCAATCATTCGTTTCATTTAAACTTAATCCACTGTGCATCAAAAAGCAGAACGTATATAAATTAAAACTCTGCTAATATATAAATTAGTGGAAAACGCTGTTACTCTAACTCACAGCTTTTCCAAGTCCAGGCAAATGCCTTTCGAGTATTGGATATACACAATTGTCCAGCTATGCTGATTTGTCCAATTTGAAATATATAGCCTCAATTATGCAAAAGGATTGTTTTGGATCACTGTGCAACAACAGTGAACACATTCTAAATCATATCATTTAGGCTTCTTGATTTTAACAATCTTAATAATCTGCAAAGTGGTGGGGACATTCCTGGATTCTGTAATACATATATACCTCATTTATGCACAGACTGACCCTTCTTCTAACACTGACAACTTCGAGAATCATAATGATCAACTAATACAGCGGCACTGTTATTTTGTTTTATCTGTCTCACAGAATCAAATTTAATTTAACCTCAATACTAAGGTTCCAAATGTTACTCACAGACCCTCCCAACATCAGTGCTCTGGAATCCAGTCAATGCACTTAGATATTCTAGGTGATTAAATGGTGAAATAGTGTTCAGACTGGAACTCTGTATCTATAAAAGTTGCATTTGCATTTTAACTTTCCTAATCATGTAAACCATCTACACTCTTCCTGCTTATTTGCTTAATTTCCCACACATTTTTTGAAAAGAAAACTGAAAAAAAAGTCACTGACTGTGCCTAGATGATCAAGACAGAACTTGCACATTGTATTTCTAAGTCCAAAGTGATGTTACCTCAACTGGTTCTTGCAGAGCTCTCTGAATAAACTGATGAAATATGGCTATTCAAGATGCATGATTCATGATTCATTTATTATCAAAGAATGTATTAATTAGGGAATTTTGAGATTTGTTTGCTCACAGGTAGCCACAAAGCATGAATCCCAAAAGAGCCCAATTAAGGAAAAAAAATAATAATAATAAAAGACCAACACTCAATGCAAAAGAGTAAGAAAAAAATTTAAAATAAAAACCCTGCAAACAATTGAAGCAAACTATAGGGTGGTATTAGGGTGGTATATAGAAATTCTTTACAATTTCCTTCCAAGAACCAATACAAAAAATGTCACCTTCCAAACCAACAGGAATAGAAACACAAACACGAGGAATAAACATCAGACTTTAAATGAAGTGAATGTGATGCTTGATTACACTTCACAAAAGACTTTAACGTTCTGAAAGCCTCAAATGAGATATTTGTTATATACAGTGTATGCTTTTCCTGACCAGAGTTACCAGAACTGAATGAATGACTATTTAGTGGGGTGGTGACAGTTTCATTGTATCGTACTTGCCTACATGTGCATAGGTACACAGCAGGTTTGGAAAAAAATATTGAGGCCTTTTTGTGGATAATCTTTCCCTTTCTGTCCAATAACTCAGATGGTTATGAAGCACTTTTAAGTAATGTACATAAGTGTTGTATATTATTTTAATAACATTAAACAATGACGTTTTCTCTTCAATATTGCCACATCTATGATACTAGACATAAACACAAAACCTCTTCCTTCTTACTGAGATGAAATCTCCACTGTTGAAAATATCAGTCTTGATCACTGAAACGCGGGTCCGCTGATCAAAAGTCAGTACCTAACTTTTCATGATGTGTAAGACAGTATCTCACTTATATATATACAAAGTTAAATTAAATAGGTAGTGCAAAAAGAGAAAACAAAATAGTGAGGTGGGGTTCATGGGTTCAATGTCCATTCAGAAATCTGGTGGAAATGGGGGAAGATGCTACTCCTGAATCATAATAGTATTATTATGTATTGCAAAGTACTGCTGCCAAATAACAACAAATTTCACAACCTATGCCTGTGATATTAAATCTGATTCTGATAAATATTAAACCAAATCAAAATATCATTATTGCATTTCTTTCTGCTGGGATGTGGTCTGCAGATCGATCAGCGTATTAGATAGATAGATAGATAGATAGATACTTTATTCATCCCCATGGGGAAATTCAACTTTTTTCCAATGTCCCATACACTTGTTGTAGCAAAACTAATTACATACAATATTTAACTCAGTAAAAAATATGATATGCATCTAAATCACTATCTCAAAAAGCATTAATAATAGCTTTTAAAAAAAGTTCTTAAGTCCTGGCGGTAGAATTGTAAAGCCTAATGGCATTGGGGAGTATTGACCTCTTCATCCTGTCTGAGGAGCATTGCATCGATAGTAACCTGTCGCTGAAACTGCTTCTCTGTCTCTGGATGGTGCTATGTAGAGGATGTTCAGAGTTTTCCATAATTGATCGTAGCCTGCTCAGCGCCCTTCGCTCAGCTACCGATGTTAAACTCTCCAGTACTTTGCCCACGACAGAGCCCGCCTTCCTTACCAGCTTATTAAGAGGTGAGGCGTCCCTCTTCTTAATGCTTCCTCCCCAACACGCCACCACAAAGAAGAGGGCGCTCTCCACAACTGACCTATAGAACATCTTCAGCATCTCACTACAGACATTGAATGACGCCAACCTTCTAAGGAAGTACAGTCGACTCTGTGCCTTCCTGCACAAGGCATCTGTGTTGGCAGTCCAGTCTAGCTTCTCGTCTAACTGTACTCCCAGATACTTGTAGGTCTTAACCTGCTCCACACATTCTCCATTAATGATTACTGGCTCCATATGAGGCCTAGATCTCCTAAAGTCCACCACCATCTCCTTGGTCTTGGTGATATTGAGACACAGGTAGTTTGAGTTGCACCATATCACAAAGTCCTGTATCAGTTTCCTATACTCCTCCTCCTGTCCATTCCTGACACACCCCACTATGGCCGTGTCATCAGCGAACTTCTGCACATGGCAGGACTCCGAGTTATATTGGAAGTCTGATGTGTACAGGGTGAACAGGACCGGAGAGAGTACGGTTCCCTGCGGCGCTCCTGTGCTGCTGACCACCGTGTCAGACCTACAGTCTCCCAACCGCACATACTGAGGTCTATCTGTCAATGTTCTATGTTCTCACAATGGAGGGATGAACTTCTTTAGCTGTGAACTACTTTAGAGCATCCTGAGGTCATGAAAGACAGTACTGTATTTAAAAGTAGGTCATTCTTCCTTTCAAATGTAGGTCTGATGAGTTAATTAAATTGCAAAAGCTAAACAATGCTTTTTGGTATACAGCAACTAATCAAATATGTGAAAATAGCATTATAAGACCACAAGACTGTAAGACATATGAGCAGAATTAGACCAACTGGCCAATTGAGTCTGCTCCGCCATTCTATCGTGACTGATGGAACCCTCTCAACCCATTCTCCTGCTATATTCCCTATATGGCACCTCATGCCAATACAAAAGTTCACTTAAAGAGGATTATACTGCAGGAATACTGTCAGGGGCATAGACCTACAAAGCAGCCAATCCCTGACACAAATGCTCACTGAGACATCTCCAGTATCAATGCGTTGTTTGGTATTAATCTCATGCACGGCTAATTACCAGTTATGAATTATATGATGACACATCTCAATTCAGACAAAGCTAAACTATTATAGAAATCTGGTTAATTTTGTAGTTCTCTCCTAAATGTTGGCTTACATGAGTTGTGGAGGATGGAATACTTTTCAGGTTTTGTGATCAGTACCAACATAAGAACACTCATTGTCTGGTAAAATAACATTCAGATCCGGATTAAATCAAGAGTTCCACTAAAATATAAAACCACAGGACAGTAGCCTTACTGTGCCGGCATAACATATAGACATGCTATCTCTTTTGTGACCTTTTTGGACCTCAGTTTACAATGTATAATGAAAAAACAATGCAACTAATTGATGTAGAATACCAATCCCTTTCCAGGCTGTACACACTTACTAGTTGCAGCAATATTTTCCACTCCTGGGGTATAGTTATACAGGCACCATTTCATTCCAGCTCTATCAAATGACTCACATTCGTATGCAAGCTTTGATAATATTTTTCAGCAGGTCACTGAACTCCATGGGGAAACACAGCTATCCACACGTGACATCTGTAAATGAACCTCCTGACAATAATTCTTGCAAGAGATCAACAGGAGGAAATTACCTTAATTCTGTCCTCACCAGCACAGCACAGACAGGATAAGTAGTAGTCTTGAGATCTCACAAAACAATCAAGTCTAAAAGTTTGTGTTTGTGTATCTTAAACAGCTATTGAATAAATATAATGAGCTTTTGGAAGGTCAGTTGGTTTAGGACTAATAGTGAAGTATTACTCTAAATTAATAATCTTTTGGCTTCCTCTTGCACCAAGATGAGGCCACCCTCAGGGTGGAGGAGCAACACCCTATATTTCATCTGGGTACCCTCCAAACCGATGGCATGAATATCAATTTCTACATCAGAAAGAGGAAGAAATATTCTAAAGGAAAGATGACACAACCATGGCTAACTGGAGAAGTCAAAGCCGACATAGAAGCCAAAGAGAGCAGAAATTGGTGGGAAGTTAGAGGATTATAAAGCTTTTAAAAACCACCAGAAGCCAACCAAAGAAGTCATTATGAAGGTAAGGATGGAATACGAAAGTAAGCAAGCCAATAATGTTAAAGATGATACCAAAAGTTTCTTCAGATACATAAAGAGCAAAAGAGAAGCAAAAGTGGATTATCGGACTGCTGGTAAATGATGCTGGAGATGTAGAAATGTGGGACAAGGAAATGGTGGATGAACTGAATAAGTGTAACCAGGTGACCTTTGAATATCATGTTTTATTGTTAAAGTGCAGTTATGTATTCTCCTTGGTAATGCTAAAATAGCTGCCTGTGCCTTTAAGAGAAAACGGTGATGTCATTTTGCATGGGTGGAGTAGAACGAAGAGTTGCCATGTTCTGGAAAGGACGACATTCGAATACTTTTCCCAGGTTTGGTGAGGAAAGGTGAATAATATTTGATAATATCCATGTAAATTCATTTATACTTGTTTGTAAATCTAGAATATCAGTAATTTGACGTGTTTTTCATGTGAATGCTTTAGATTTTTGAGAGTAAATTGATCAGCGCTGGTGAGCCTGATTGCGAAGTTCCTTAATTGGCCTACTAGATTAGTCTTTTTAGTAATTCATCTAGAAGGCAATATATTGTAAAAGTTTATTTGTCTTTATTGTTTCATGACCAAATGTGAATGTAATAGAGTAATGTGAATGTATTAATCTCTGTTCATATACTATGAGCAAGGAGAACTCACTTCAAGATCTAGCCTATATGTGTTTGGAAGTTAAGCACGTGTGCCAAATGTGAGTATATCTCTTAGTTAAGATGAGATGTATTTATTCATATTTTCAATGTTGCACAGGGTTTGTGGGATTCTAATGTTGTTTGTATTGGTTTTTTAGAATTGCCACTACCGTATTGGTTTTGTATATTTTGTTTTATTTTCCTACTGCATACGTAACAAGGGTGTGGTCCGAAGTTGAGCTGAGATTGTAATGACAGGAACTGTTATTTTAAATTTATTTTGTCGATTTTATTTTGATACCCTCTTTCTGCAATAAAACATCTAAAACAGGTAAAGGAATTTAAGACCCGAAAAGTATTTGTTGTCCTGTGTGTGTATTGTTCCCCAGGCTACAAAATGAGTATTTTGTGTCAGTCTTCACTGTGGAAGACACTTGCAGTGTGGTAGAAGTTCCAGGTGTCAGAGGTCATGAAGTGTGAGACGTTAACATAACTAGAGAGAAGGTTCTTGGTCTAAGGGTAAATAAGTCACCTGGGCCAGATGGTGTACACCCCAAGGTTCTGAAAGAGGTGGCTGAAGAGATTGTGGAGATGTTAGTAATGATCTTTCAAGAATCACTAGATTCTGGAATGGTTCCAGTAGACTGGAAAATTGCAAATGTGACTACACTCTTCAAGGTAGAGAGGCAGAAGAAAGGAAACTATAGGCCAGTTAGTCTGTCGTCAGTGGCTGGAAAGACGTTGGAGTCAATTATTAAGAATGAGGTCTCAGGGTACTTGGAGGTGCATGATAAAATAGGCCACAGTCAGCCTAGTTACCTCAAGGGACAATCTTGCCTGACAAATCTGTTGGAATTCTTTGAAGAAATAACAAGCAGCATAGACAAAGGAGAATCAGTTGATGTCTTGTTCTTGGACTTTCAGAAAGCCTTTAACAAGGTGCCACACATGAGGCTGCGTAACAAGCCATGAGCCCGTGGGTATTACAGGAAAGATTCTAGCATGGATAAAGTAGTGGCTGAATGGGGCAGGAAGCAAAGAGTGGAAATAAAGGGAGTCTTCTCTGGTTGGCTGTTGATGACAAGTGGTGTTCCACGGGCGTCAGTGTTGGAACCGGTTCTTTTTATGTCATATGTCAATGATTTAGATGATGGAATTGATGGTTTCTTTGCAGGGCCTTCAGGTGATATGAAGATAGGTTGAGGGACAAGTAGTTGTGAGGAAGTAGAGAGGCTACAGAAGAACTTAGACAGATTAGGAGAATGGACAAAGAGATGGGCCATGCACCTCAGAATGGTAGAAGAAATTAAAGGGTTGAAAATTTTCTAAATGGGGAGCAAATACAAAAAACTGAGGTGCAAGGGGACTTGGGAGTCCTTGTGCAGGATTCCCTGAAGACTGATTTGCAAGTTGAGCCTGTGGTGAGGAAGGCAAATGCAATGTTAGCATTCATTTCAAGAGGACTAGACTATAAAGGCAAGGATGTAATGTTGAGACTGTATTAAGCACAGGCGATGCCCGACTTGGAGTATTGTGAGTAGTTTTGTCCCCTCTTCTTAGAATGGGTGTGCTGAAACTGGAGAGAATTCAAAAGAGGTTCATGAAAATGAGTCCAAGATTGAATGGCTTGTCATATGAAATGTGTTTGATGGCTCTGGGCCTGTTTACACGAGAGTTCAGAAAAATGAGAGGTGACCTCATTCCAACCTAACGAATGGTGAAAGGCCTTGATAGAGTGATTGTGGAGAGCGTGTTGCCTAAGACCAGAGAGTCTAAGAACAGAGGACACAGCCTCAGAATAGAGAGGCACCCTTTTAGAGTGGAGATGAGGAAGAATTTCTTTAGCCAGTGGGTGGCGAATCTGTGGAATTCATTGCCACAGGCAGCTGTGGAGACCAAGTCATTATGTATATTTAAGGCAAAGCTTTATAGATTCTTGATTGACCTGGTGATGAATGGCTAAAGGGAGTAGGCAGGAGATTGGGGTTGAGAGGAAAATTAGATCAGCCTTGATGAAATGGTTGAGCAGACTTGATGGACCAAATAGTCTCATTCTGCTCCTATATCTAATGGTCTTATATGACCAAATTCATCCCCTTCCTCTCAACCCCTCTCTGACCTTCCACTTCTTCTCACCTACCTATTATTTCTCTTTGATCCCTTCCTCCTTCCCTTTCTCCTTTTGTCCTTGACCTTTCCCACCCACCTTGCTTCACCTATCATCTTTCAGCTATCCTCTTTCCCCTCCCCCTCCCCACCTTCTTACTGCAGCATCTTCCCTCTTCATTTTCAATCCTGATACTGGAAATGAAGAGGGAAGATGCCAGAGTAAGAAGGTCTGAGATAGAGGGTCTCAGCCTGAAACATCAACTTTATTTATTTCCATAGATACTGCCTGACCTGCTGAGTTCCTCCAGCATTTTAGTGTGTTGCTTTGCATTTCCAGCAGCTGCAAACTTTCTTCTGTTTGTAATATTCTCATATTGTGCTTTCATATTTCCTTACAACTTTGAACAAGGACACTTTTCCTATTGACTCAATGTCTACTCTAAGAGCATTTTCAACTATCCCATTTCCAAACTTATTTTGTTAAGTTATTGATTTTGTGATTTACTGTAGCCAGTCAATATAACAACTATCTGCAAACTTACTGAATATCTAACTAGTGTCCTTACTGGCTGAGCAGAAATTTCGTCCGATTAAAAGTGAAAATATTGATTTTACCCTCATCTCAAACACCATTCACAAGTCACCAATCCTATGTCTGAACTATACAGCTCTTTGTAACTCTGCTGGAAGTTGTACTTCTTATCTAGTAAGTCCAATCACCAGCACAATTTGCTTCCATTTCCATAGCATCAACTGACTTGGCCTGTCTCAGTTCATCTGCCAGTCATTATGCCAACCCTGCCATTAATTTTCAGTTCACCATGCCAGTGTTCCTGCCCTTTCAATACAATACATGCTTGGACAAGGGCATCTATTTTAATGTCTAATATCAAGACAAATGCTTCAACATTTTCTTGAAGTGACAATGTTCTGAAAGGAAAACATTTAAGAAGTTTAGTCTGAAGGTTGATTTCTCTCATTTTCTTCAAGATTTCTCAGTTGAATTGAAATTTTTTAGTCCCTTATTAGCTGGTGTGTTAATTTTTATGTAGTTCTGACTTTAAGGACGCTTTATCTCATTATTTCATGTTCTCAACGTTAAGTGCTATTTATTTATATTTGCATTTGCACAGTTTGTTGTCTTCTGCACTCTGGTTGATCTTGCATTTATCCTGTAAGGTTACCATTCTATAGATTTGCTGAGTATGCCCACAAGAAGATGAATCTCAGAGTTGTGCATGGTGACATACATGTCCGTTGATAATAAAAATTACTTTGAACTTTGAAAGCATCAATATAGTTTTGCATTATGCTGCTAAGTATCATATGGGTAGTTGCAAATAATTATACTGTCATATCTGTTTGCTCTGATGTACAGAGCAAAAGACAAGAGTTTGTGTTTATTGTGGGAAACAGGCTTTGTCAGAGTTGAACTAGTGAAATAATTTACCTGATGGCTACAGTGACTTCAAGAGAGCAGCTTTGAATACTTCAAAATCGCCTTGAGGAAATTTAATAGACAAAATAAAAACAAAACCATTCTGGAGCCAGTGCGACAGAGTGCCAACTGAAATAATTTCTCTAAAGTTTAGTGATGAAAGACTTAGATTTTCATTGCAGCCAGCAGAACTTAGCTCTTCATCTAGCTGAGCCAGCATAAACAAGGGTCATCATGAGTTTGTGCTTTGTTCCTACTGTGCTCATTTAACATTAACTTCATGCAAAACAGGTGCCATTCTTATCTCACCTGTTCCATTATCTTTCCAGCCACAGGTGGAGAAGCACTGGAAATTTCTTCACTTCCTTTGTCCGCACCACCAGGTCAAGTGTTTCCCATGGATGTATTTTGAATCCCTGCTATTCTGAATCTACATGGTACCTCTTGGCAAAGCCATCCAACAGTACAATGTGGGTTTCAAAGTTTCATAATGACCCTGAGATTTATATCTGCACCATCTTTCTTGAGCCCTTCCATTCCTTTGATTGCTTGAGTGTGAAACGGCTTATTTAGCATCCAGACTAGATGAGTAGAAATATCCTCCAATTAATGGCTGAGAAGACCAAATTTAATTGCATTTGATACTCATCACACGTTCCATCGTCTGGTCACCAAATTCCATCATTATCCTATTTTGGCCTTTTCAAGTAACTCCTTAGAACTTGGCTGCCGATCATGTTTTACCCTAAACCAGGGGTTCCCAACCTGATGTCCACGGACCCCTCAGATAATGGTAGGAGTCCGTGGCATAAAAAAGGTTTGGGAAACCCTGCCCTAAACTAAGTATTGTTCTGCTTTTACATATGACTTCTGCTCACCTGTCACTGAGACCCTTATCTGTGTCTTTGTCGCCATTAAACTGGCCTCTATGCCCAGTCTATGCCCAGAGCCTATCTGCCTATATTCTAAATTTCAGCCTCACTTTCAAAGACTCTTTATAACTCATGTTCTCAGTATTATTTTTTTATTTGCAGTCTGTCTTTATTTTTACATTGTTTGTCAGTCTTTGTCAACTTATGTATTTTTTTTGTAAATTCGATTACATTTCATTTTTCACCTGTAAATGTCTGCAAGAAAATGTATCTCAAGGTAGTATATGGTAACAGCTACATACTTAAATAATCAATACACTTCAAAATTTGAACTTTGTTCCTAAAGCAAAATCCTTTGCTTTAAAGATTCCTACCTTTACTTTCAAAAAAGAACTGGATATTACTGTATGTAAAAGGAAAGTATTTTCTGAATTATATGGGGAGCGCAGGGTAATAGGTCTAATTGGATTGCTCTTACCTAGGTCAGCTCTGCACTCAGAGGGCTGAAATGGCATCCTTTCAAGCTGTCAAAAAACAATATTTTATTATTTTTATGAATTCCTTCTGCTGAAAAATGTTAGTGAATATCAAAGACGTACAAATTTGATATTTCTGATCACACTGATAACAGTGACAGCCTATGAGTTGGAGGATGGGGTTTAGTGGTTATTGGAGTGTTCTCTGCGTGCCTAGTTGGTTGCCTACACTGAGAAATGTTCTCATCTGCGCTGGGCCACAAGGAAGTGCTTGAAGTCCAGTCCCTCAAGGGAAGACAGGCATCCTGGCCCAATATCTGCCTCAATATTCTCTTAGATTGCTCAATTTCAATTTTGTATTTTGACTTGACAGCATTTTGGCTTTATAAAATGCCCTGGGGCACTGTAATGTATCAAACATGTTCTAAAAATAGAAGTTGTTGTTGTTGTATCAATGAGGTGAAGAGGCTGGAGATGTTGGGTCAGTCTAAGCTGCAGAATTTCAAGGTGGCTGATATCATTGATGCCACAATAGAATTTTTACTCAGCCTCACATCATGGTGAACACATCAGTGAAAACTGATGGATCTGCCAAGACGAAGCTCTGTTAAACATCTTTGAAAGGACACTTGTACCCGTTAGGGAGAACAGAAATATCCAGATACCAACAAATTGGAGGGAAACGGGAGAGAAAATTCTCTACTGCACTAGGAGAATTATGCATTCTTGGAATTCTTTGTCCAGGGAGTTGTGGATGCTTAGGTGAATATGTGCTAGGATGTGATTCATAGATTAAATTGCAGGGCAATGAGGGAATGGAACATGTAAGTGAGCTTTATTGACATGTGAGAGGAGACTTCAGCAGCCATGTGCCTACTCCTACTTCTCTACCTCTTGTACACAATCCATTCCGCATTTCATTGGAGGACTTTGCAGCTTTGTCAGAACTTGGCTCTCAGTGTTATTATTTTGGAGGACCTTTTCCTGGTTCGAGCGTGAAAGTGCATCGGTTCTACTTTCTTTGGAGTTTGCGAAGATTCAGCATGACATCTAATATGCTGACAAACTTCTATAGATGTGTAGTGGAGAGTATCTTGACTGGCTCCATCACAGTTTGGTATGGAAACACCAATGCCCTTGAATGGAAAATTCTACAGAAAGTAGTGGATACGGCCCAGTCCATCATAGGCCATGTTCTCTTCTTGCTGCTGGCATCACAAAGAAGGTATAGGAGCCTTAGGTCTCAAACCACCAGGTTCAGAAACAGTTATAACCCCTCAACCATCAGGCTCTTGAACCAACGGGCTTAACTTCACTCAACTTCACTTGCCCCATCATTGAAATGTTTCCACAAACAATGGACTCTTCATCTCATGTTCCCAGTAGTTATTGTTTATTTATTTATTATTATTATTTTTCTCTTTATATTTACACAATTTGTTATCTTTTGCACATTGTTTGAATGTTCAAGTTGGTGCAATCTTTCATTGATTCCTTCATGTTTATTATTCTATGGATTTATTGAGTATGCCTGCAAGAAAATGAATCTCAGGGTTGTATATGGTGACATATATGTACGTTGATAATAAATTGACTTTAAGCTTTGTGTCATCTTGAAAAATGTTCACAGTTTTACTCACAATTCTGGTGATTTTGATTTTAACAATATAGGTGGCTTTTAGAGTCTACTTCAGAGAATATTAAGAGTGACCTAAGTTATATGAGACTGGATTCGCATGAGAACAGACCTTACAGGAGCTCTAGTCCCATTATCTGAAGGATGCACAAGTAAACCAGATGCTAAAGCATTTCTGGCGAGGTGTACATGTAAGTGTGTGGAGTGAGGTTAGTCAACTGCAGGCGTTTAACTGCAATGAGATGGTGATGTAATGATAAAAATATTGACTACTTAGGAAGGTGTTATATAGTGGGCTTTATTCTTCAGGCTGCTAAATATTCAGAAAGAACTGGAAGCTGGAGCAGAAGATGTCATTGATCAGATTATATATTATACTGTAGCTCTGGAGAGAAATAACTGAGGCCGAGAATGTGGCTTACTTGGTTACAGTTAAGGTAAAAGGAAGCAAGTGCCGTGAGACTGGGTAGGTACCATCATCCACCAATATGTGAACAGTCAATCTGTCAGCAAATCAAAGAGGATGCAAGAACCACAGATGAGTGATGATGGGAAACTTCTATCACCTTCTTATAAGCTAGGTCGAAAATAAAGCTGAAAAGCAAAGGAAAGCAGAAATTTGCTGAAATTGCATCAGAAAACTTCACCATGATGTTTCTATTATCAGTAAGGAAGCACAGACCGTTGGCTCTCGTTTCCAGAAATGAAGTGGGGAGATGTAACATTTTCTAATGGAAACACATTTTTGGAACAGTGTTTGTAATGTTGGGGCTGGTATCAAGCATCTCAGTTCAACTCAATCTTTTGCACACATGTGGTCAAATACAGAAGTCTGTGATGTCAGCTGCAGGTGTATCGAATATTTCAGTTGCTGAGCCTATGACTGTAAATTATTGGAACTATTTAACTAGGGCAGGTTAACTTTCAAACATTCACTTTCAGCTCAAGTAAATCAAAAACTTATAGACAATAATAAATGAATGCCTTCATAAAGGAGATAATTCAGTGAAATAATTACAATGTTAGAATGATTAATTTTGCATAGACCTAGAAGTATGTTCAGGAGAAGCCTTTCGTGCTGAATATATCTTAGAGACAGATGTGCAGCAAAATATCACCTGAAATTCTCTGCAAAACAACCAGGAATTCACACAAAACCCTTCAGCCGGGTCCCAATTATATAAGAGGTTTGGAACTCTCTAATGTTGTCATCCACCATAAATGTTAAGGGCCAACCTTGGACGACACTGTAATTTTTCCTGGGTAGAAGAGCGGGTACTGGTATGGGATAGCACATAACTTCATAATTCCATAGTGGAGATCATGGGTCACCTCAAAAACAAGGATAAACATAAACTTTAAAATCGTGAGGAAGTTTGGAATTCTGAACTTTCACACAACTCACTGACAATTTGAAGCCCACTGCATTCTGACACATGGAGTGTGAAGCTACAGTTTTCTAAGTGTTGAAAGTGTGCCTGTAAGACCACGTGCAAGTTCATTTACTTCAGTAAAGTGGATAGTAGCAATGAATTACTTTGACTGTATTTAATTATCTTTTTTAGTGTTTTCCACTGTTCCTAAGAATTCCCATTTTCAAAAGATTTTGCTCAATAAGTTTAACAAAATTAATTGTTTAGCCTACTTGGCAGTAGCTTGTGAACCGCATAGCTGTTTGAAAGGTTTGATTGCTGCTCAGCAAAGGGGAGTAGTTTGCAAGTTGTGAAATCATTTCTGAATGATTTATGATGGGAAGGTCCTACACTGTGCTCAGGTCAGAGCGAGCTTCCTAGAGGAAATTCTCACTGGGATCTCATTCAAGATAAGAGTTGATTTAGTGGCTAGACAACATGGGATATAAGCTGCCGTGAGGAGCTTTTGAATAATTTCAATCAGATATCCCATTAAGGAATAGGTACTTGTCGGATTCATATATAATATTCCGTAGGTGATGCAATTTTATCTTTCCCAAGATGCAAGCTGATGAAACTTTGACACAAATTCTCGCTAATGTTTGGTTCTTTGCAGACTGGACAATTTATAATTTAGATACTTTCAGTCTTAACCACTATGTTTGGTCAAATAGATAACAGGGCAGTTTTTGGGTTGCATTACCTGTTGCTGAACTTTAACCTAGCTTGGTCCCCAGCCTAACAGCTCTCATTTACAAAACGAATTGTAAATTCCTTTAAAAGCCCCCTTGGCACTGACACTGCCAACATACATATTTATTACATTACTGTGTCAGCACTTGAAGCTTTTAATCATACATTATAATTGGTTCACAGCAAATGCCTGCGGGCTAAGATTATTGTGATACTTTTAAAACACTATTGCAGTAAATTAAATGCTAAAGGCTTTCATTAAGTTTAAACACACACCAAAATTATTCATAAGACACAATAGACATATACTTTACAAATTTAAACAGGTTTGTGCCTGATCAATATTGACTTGTCATAGAAATTCCAAAAGTTTTGTGTTACTTCCGTTTTTATTGTAATATAAAAATTGAGAATACATATAACTGTAGCACCAATGTGGACCTTCTTTATGTGATTTTCATGAACAGCACTCTTCATTTGAAACAGAAAAATAAGACACTTTAGTTGGTTTTGTACTCTGAATTTCTCTCTTCACTACCCTATTCAGTCCTCCTCTCCTGGAACTCTCTCACCCAAGTAGCTGATACTTGATGAGGAATTATCTGCGGGGGAAACTCATCCCTCCATTTTTGTGTGGCTTCTGCTCACAGTTCCATTAAGCACGCACTTTATGATTTGTATTGATGTTTGGGGCAAATGCCAGAAGCAAAAGCTGCAGAAGGCACTGGAAAACCGGTCAGTAGCGTTCATTAATGGGGGACATCGCATTCCATTAATACACAGGTGGTCAATGATCTCCGTCATAGAATTATGCAGGTGTGTCAGATTTCCAGGCATCCTATGCCAATTGCTTGTTTCTCCTCTCCGATCCAACACAGAGTTTCAGGGAAGAGCCATGAAGGAATACAGGTGAATCTTCTACACTTGGCTGGAGCGCTGTTGATCACTCCCGCCCTCCTAGTCAATTGAGGGTAAAACAGAACCACAGGATCATTATATGAGCTTCTGTTTGGATAGACTGAGAATATGCATACAGGTTGTCTCCTCATTTCTGTGTAGACAGCAGAGTGGTATGGATAGCAGCAATGGGAGAAGGAGCTCCCTTGTCAAGTCTGAGACTGTCTAAAGTCACCATTCCTATACCGCCCACGCAGAAAAATAGCCAAGCATGATAGACTAGCAAGCAGGAGTGGCAACTTGTCACCAGAGCCACGTAAACTGATTACAGCAACTCTGGTACTCATTCGTTGAGTTTGCTTAATTCAGTACAGGCTAGGAATTGAGTCGGATATTTTTAGCAAGAGCACCAGAAAGCAGGAGAAGGAGTAGATCATCTGGCCTGTCCCATTTCGTGTGATTATGACCGATCTATTCTGCTCCGTGCCACTTCTACATTCTCCTCCATTCTGCAATCTATCAAATGCATATCCATGTCCCCTTTTCGCCCAGCATCTATCAACTGCTGGTGCAGAGAATTCCAGAAGTTTACCCCCCCCCCCCCCCATGAGATGGAATTCCTACATACCTCAGTTTTAAATGATTGTTTAGTTATGTTTCCTTGTTCAAGGCTCCCTCACAACTGAGAACGTCTATATATCTACCCTGTCAAACACTCTGAGGAGCTTGTACGTTAGAATAATGTCAGCTTGCATTCCTCAAAACTCCAAGGAATATTTACTCTCTCAAGAGGACAACCGCCTTATCTCAGGAATTAGCCTGGAGAACCTCCTACTGCCTCCAATGTTACTATATTTTATTTCTCAGTAAGGCGGCCACACCTATGCACAATATTCCACGTGAGATGTTTCAATTGCACTCTGTACAACTGCAACAAAATTTCCGTATATTGAAATACTAACCCTTTTGCGATGAAGCCAAGATGTCATTTGCCTTCTTAATTACTGTTGGACCTGAGTGATTTTTGTGATCCATGTATTAGAATACCTAGATTCCTCTGTACTTCACTCACTTGCAATCCTTCCACATTTACGTAATAATATATATTCCAATTTCTCTACCAAAGTGCTTCTCCTGCTTCCCCAAATTAAACTCCATTTGCCAGTCTTTTGCCCATTTACTTAATTCATCTATATTGCATTGTGGAAACACATTATCTTTATAGCAACATGCTGTGCCACCTATTTTTATGTCATTGTCATATTTTGAAACCCTACAGAACACAGGATTATCAGTTAGGCTCCCAAAACATCTGCAGATGCTCGGATTTGTTGTTAGGTTTCATTTTTTAGATGGAGAGAAAAACTTATAAATATACTACATCTACAGAGTCCCCCCTATTAAGTCTCCCTATAAAATCATCAAAGAATTCAAACACATTTTACATTTGTTGGCACTCCAGTCAGTTCTGTTCTTAAACTTGCTTAGCACATTTCAGTTTTACCAGCCGGGTCACAGTTGACACATTAACTTCATACAAATTGTGGCAGGTCAAGCCACATCGATTATTATTCCCTTGGAGATACAACTAATGCCCATGGCATGCAAGCAATTTCATTTGATTCCAAATCGAGTAATCTACTGCAATAGACTGGGGTAGGATAAGTTATCACATGTAGGGATGAGCTCTGCAAAATAGACAATGTACCTCAGAGGCTTCAATTATTTTCTCAATGACGCAAATATTGATGTAATCCCAGTTCATCACTCTGATTAGATTTCAGAAGGGATTGGTGGTGATGAGTCAGGAATCACATGGAAAAGACATATTTGCCGTGATTCTTACATTAGAGCTAAGTCCATACAGTTCTGAAAGTGCCATAACATTCATTATGCAACTCCGGTATTATCAAAGTCTTAACTTTTACTTCACCAAACTTGCTAATGTTCATTTCTGGGTTGTTTCTTAACATTCCCTTGTGTACCAGAAAAGACATCATATTAGTGCTGTGTAACATGTGGGAGGGGTTTTGAAAGATCAAAAGTAAATAAGGATTTACCTTTAATGCTAAAACACACATTCTGTTAGTTCTATGAGTAAGCTTTTATTGTCTGACTTTTGTGGTATGTGACCATCAAAGCACATTTGGAAAATTCACTGTTTAGTAGCCAGCTGATGATTTATTCTATTTATTTATGTTTACTTTAGAACACTAAAGTGTATCTTTTAGGATTTGATAAAGTCCTGCATTTCTCTTCATCCCTTTAGGTTCACGGACTCATTTGTACTTGAAATTCAATTGCATGACATTTTTTTAACCAGGCTAGATTGCAATTAGATTTTCCCCAAAGTGGAACTTGATCATGAATATTTTCCAGGCTGCTTCTCATTATTCCTGGAATTCCACCTTTTTTTAAAGTGTGATGCATGCTTGCCCTCTGTTGTGCTTTCCACACCAGTCCAAAACAGAATAGTGTCATTTTACATTTAAGGCTCTTTCTTATGGCAAACTTGGGCTAGGATATCCTTGAATGTCTATCATTGTTCACACTTGGAAATCTTTGGGGTTCCTCTGATCTAAGTTCCTCACACAACACCAGTCTGCCTGACTCACCTATCTCATAGCAGACTTCAAAGACCTGGCATGATCCTGAGAACCCACGATTCCCCAACCTCCTTCTAAATTCCCACTGATACTTCTGGCAAATTCCTGATTGAGGTCCTCTGCCTCCATCACCTCCCCCATCACCTGAATTCCCTTCAGCTCATCCTTCCGGACAAGCCCCCCCCCCCCCCCACCCCCTTCCCACTAACTAGAATCGTAGATTCATAGACCCTGATCTCTCCAAATGTCCCTTTGGCCAAAGAGTGTAGCTGGTTTCTGGGCTTCCAGCCCTCATCATCCCACCCCAGACCCCTTACATCCCCAAAAACCTGCCACTCTTCATTTTACCATATTTCCAAACTTGGAAATATACATCAGCAGCCTTAAGCCATGTGAACAACTGAAGTTTGCATTAGGGAGCTGGTTCTGCTGCCTACCATAAGTAGAACAAATAGAAAATAACTATTTGGATGCACTAAGATTTCTATGTAATGATGCTGGGCTGTGAACTTCGCTGTCTAATAGATTAAGGCAACCAAATACAATAGTCCAACTTTTTAAAAATTAGAACAATTGAAGAATAACAATCTTATGCATCTGAAACATACAGAACAAACTAGTGTAAGCACCCTATCTTCCAGACCCTCCATTCAAGTAAATGATTGTGTCTATATCACTTAGCATCATTCTTTCCCAATAATTTTACCCATACATATCAGGATGAACAGTGCATTGTCCTCTATCGATCAGACCTGAACAACACCTTGCTGTAAATGATGTGAAACTGGTTGTATACTGTTGTTGCTGTAGAAAAGGTTATTTGCTGTGAATCATATTCCTTGCCCCATTTGTATTTATTGGTTGAAAAATTAATCTGCAACTCATAATACAAAATGCTTGACAAAAGTCTTTACAACTCCAATGTACATTTAATAACTTACTTGTATTGTTGTGAGTTCCAAATTTCCACAGCTTTCCTAAATTTGCTCTTGGAAAATTTGGCTCTGATTTTTAGGCTATACCTCCTGGATCTCAACTTTCTCTCTATCCTATCTAATAGTTCCACAGTACGTCTTGAGAACCTCAATCAAATCATTCTGTCTCATCTAATTTCCATAAAGTAGCTTGCAGCTTGTATAATTCTTCTAAGGAATTTAATATTCTGTTAAATTTATGCTGGACACCCCAGAAAATATCCTTATAACATTATTGATATGCACAGTACTGTGCAGAAGTCTTAGGCATCCTTGCTATATATATGTGCTAAAGACTTGCACAGTACTGTACCTAGAACAGTTTCATCAAGGTGAAGCAATGGTGAATAGTTTGTAATATAATACAAAGAAGCACTTTACCTTTCTTGTTTACAAGTCATAGCTCAATCGTTGGATAGGAAGTAAATATTCTTATCAATACCAGTGTTTGTGATGATAATATTTTAATGTAATGATGTTCCATTTTATTCTCATATTTTGTCATTTAGATTTCCTTACCTTCATCTAAAGGTTTGTTTCTTTTTCAGTAGATTATTTATATTGAAACATAGAAACTTAGAAAATCTACAACACAATACAGGCCCTTTGGTCCACAATGATGTGCTGAACATGTACTTACTTTAGAAATTGCCTAGGGTTACCCATAGCCCACTATTTTTCTAAGCTCCATATACGACGTATATATTCTATTTTAACAGCTTTTGTGCTTCAGTTACCTAAGCTGCGCATTATCACTCCAGTCCATATCCCCTACTGCTGGAGCAAAACAAATAATTTTGGAGAGATGAAGTCTGTAACATGGGAAAACAGAGCAAAGGCCAATTGAACAAAATATTTTTTGTTGCAGTTTGAAAGGACGTATATTTTATTTGGGCATAACTGGAACTAATTCAATGGCAAGGGTCTGCTTAATGGGCCCTTTCTTAAATTTGAGAATTGCGCAACTGAAGTATTCATTTGAAGGTAACAATACAATGGAACATTCAATTAATCATTGCTGCTGGTGCAGTGAAGCTTATGAGTTGCTTTACATCTGTCACAAGATGAATATAGGATTTGCTGGTGAATAGATTTGATAATGTATTTGAAATCTGTTTAAATTAAGTATAGACTCCCTTTCCTTAATAAGTTTCAATGTATCACCAGTGCATTCGGTACAAAAAGTTTTCTTGTGAACTTGTTGCCTTTCACTGAAGTTTCTGCCAGGCTTGACAAAATGATTGATGAAATTTAAATAGGGAGATCCACGTGACTTCATGGGCAATGAGTGATACATTCTTCTGGTCTGACAACATTCAGTGAAGAATAACTTGTGCATTAAAAATGGATTGACAATATCCATAATTGAAGCTTTAAGAAATGGTGTAAGATATTTCATTATAACTTCTTTCTTGCCTTTTGTAGATTTAATCATAGTATTATTTGCATTAAACTTCTATGTTAAGGTGCAATGTTAGAAGTACCCAATGTGTTTCAGGGTTCAAGGCAAAACCCAAAGCCACATTACAGTACTAATTAAAATTGTTAATCAGATAATGCTTGCTCATAAATTACAAAAAGAAAAGTCTACTACAATAGCATTGTCTTGCTGTCAGGGTGATTTTCTTTGCCAACTATTGCCGCTTCTACAGAATTGCTTTTTTGGCCAGCTTGTTTCACACTCCATTAATTTCATCAAAGAAAGGATCTTTCTGCAAAAGCAAATTCAACTTTTTTGATGTGATAAACCTATTTAAAATTAGAAAATGTAACTTATCTCGAAGCAGTTAACCTTGGTAATGGAAGTGGATGGCATATCTTCCAATATATACAATCAGAATCAGAGGCCAAACTCACATTTTGCACAAATGCTTCTCATTGCACATATCTATTAACTGTCACATTTGTCAGCAGTGACTAGCATTTTAGAAAAATGTTCCATGTTAAACTTTAACAGCAACTTTTAAGCTAAGAAATAAACCATTGTTTAAGGGTGCCATACTTCAGCTCCCTGGAATGAAGCAGGAAACTAGTTGACCTTGCTTCAGGATTCTTGGGACAAAGTTCTCTGAGTGTAAACACTGATTTACAAAAGTATAGAAATAATCTCTTTAAATTATTATAAAAGGAGTACATTTTAATCTGGATTTCCATCAACTGGTGCACTGCAAGTGATTTTGCCTACGATGTAATATCTTCATCAAACAATATTTTCAAACCAATTTTCATTTGTTTAGTAGAATTGTGCTGCCAGTTTTACACTGCTATGTATCAGCAAGGGGATGAAGTTATCTGGGGCGGGATGGTAGTGTAGTGGTTAGCATCAGACTGTTACAGTACCAGCAATCAAAGATTGGGGTTCAATTTCCACCGCTGCCAGTAAGGAGCTTGTACATTCTCCCCAGACCATGCGGGTTTTCTCCAGGTACTGCAGTTTCCTCCCATATTCCAAAGATGCATGGTTGTCGAAATGCTATGTTGGTGCCAGAACCATGGAAAGACTAGCGGGCTGCCCAGATCAATCCTTCCTGATCTGATTTGACACAAGTGATACACTTCACTGTGTGTTTTAGATATCTTGATGTACTTGTGACAAGTAAAATTAATCTCTCGTAAGAACATTAGAAGAGTAGACATTTGCTTTCCATTCTTACCTGGACTTGGGCATCATAGAAAAAGCAAGTATTCATTGGATTATTGCCCTTGAGAAGATGCCATTCAATTGCTGGCATCCAGCTAGTGAAGATGATCATTCAGTGCTCTTCACCATGGTAATCCAGGTGTCTGACCTGGCGACAGTGAAGGAATCAGTTTGATTTCCAGTTCAGGGTGGTGCATGCTTCAGTGAGGACCTTGGAGGTAGTGCTATTCCTAAGTACATGTTGCCTTTCCTTTGCAAGTAGCAGGCAATAAGGATTCGAGAAGGCTATAGAAAACGTCCTTGCAAATTTACTGCAGTGCAAGATGTGGATGGGGTAAGCTACAGACACAGTGCACCTTGAGTAAATGAGCAAATGCAGAAGTTAATGCTCAAAGTAAGAACATTGAACATAGAGCAGTACAACAAAATATGGACCGTTCAGCCCACAATATTGTGCTAACCTTTTAATGACATTGAGCCACTTATCCTTCAGATAGCATTGGACTTTGGCATGGTGCCAGAGGACTGGGAAATTGCAAATGTTACTCCACTCTGTAAGTAAGGAGGAAGGCAGCAGAAAGGAGATTACAGACCAGTTAGCCTGACCTCAGTGATTGGGAAGATGCTAGAGCCAATTGTTATGGATGAGGTGATGGAGTACTTGGTGACACAGGACAAGATAGTACAAAGTCAGTATGGTTTCCTTCAGGGAAAATCCTGCCTGTCAAACCTGTTGGAATTCTTTGAGGAGATTCCATGTAGGATAGATAAAGGGGATGCAGTAGATGTTGTATATTTGGACTTTCAGAAGGCCTTTGACAAGATGCCACACATGAGGCTGCTTATCAAGTTAAGAGCCCATGGTATTACAGGAAAGTTACTGGCATGGTTCGAGCATTGGCTGATTGGTAGGATGCAGCGAGTGGGAATAAAAGGATCCTTTTCTGGTTGGCTGCCAGTGACGTGGTGTTCCACAGGGAATGGTGTTGGGACCATTTCTTTTTGTGCTGTATATAAGTGACTTAGATGATGGAATTTGTTTTTTGAATTTGGCTTTGTTGCCAAGTTTGCAGATGATACAAAGATTGGTGGAGGGGAAGGTAGTGTTGAGGAAACAGGCAGGATGCAGAAGGACTTAGACAGATTAGGAGAATGGGCAAGAAATTGGCAAATGAAATACAATGTTGGAAAATGCATGGTTATGCACTTTGGTGGTAGAAATAAATGTGTGGAATATTTTCTAAGTGGGGAGAAAATCCAAAAATCTGAGATGCAAAGGGACCTTGTGCAGAACACACTGAAGGTTAACTTTCAGGTTGAGTCTGTGGTGAGGAAGGCAAATGCCACGTTAGCATTCATTTCAGGAAGTCTAGAATACAAGAGCAAGGATGTGATGCTGAGGCTTTATAAGGCACTGGTGAGGCCTCACCTTCAGTATTGTGAACAGTTTTGGGCCCCTCATCTTAGAAAAGATGTGCTGGCATTGGAGAGGGTCCAGAGGAGGTTCACAAGGATGATTCCAGGAATGAAAGGGTTATCATACTAGGAACATTTGATGGCTCTGGGCCTGTATTCACTGGAATTCAGAAGGATAGGGATGTGGGATCTCATTGAAATCTTTCGAATGTTGAAAGACCTAGACAGAGTAGATGTGGAAAGGATGTTTCCCAAGGTGGGAGAGTTTAGGACAAGAGGGTTCAGCCTCAGGATAGAGGGGCGCTCTTTCAAAACAGAGATGCGGAGAAATCAAAGGGTGGTGAAATTGTGGAACATGGAGCTGTGGAGGCCAGGTCATTGGGTGTATTTAAGGCGGAGATTGATAGGTTCTTGATTGGACATGGACATAGCATCAAAGGTTATAGGGAGAAGGCCGGGAACTGGGGTTGAAGAGGAGATTTTTAAAAAAAGGATCAGCCATGACCAGACTCAATAGGCTAGATGGCCTAATTTTGCTCTTATGTCTTTGGTTTCATGGTCTTATCAATGCAGCTATATAGAAGGCAAGAGAGTGATTATACTTCATTAGGAGTTTGAAGAGATTTGGTATGTCAACCAAATCACGGAAATACTTCTATAGGTGTACCATGGAGAGCATTCTAACAGGCTATAACACAGTCTGGTATGGGGGGGTGGGGGCTACTGTACAGGACCGTAAGAAGCTACAGAGCATCATAAATTTAGTCAGCCCCATCTTGGGTACAAGCCTACAAAATACCCAGGACATCTTCAAGGAGCGGTGTCTCAGAAAGGCAGCGTCCATTATTAAGGACCCCTAGCACCCAGATCATTCCCTTTTCTCACTGTTACCATCAGGAAGGAGGTACAGAAGCCTGAAGGCACACACACACAGCTTCTTCCCCTCTGTCATCCGATTCCTGAATGGACATTGATTCCATGAACATTACCTCACTTTTTAATATGTATTATTTCTGTTTTTGCCTGAATTTTAATCTATCCAATATACATATACTATAATTGTTTTACTTTTTTGTTATTTTTTTCTTCTTCTTCTATGTTGCGTATTGCATTGAACTGCTGCTGCTAAGTTAACAAACTTCATGACACATGCTGGTGATAATAAACCTGATTCTGATTCTGAGAAACATAATTGGAGCTACACACTTACAGACAAGTGGAGAATATTTGCCACCTTCTTAACTTGCACCTTTTAAACAATCAGAAAGATTTGGATGTGAGGGTGAATCATGGGTTGTAAAACAACATGGCATGGTAGCAAACTCTCTATTTTTGGAACAAAGACCAGCTGGATGAAATGTTATATGTTAACTATTAGTCAAAGCCTGAATGTTGTCTCGGAATTGCTACATCCAAATATAGAATGCTTCACTGTGTGATAAAATGAAAATTAAACCAGGCAACTCTGCTATCTACTAGTACTCTAAACGCCTCCTTTCTGCCCATCGCCAACATTAATCTGCTACCCGCACCCACCTTAACACCATCCTAACACCCTCTCCCAAAGCGTCACAAAGTTAAAATGGATCTCACTCGGAAGGAAACGGAAAAGGTAATTTCCTGTGGAACAAACACTGCAATCATTAACAAGCAGTGCAATAGGTATCTTTACAAAATCTGTTTAATTGGCACGATACCTGCATATTTCTATTCTCTAAAATATGTGCTCTTTGAATCCAACAGCAAAGCACAAACAGAATACATTTGGCCATAGCACTCACACTTTCAAGAAGATATGTTACTAGATCTTTCAGCAACTGCTTAGTGGGACCAGGAGTTGCTGACGGCCACCAGAGCCACATTTAGTCCTTTCTGGCATCATTTCAGTGCTCTAACGCTGTAAGACTTCCAAGAATGTGTTTTTTCACTGTAAGGTAGGCTTAGGTGCAAAAAACTCAACCACAAGGTTCATAATCTAAGCACAGGTCAAAATAGCTACATTCCAACATCCATTACAGACTTTTCAAACAATTGCTGTTGTATAATAGTTTGTGAGAATATAATGCTGCTCATGCATCAGTGAGTTAGACTGAGGTACCTTGCAGAGTGCAGGTAAAGCAACACACCACTTCAATAATACCTGAGCTCCAGGGACATGGTTATTGCTTTTCCCATCACTGAACAATCAGCTTCATCACCACAATAATATGATGACCTTTTGCGTTTGTTATTTTTGAACTCAAAAGTTTAATTCTCATTCTTAAACATACCTGCCAGGCCATAGAAATTAATTTAAATTAATTTTTACCAATATTATATAAATTGTGTTTGTATAGGAAGAAAATTTATTTACTCTTCACTGAATAATTATCAGAATTGCAAGTACATGCATTCCATGTATGAGTCAACTATTCTTTTATTGGTATTTTTAATCTTTGATCAGAAGCATTTCAAATCTACATTTCACCAGATAAATTAATTTTAAACTATCAATATTGTAAATGTAGTGTGTGTGTGTGTGTGTGTGTGTGTGTGTGTATTTTGTTTTTGATACTTTGTAGAAACTACATATCTATTTTCTGTCTGTTTGTATTGCATTTTGTGTTGTGTATTTATTTTAGGTTATGGTAATTTGTCATGTGGGTTGGGGCATGGTAGAAGCAAAGGAGTATAGTTACATATTCACACCTTGTCCTAGTTAGTTAGTTTAATAAAGGATCTAGAGCTTTCCTGGTGCATATGATGAATAAACACTTCTCGGGCTTCCAGCCGGTACAGGTTTCGATTGTAACCGATGTTTGGATATCAAACTCTGCCATCTTCATCAGGAATGATGCCTGCTGAAGATGGCAGAGTTTGTCATCAAAAACGCCGGTTATAATCAATACCTGTTATCAAAAATTATTGGAGGGGGATACACAATGCCCTACAAGACATCTTGAAATGTGAAATACCCTTAGAGACCATATATTTTGGATATATACCTCAAGACTGGTTGAAGAGAGATAAATATTTAATGAATATACTGTTGGTGGCTGGTAAAAAGACTCTTACTAGGAAATGGTTATCACGGGAGAGCCCAACTTTAAATACATGGATGGAAATTACAAAGGACATTTACAAAATGGAGAAGATAACAGCATCTGTTAATCATAAGCTGGAACAATTTGATTCATGCTGGGGAAAATGGTTTAACTACATAATGCCTCATAGGCCTGATTTTATTCTTACAAATCAATGAATGTGTTGTAAAAAAAAATCACTCCCTACTTGTACATAGTTTTTTTCCTTTTGCTTGTCTTTTCATTCCACTCTTTTCTATAAGTGTATACCCCAGATAAATACTTTGTGGAGATTTTGTGATATATATGATTATATGATATATATGTACAATGTCTGAAATACATCTTATGGAAATGTTTGTTTGATGATGAACTTCAATAAAAAAATAAATTACCAAAAAAAATCAATACCTGTATCCTGCTGGAAGCTTGAGAAGAGTTTATTCATTAGTTTAGTTTAGTTAGAGGCAGCCAGGGACAGGGAGGATATTTTTTTGTTGACTGATTAATTACGCTACTTTGTATATATATACATATATGTAACATTATGCGATCGGCTGGTGTATGTCTAGGGGAAGATTCGTCCACCCGCCAAACTGCGCCTCCCGTATACGTGGATGCTGTGAAATGCACACTAATACAAACTCGCACACACAATATCAAACTGCACACCATGTACGTTTACAGAATACAATTTATAAATCTTACTAGAACTAAGTGATTAATAATGATACAATATATATGAAAGAAAGGAAAATAAAGAAAAAGGCGCCAGAACTTATCAGGGTTCAGTCAATTAGTGCACATCATTGGAGCTCAACCATCGAGTCTTCCATCTACTCTTCGATCTTCTCCGACCTCCATGACCCACGCACCTGGGACCACCCTCAGTGATCGACCAGCAGCACCTCCAGCAGCCGTCCGCCTTCCTCGCGGTCTCCTTCCCGACTCCCCAAAAGTCTGCACGAATCACAGCTCACAGACCCAGAAGAGAGAATAACATCTATCCCAATTGGTTAATAAATGAATACAATTCCCGTTATCAGTAACTATAACCCCAACAAGCTTCGAGAGTACTCTGCAAGAAGAAGCACTCTCTCTCTAGTTAGCATAACAAAGAAGCATTTTTACTTTTAGCAAACAAAGAAGCCATTTTGATTAACATACGCAGTATATGTGTGTGTGTGGGAATAGGAAATAAATGTCATCCAATCCCTTCAATTTTCCTCAGAATACCCTTAATACCCTTCCTCCCTCACCCCTCCCAACCCCCCCCCCCCTTTTAAAACCTGCTTTGTATTTTTTTGTTTCTTTGATACTACCTATCAAACTGGGTCACCCGATAAATTGCAAAGCTTCAGAGAAGCAGAAAAAGTAGAAGACTGGATGGGTCAGCCAGCACAATGACGGCTAATTTTACCTCAAAATTATACTTCGATTCTCTCCACATACTCCTTGATGCCTTTTGAATCTAGAAATATATCTATCTCCTCCTTAAGTATGTTCAGCAACTTTTCCTCCACTACCTTCTCTGATAGAGAGCTCCACAGGTTCACCACCCTTGAAGTAAAGTGATTTTGCCTCATTTTAGTCCCAAGTGTCTTTATTTTATTTATGTTATTTTATTTCGAGATAGAGTGTGGAAAAGGCCCCTCTGGCCCAATGAGGCACACCACCCAGTAACTCATATATTTAACTCTAGTCTAATCACAGGGCAATTTACAATGACCAATTAACTGAAGCACCTGGAGGAAACCCACACAGCAACAGGGAGATCGTACAAACTCCTTAAAGACAGCATCGAAATTGAACTCAGACACCCTGGGCTGAAATAGCATCACACTAACGGCTATGCTACTGTCGCGCTCTTGTGTAATGGGATTCTGCCCACTCGTTCTAACCCCCTTCCAGCTGGGGGAAAGATTCACTCTGTATCCAGCTTGTTTCAACCTGTTGGAGTTTTGTATATTTCAATGTACCCCCACTTATTTCTAAGATCACATGAAAACAGGCCCACTCATCCTACATTATCAGACAGTTCCAGTGTGTAAACTCGTCCAATACATCCCCTATTTATAGTTCCTTCAAAAGATATACTAATTTATAAAAAGTTAGATGTTTCTTACAGAATTGTACAGTAAGTTTTTAGAAGATATAGAATTACAATGGATAAAATAAGGTGATATTATCTTTAACTCAGAATTGGAAGATACTATATGAAGCAGGAAGAAAATGTTTTTGTGATGTTACATACATCCTTCTCATCGCTGACAAAAGATACTGATTTTCTCATCACAGATCCAGGTCAGTAAAGTGTAAACAATAAGCAATTGGATAAATGTACATACAGTATTGTAAACTATCAGTAATTCACAAAGCTGTTTTGTGTATTTTTTAAAATTAAAACATGCCAATAAATTTTAAAGCTTCTGACTTATTTCAAATTTATACCTGTCTTTCACAGAGAGAAAAAAACATCCAATAAAGCTTCACAAGAAACATTTTCAAGCAAATACAAAGATGATATGGTGGAAATACTGGATGATCCAGGTATTGTCCTTAGACAGAGAAAGAGAGGATTGATGATATTTGTCAGAGTTCAGTAAAGATAAAGTCAAAAGTAGTAGTCATGAAGCTGGGCTTTTAGATAAATACTAGAGCAGGGAACAAAGGTAAGATGAAAAGGGAAAGTGTATGATGATTTTTTGTATCTGTATTCACTCAGGAGGTGGATACAGAGTCTATAGAAGTGAGGCAAAGCGGCATCAACAGATTACAGAGGAAGTGTTGTTTGCTACCCTGAGGCAATCAGGATGGATAAATCCCCAGGGCCTGACAAGGTGTTCACTCAGACTCTATGAGAGGCAAGTGCAGAAATTGCTGGAGCCCTAGCAGAGGTATCTAAAACATCCTTAGTGACAGGAGAGGTACCAGAGGATTGGAGGATAGCCAACGTTGTTCCTCTGTTTAAAAAAGGCTCTAAACAAGGCTTTTTCCATTGAGAGTAGGGGAGATTCAAACAAGAGGACATGTTGAGACTTAGGGGGCAAAAGTTTAAGGGTAACATGAAGGAGAATTTCTTTACTCAGAGAGTGGTAGCTGTGTGGAATGAGCTTCCATTAGAAGTGGTAGAGGCAGTTTCGGTATTGTCATTTAAAGCAAAATTGGACAGGTATTTGGACAGGAAAGGAATGGAGGGTTATGGGCTGAGTGCGGGTCAGTGGGATTAGGTGAGAGTAAGCGTTCAGCAGGGACTAGAAGGGCTGAGTTGGCCTGTTTCCGTGCTGTAATTGTTATATGGTTATAAGCAGAAACCAGAAAATTATAGGCCTGTGAGTTTGACATTGGTG
The DNA here is from genome assembly GCF_048418815.1 of Hemitrygon akajei. Taxonomy (NCBI): domain Eukaryota; kingdom Metazoa; phylum Chordata; class Chondrichthyes; order Myliobatiformes; family Dasyatidae; genus Hemitrygon; species Hemitrygon akajei. The sequence continues at coordinate 17,722,295 of NC_133142.1, read as the reverse complement.
AGGGAAAGTTATTGGAAGATATTCCCAGGGACCTGATATATAAGTACTTGGATAGTCATGGTCTGATTAGAATAGTCAGCATGGCTTTGTGTGTGGTAGGTCATGTCTAGTTTTTCGAGGAAGCTACCAGGAAAGTGGATATTGTCTACATGAACATTACTTGACAAGGTCCCACAAGGGAAGTTGGTCATGAAGGTTCCGTCGCTCAGCATTCAGGATGAGATAGTAAATTAGATTAGACTTTGTGGGCGAAGCTAGAGAGTAGTAGTAGAGGGTTGCCTCTCTGACTGAAGGCCTGTGCTGCCAGGATTGGTGCTGGGTCCTTTGTTGCTTGTCATTGATATCTGCTTTCATCTGGATGATAATGTGGTAAACTGGATCAGCAAATTTGCAGATGACACCAAGGTTGTGGATGTGGTAGACAGTGAGGAAGGCTATCATGGCTTGCAGAGGGATCTGCATCAGCTGGAAAAGTGCGCTGATAAATGGCAGATGGAATTTAAGACAGAAGTGAGTTTTTGCACTTCGATAAGACCAACCAGGGTAGGTCTTACACAGTGAATGGTCAGGCACTGAGGAGTGTGGTAGAACAAAGGGATCTGAGAATACAGGTAAATAATTCATTGAAAGTGGCATCACAGGTAGATAGGGTCATAAAGAAAGCTTTTGGTACATTGGCCTTCATAAATTAACGTACCGAGTACAGAAGATGGGATGTTTTGCTGAAGTTGTATAAAACATTGGTGAGGTCTAATTTGGAGTATTGTGAGCAGTTTTGGTCACCTACCAAAAGATGTAAACAAATTTGAAAGATTGCAGAGAAAATTTACAAGGATGTTGCCGGGTCTGGAAGACCTGAACTATAAGGAAAGATTGAATAAGTTAGGACTGTATTCCTTAGAACATGGAAGATTGAGAAGAGATTTGATGTAGGTAGACAAAATTATGAGGGGTATAAATAAGGTAAATGCAAGCAGGCCTTTACCACTGAGGTTGGGTGGGACTACCACTGGAGGTCATGGGTTAAGGGTGAAAGGTGAAAAGTTTAAGGGGGGACATGAGGGGAATCTTCTTCACTCAGAGGGTCGTGAGAGTATGGAATGAACTGCCGGCATAAGTGGTGCATGCAAACTCAATTTCAATGTCTAAGAGAAGTTTGGGTGGGTACATGGATGGTAAGGATACGGATGGGAGTAGGCAGTTTAAATGGTTTCGGCATGGACTAGCTGGGTCAAAGAGTCTCTTTCTGTGCTGTACTTCTCTATGACTCTATGGAATAGAAGGCAGAGGTAATCAATGAGCAATGGAGTCATTTTTAGAAACTCTTGTCTGAAAAAGGAGGAGCTGTGGTTATGATCCGAAATTTGTTGTCCTAATTATTATATAGTTATTCATCCACCTTCTGTCAGGCAGAAGATATAAAAAATCTGAAATCATGTACTACCAGGCTCAAAGATAGCTTCTGTTCCACTGTTATATAAATATGTAAATATTGAATAATTGCCTAATACTATATTATATAGACTCTTGACCTCACAGTCTCCCTCAAATTGGCCCTGTAGCTTATTGCCTACCTGCACTGCATTTCCTCTGTAATTATAGCACTTTACTCTTCTTTGTGTTATTGCTTTTCCCTTCTTCTACTTCGATGTACTGAAGTGATGGAATAATCTGTATGGATGGTGTACAAAACAAAGTTTTCATAGTACCTTGGTGCAAGTGAGAATATTAAACCAATTTACCAATTTACTCAGGGTCCTGCTGAACTTCACTAGCATGGCATAGAGAGCCAAGGGCAGAATGGTTGGGAGGGGAGGACAGAGAATTAGATGAAGAGCGACCAAAAGCTGGAAGTTGAAAATGTGGAGTGTGCATACATGTTTTTACGAAGCGATCACCCAATATTTACTTGTTCTCAACAGCTTAGAGATAGCCCCCAGCTGTTCACCAACACAAGCTGATAATAAAATAAAAGCACTTGATACAGAGTCACAAACCAGGACAAAAGCAGTGTCCATGAATGTAGGCTTTAAGGAAGGTGAGGCAGAAACCTGGGCCATAATGTTTCCTATGGTGGGAGATTCCAAGAGCAGAGTGCATAGCCTCAGTATAGAGAGGCATTCTTTTAGAACGGTGATGAGGGGAAATTTCTTTAGCCAGAGAGTGATCAATCTGTGGAACTCATTGCCACAGGCAGCTGTGGAGAGGCCAAGTCTTTATGTATGTTTAAGGCAATGGTTGATAGATTTTTGATTGGTCAGAGCATGAAGGGATATGGGGGATGGGGAGGGGGAGAAGGGAAAATGAATCAGCTATGGTGAAATGGTGGAGCAGTCTCGATGGGCCAAATGGGCCTCCTGTAACTTGTGCTTTTATGGTCTTATAAATTTCAAAACTTAATGCTTGAGAAACTAAAGGCATGGCGATCAATGGACAAAGAAAATAAATCAGTTGGGGAAGTGCAGAGACCTTAGTGAACTAGAGATTACTGAAGATAAACAGTAGAGAACTGAGTGCAATCATCAAATATTAATTTTCTTCAATATATAGAAGTTAACAGCTTGCAGATTAACATCTTACTGTGAAAACATATTAAAAAGAAGGGAAATGTTGGATGGAAAACTAAAGTGATGGTGTGTATCAGCAGGGGGAGATTTTTACTTTTTGTGTAATATGCTGCCATTATTTTTGTTTTAAGAGGACAGCCATGTCCCTCAGGCCACTTAGATTATTTACTGATTCCCTGACACATAGTAAGAAATAGCTGCTACCATGAGCTTCCTGTATGTGGGTAGAAATTCTATACAAAAAAATAATCTCAGGACTGCTTTACCAAAGTAACACTGTTTTTAATTGAGGCAAGTCCAAACATTTCATCATAATGAAACCCTATCATTTACTTTGTCACAAAAAAATTTATTACCACATATCCTTTAGGAACAGATAGCACACATTCCACAACTGATTTGTTACTTTAGGCCACAACAATTTAATTTAAGGATTTGAAGAATTTTTTAGACAGCAAAATGTCAAGGTAGACATAAAATACCACATTATCACATAAATCACTGGCAAGTATTTATCACATTAATCACGCGATACTTCATTGACGATAAAATAATTCTCCTATAACCATACCGATAAGGGTTTAGTTAAATATTGAATAAGTGTCCTCTATGAATGAGGCCTTCCAAGAATTTGTCTTTTAAGAATGGTTCTATCTGGTTTCTCCAGTTCAAGATTGAAGTTGTTACTGGATAGTGCAAAGCTGTGTGAAGGCGTTTAATAATTTGTTGAATTCACAGTATAGAATTTTAGATTTTAGTGACTACCGGTAATTAATATTTGAATTGGTCACTGCATTTTAAGACAACAATGATGTTTTACACTTAAAGTAGAAATAAAACTGCTTTTTAAATACAGAAGCATAACTTCTTGCTTTGTTAAGACACAGATAGTGGTAAAGATATAGAAATTAATTTAGAATAAAAATCTAAAATGGTGAGCCATTAGTCCAATTGTGTTGCTTCTTGGTGTGGACTACATCCTATGTATTGCATTATAGTCTATAGCTAACGTCTGCCAAATGTCAGCTATAGGCTTTCTTCTTGGAGTATTCTCAACCACTAATCTTCAGGACACCAACTATAATTCCAGATAAATTAGAACCAGTACTTGGGAACATCAAAATACTATTAAATAACTTAGTTCCACTCTTCTGACAAAATTAGTGTAACAGGTAGCCAGTCCCTAAGTTCTTGAATTTTTGGAAGGCTTTGTGCTTCATTATGACACAAATTAGTTCGTGTGCAGTAATTGACAATGAAGCCAAAGCAATTTTTTGCTCGTTGGTATTACATGTCTATGTTGGCATTCTCTTTTGTCTCCAACTGCTCAATGCATCATTTGGACATACATTTCTATAAGTAAATTCAACATCGTTAGCTCACATCACAACTGACTTTAATATAATGATCTAAATTGCAACAAGCACTCCCCTGCTTTTATGGGAATTTCATTTCTGAGAAAGATTATTAATCCATTCTGTCTTTGTTTTCCTATGCAGATTAGTTTTTTGAAACTAGTTTGGACAGCTTTTAAAATAAGGAAGGACAGGACTCTCTGCAGTCTGATGGCCTCATCAGAAATGTTGCTTGTTTAGCTTCAAAGTAACTGAAACAAAGGTATATCACCAACCATTATCTTGCTAAGAGGTTAAAATTATTATTTGAATCAGTGCAGTCAAATGAAAGTTATTAATTAGTCCAGAGGGTTACCACGATCAGATTTACCTTTCTTGAAAATTGTCTCAATTTATGGGGTAAGTTCCATAGGCATTTTATTGTCTTCCAGTTGTGGGAGATGAGTTTGTGACTAAAGTTGCTCTCTGCAAAGGCTTAGTCCTTTAGCAATAATACTGTGCTCCTTAGGCCTTGTTTTTCACCTGACATATATATCTACCAGCTTCACGTCAGTAAGCATAGCTGACAAGTTGGTGCAGATAGTTTGCTGCGGAATGTAGTCAAGGGCACTCATAGCAAGTATAGAGTCATAGTTGAAGAGTCCTTTGAATTGATGACCTCCAGCAATAACTGCCTTTCAATCCTTGATATGTGTACCTTCATTCCATCTGGCCCAGACAACGTAATACCAAGTACTGAAGATCTGTACCACCATCTTCAACCTCTCACTTTAGCCTTCTGAGATCCATACCTGCTTCAAGCAGGCTTTAATCAAACCAGTGTCCAAGAAAAACATGGTAACCTGCCTCAATGACGGGAGCTTCCCTTCCTCCACCATCAACACTGCCCTCAACTGCATCTCTTCCATTTCACATATGTTTGCTCTCACCTCATCCTTCCGCTACATCTCCAGGGATAGGGTTCCTCTTGTCCTCACCTACCACCTCACCAGCCTTTTTGTCCAGCACATAGTTCTCCGAAACTTCCGCCACCTCCAACAGGATCCCACCACCAAGCACATCTTTCCCTCCCCCTCCCCACTTTCTGCTTTCCATAGGGATGGCTCCCTACGTGACTCCCTCGTCCATTCATCCCTCCCTCCTGGCACTTATCCTTGCAGGTGGAACAAGTGCTACACCTGCCCCTGTACCTCCTCCCTCACTACCATTCAAGGCCCTAAACAGTCCTTCCAGGTGAGGTTGCACTTCACCTGTGAGTCTGTTGGGGTCAGTTACTGTGTTCGGTGCTCCCGGTGTGGCCTCCTGTATATCAGTGAGACCTGACGTAGATTGGGAGACCACTTCACCAAGCATCCATATTCTGTCTGTCAAAGAAAGCAGGATCACCCAGTTTGCAGCCATTTTAGATCCACTTCCCATTCTCATTCCAATATGTCCATCCATGGCCTGTTTCACTGTCATGATGAGGCCATACATAGCTCGGAGGAACAACTCCTTATGTTCCATTTGGGTAGCCTGCAACTTGATGGCATGAACATCGATTTCTCCAACTTCCGGTAATACCCCCCCCCCCCCCCCCAAACACATAATCTCCCATTCCCTTTTCCCTCCCTCACCTTATCTCTTTGCCCATCCATTGCCTCCCTCTGGTGCTCTTCCCCTCCATGGCCTTCTGTCTCTTTCTCCGATCAGCTTCCCAGCTCTTTACTTCATTCACTCCCCCTCCAGGTTTCACCTATCACCTGGTGTTTCTCTTTCCCCTCTCTCCTCCTTTTAAAACTACTCCTCAGCTTTATCTCTCCAGTCCTGCCAAAGGGTTTCAGCCTGAAACATCAACTGTACTTTTTTCCACAGATGCTGCCTGGCCTGCTGAGTTCCTTCAGCATTTTGTGTGTGTTGCTCGGATTTCCGGCATATGCAGATTTTCTCTTGTTCGGGATTGGAACACTAGTTGTTTCGAGGCCGTGGAGGGGAGTTCTCCTGACGTAATGAGATCTGTAACAGTGTGGGAGATGAAGGCCTGGTGGGGTAATACTCCAGGGGTTGGTAAGAGGATGTATCTGAGAGCTGTTGTTGTATATCCTCTGCAATATAGAGGGCAGTCAGCAAGAGTACAGTAGTACTGCCCTTGTCTGCTAGTTTAATAATTAGGCTGTGATTGGTACAAAGTAAATGTGCATATGGAGGAAGTGGAGTTGGAACAGACGAGGAGATTGGAGAAGGGGATGAATATCACAAGAAGGCAATTGGAGATGAAAAGGTGGAGTGAGTCTAAAAGGTCTGGAGGGGCTTTCCAAGATGAAGGAAGTGTCAGAGATATGAGTAGGGGTCATTGTGGAAGTGGCAGAAGAAAAGCTCTTTGTCATGACACACCTGGAACTCATTGAGCTACCACTCAGCATCAGAAAGGAGGAGATCGAGGGGGGAGTGAAGACCTGGCAGCGGTTGAACCTGTGTGGTGTCCGAAGAGGAGAAGAGGGTGATGGGGAGGTGAAATCAGGGGGTGGGGGAGCTCAGGGTAAAAGGGGGAGAAGGAAAGGAGAAGTATAGTGTAGGAGCTGAGGTGGGATACAAGTTCGGGGGTGGGTAGGGGTTTTGGTGAGAGAGGTGGGAGAAAGAAGAGAAAGTTCCAGCAGAGTTTTGGGAGCTTAGGGCATGATGGGAGAGTGAGGTGGTACCGACAGAAATTTGGCATTCAGGATGCAGCCCTAATGCAACCTTTGGCCCAAAGCCAGTCAGATTGTTTGTTTGTACAGCTATCTTTCTAGGATCCTTGGACCTATTTTACTTGTGGAAATACTTTGGATGATCATGATCATAAATACTGTAATTTTAACAACTGTACACCAACTGTATTTTTTCTCATAGTTTACTAAAATAGGTAGAAAAAGTTTTCAATGTATGTTGTTACCTACCTACAGCATAAGCACAAGAACAGTGAGATTGTCTATTATTTGTTCAGTTCCTTCCTACCTACATCCATGACACTTCATTCACTCTTGACCACTTCAATCATTTAAAGTTCTCTGGCCCTAATCACCTCATTTTCACTATAGATGTCCAATTCCTGCACACTTCCATCCCCCATCAAGAAGGCCTTAAATTTCTTCACTTCTTTCTTGATCACTGACCTAATCAGTTCCTTTCCTTTCAACACCCCCCTCCTTCGTCTGGTGTAACAATTTCTCTTTGGCTGCTCCCACTTTCTCCAAACCATTGTAACTATGGCAACCATATAGGCCCCACCGATGCCTGCTTTTTTGTTAGCTACATCCATGTTCTAAGCCTATTCTAGTGATGTAATTCCACCCAAATTTTTCTCCACTACTTGCCAGCACCCATGCTGAGCTTGTCAATTTTAACAACTTTGCCTCCCATTTCCACCCTCAAATTTAGTTGATCCATCTTTGACATCTCTCACCCCTTTCTTGATCTCTGTGTCCATCTCTGCAGACAGACTATCTACTGATGTCTTTTATAGACTGCAGACTCTCACAGCTATCTTGACAGTTCCCTTTTCTCAGTTCTTTTGTCTCTATCACATCTGTTCTCAGGATGAGGCTTTCCATTCTAGAACATCTGAGATGTTCTACTTTTTCAAAGAATCGCTCCACCACCATTGATGCTGCCTTTATTCTTTCTTCCTGCCACCATAATAGGGATAGGTTTCCCTTTGTTCTTACTTACCACCTTATGAGCCTCTTTGTCCAGCACATCATTCTCTATAACTTCAGCCATCTACAATGAAATTCTACCACTAAGCACAACTTTCTTCCCCCACACCCCCACCCCACTATCCAGTCTCCAAATCATTCACTCACTATATGTTTCTCTTGTCACTCGTCCCTCCCCACTCATCTCCTTACTGGCACTTCTTCCTGCAAGCACGACAAGTGCTTACACCTCCTCCCTCACCTCCATTCAGGGTCCCAAACAGTTCTTCCAAGTGAGACGACACTTCACCTGTATGTCTGTCAAGGTCACCTACTGTAACTGGTGCTCCTGGTGCAGCCTCCTCTACATCTATAGGACCTGACATAGATTGTGGGACCGCTTTATCCACTACCTTTGCTCCATCTGCCACAAAAACTGAAATTTCCCGGTAGCCACCAATTTTAATTCTAATTTCCATTCCCATGTCAACAAGTCAGACCATGGCCTTCTACACTGCCACAATGAGGCTGTATTCAACTTGGAGGAGCAGCGTCTCATATTCCATCTGACTAGCCTCCTACATGATGGCATGAACATCGATTTCTCTAAACTTCTGGTAATTTCTCCCCCCCCCACCCCCCACCCCGTCCCCATTCTCTCTTCTTTTCCAATCCCTATTCTGGCTCCCTTCTCAGCCCTTCTCTTCTATTCACCTGCCCATCATCTCCCACTGCTGCCCCTCCTCCGTTCCTTTCTTCCATGTCCACAGCCCTCTCCTATCAGATTCCTTCTTCTTCAGCCCTTTACCTCTGGAACCAATCCCCTCCCAGCTTCATACTTCATCCCCCTTACTTGTTTTTGTCTATCGCCTGTCAGCTTGTACTCTTTCCTCTCCTGTATCTAATCATCTTGACTGCTGCCCCCCTTCCTTGTCAGTCCTAATGAAAGGTCTCGACCTGAAACGTCGACTGTTTATTCCCCTCATAGCTGCTGCCTGATTTGCTGAGTTCTTCCAGCATATATTGCTCAAGATTTCCAGCATCTGCAGAACCTCTCATGCTTACATTTGTCCAATATTCTTTCTTTTCTCAGCTTCCCAAAACTACATTAAATTCCTAATTAGTCACATGTATCCAGTTGCAGAGGTAACTTTGACTTACAATAATTGACAGTACATTGACAAAAGGGTTGCACAGTTTACTCAGGGATCAGATAATCATATATTGCACTATTGTCAGGCATTCCCAAATTCACTACAAAATATTCTAGTAATCAACTAAATTATTCTGTCATTCAACAAAATAGGGATCAACTCCCCCTTGTGCCTTTTCTCCTTCCCTCCTTTCCTTTCTCTTATGATCCACTCTCCTCTCCTATTAGATTATTTCATCTACAGCTCTGTAGCTTTCCCACCCACCTGGATTCACCCACCAACTTCTAACTAGCTCTCCTTCCTTGCTAGTGCTGAAGAAGGGTATCAGCCGAAACATCGACTGTTCGTTCATTTCCATTGATGCTGCCTGACCTGCTGAGTTCCTCCAGCATATTGTGTGTGTTGCCGATACCTGCAGAATTTCTTGTGGGCACATGCATGTATAATTTAGAACAGATAATTCAGGAACCAAATACTAACTTGGCTTCTTTAAATGACTCTTGCAATGCATGCAGATTTAATAATGGCAAATATTCATTTATTAACAGCTAAAAGGTGATGTTTGTTCCTGTTTTTCAGCAACTGAATATATTATTTAAGGTAGAAATCTGCGTGCAATATAATGCTATTAGTGACTACAGTAGAGCTCTCATGTAGAGCTAAATTTCACAAAAAACATACAGTTTACAGCATCTACTAAACACTTTGTATGAGTGACTGGGGACAAGTTTCCATTGCCATTAAAACAGCTTCATTTGAATCCAACTAACTTTTCTTTCCAGCTAATAGTCATCAAACTGCTTTTTTTTTTAACTGACATTAAATGTAGGAACACATACTCACTCAAACATTGGCAAAATCAGTGATTATTTTTGTAAGTGCTCAAATATATGAAGTTTCTGATGAAAAATACAATTTTCAGTATTGTGAAAGCACAGCTTTTGACTGCATTTCATAAAATTATATATTGGACTTGAATCATTCAATTCCAGTGAAGCCTTGAGCAATATGAAATGATCACGTTCCATTCCAGGTCAATTCCTCTGTTTGCTGTGTGAAACTCTGACATATTTAAGCTATGGAAGTCGTAAGTGTCTTCAATATGTACACTTTGCTAATTGAAAGTCCCTTGCAGACTGACCTGTTGCTCAGCACTCACATGGAAACCAGCCATTATTTCTTGAGTCGATTATTAACAAGATTTCCACCTTATAGTTAATGAACAGCCATGCACCTTCTAAGTACCAGGACAGCCTTATTTAAAGCACATTACAAAATCTTTCAACCAGAATTCAGAATTGTGGAAGGCTGCCATGTACAGCCAATAGCATGCTGACAGGTGATAGATGAACGCCGCGTAAGAAAGCAGTGAAACTATCCATCATCATCATTATCCTTTGTTGTATCAAGACCCACCTTACGCAGGTGATGAAAGTATGGGTTAAAATGCCATTACTAAAAGAAGTCTGGTACCTCTCCAGTTTCTCTAATCCCACATATTAACTTACCGTAAACTATAACTCCATCAATAGAAACAGGATTTTAATTGAAATGTTTCTCAATTAATCCTTTCAAAACCATCATAAATTTAATGAAAAATGATAACAGGTAATTGTGTTCTAGGAAATGAAACCAGGAGTAATAATAGTCCCCTGATATTTCAGTCTGGTGTACAATTCAGAATACTAATTACTGATCATCAATTCTGTCATAATCAGATTTTATCCTTTGTTTATCTTGCAGTTAATAACCATTATTTGGTGTATTAAAAGTGTCTGAAATACACAAGGTATTTAACTTTAACAATTTCAAGCAGCCCACAGCATTTATTTGTTGATGGTAGAGACTCTGTTCTGCTCCACACCACTTGTCCAAACAGTAGTCATACTAGTTATTAGCCAGAAGAGAAGCTTTTTGCTTGCCTCAGGCAGTGTATTTGAGAGTACAGAGATCAAACAGTTCGTCAATAATTAACATATAACAGAGCTTTATAAAGAAGTATATTTACAACACAAAAGGTCTATTTTTACTGTACGTCTCTGCTTCAAAATCAAATTCTGATTTAGAGTAAAGTTTCATTAGGATTATTAGCAGTGTCTCGTAAATTGGCATATGTTAATGGTGGAGATAGCACAGCTCCAAATCTCAGAAAGGAATGATTAAAAAATAATCATGTTTTTCCAAAAGTACAAGTAGAAGCCAGTTTTAAAATACAAGTATTTCTGAGAGTTGTGAGAAATGGTACATTTTATTATTTGTATTGAGTCAAGAACTACAGGAAGTAAATTACATTCATTGTCCATCTTTTCTGATTCAAAGGAAATATTGGTGCATGCCCATTCTGAACCCCTATACACCCAGTGGGAGAAATGCTTCTTATAGTACTATCTTGATCAGAAGTGTGAAAAGAATGGCCACATTTGTCGTACTAAGTATCGTGGTTGACCGAGAGAAGAACCTGACCAGGAGAACTTGACCAAGAGAAGTTCTTGCAGAAATCATGGGAAGCTGGGAACAAAACAGAAGAAGGCAAGATTAAATGGAAATCTGAGAAGTCAGCAAGTGAATTGATAGGATTTGGGAGCTGAAACTGACAGTTTGGTGGTGATCATCCCTTAACTGGTACATTGTGGTACATTGTTCACTTTGACAGCTGCCTTCTGAGAGTTAAAATACTTTCCCTGTTGAGGAGCCTAGCTGTGTATTGTACTGACATCGGATATTGTTCTATTATTATCACATGGGCTAGGAAATAGCAAAAAGCTCATCTTGCATACTCTTTACGCAGAACAAATCAATTCTTGCCTGAGAAGTGACTTGCTTCCAATCCAATTTGCATACCGGAGCAACAGGACCGCAGCAGATGCCATCTCATTGGCTCTTCACTCATCCCTGGGACACCTGGACAACAAAGGTGCAGACATCAGGATGTTCTTTATCAACGATGGATCAGCATTCAATACCATCATCGCCTCAAAGCTGATTAATAAGCTCCAAGACCTTGGCCTCGTTACCTCCTTGTGCAATTGAATCCTGGATTTCCTCAGTTGCAGACCCCAGTCAATTTGGTTTGGCAACACCATCTTGTCCATGATCTCCAACAGCACAGATGCAACACAAGGCTGCATGCTTGGACCCTTGCCCTACTTGCTTTACACTTATAACTGTGTTGCTAAGCAAAGCTCCAAAGCCATATTCAAGCTTGCTGATGACACCACTGTCATAGGCCAAATCAAAGGTAATAAATCAGCTTTGGAGGGAGGGAGATTGAAAATCTGGCTAACTAGTGCCATAACATCATCCTCTTACTCAACATAAGCAAGACCAAGGAGCTGATTGTTGACTTCAAGAGAAGGAAACCAGAGGTCCATGAGCCAGTCCTCATCGGGGGATTAGGGGGGGAGGATTAGAAACTTTAAATTCCTTTGTGTTATTATTTCAGAGGATCCATCCTGAGCCCAGTCTGTAAGTGTAAATACACAGAAAGCATGGCAGCACCTTGACTTCCTTAGGAGTTTGTTTGTGAAAATTCGGTAAGACATCTAATATTTTGACAAACTTTTATAGATGTGTAGTGGAGAGTATATTGACTGGTTGCATCACAGCCTGGTATGGAAATACCAATGCCCTTGAAAGGAAAATCCTACAAAAAGTAGTGGATATGACCCAGTCCATCATGGATAAAACCCTCCCAAGCAGTGAGCATATTTCATGAAACACTCTCACAGGAAAGAAGCATCCATCATCAGGGACCCCCACCACCCAGGACATGCTCTCTTCTCACTGCTGCCAACAGAAAGGTGGTACAGGAGCCTCAGGACTTGCAACATCAAGTTCAGGAACAGTTCCTATCCCTCAGGCTTTTGATCCAAGAAGGTAATTTCATTCAACTTCACTTGCCCCATCATTGAAATGGACGATGAACTCACTTTCAAGGACTCTTCATCTCATGTTCTTGATATTTATTGTTTATTTATTTAGTTATGATTATTATTTCTTTCTTTTTGTATTTGCAGAATTTTTTGTCTTCTGCACTCTGGTTGAACACCCAAATTAGATGGTCTTTCATTGATACTCTTATGGTTATTAATCTACAGATTTACTGATTATATTCACAAGAAAATTAGTCTCAGGGTTGTATTTGGTGACAAATATGTACTTTGATAATGAATTTACTTTGAACTTTGAAAGTGTAGTGCAGATAAACACTAAAATGCAAGGTAATATGGAGATAGATTAGGGGGCCAAGAGAACATCTTATCATTTAAGAGGTCCATTCAAGAGTCTGATAACAGTGGGATAGAACCTATCTTTGAGCTTGGTGGTATGTGCTTTTGTATCTTCTGCCCAATGGAAGGGAGGATGTCCAGGGTGGGTGGGGTTTTTGATTGTACTGGCTGGTTTACTGAAGCAGTGAGAAGTATTAGAAACATAGAAAATAGGTGCAGGAGTAGGCCCTTCGGCCCTTCGAGCCTGCACCGCCATTCAGTATGATCATGGCTGATCATCCAACTCAGAACCCTGTACCTGCTTTCTCTCCATACCCCCTGATCCCTTTAGCCACAAGGGCCATATCTAACTTCCTTTTAAATATAGCCAATGAACCGGCCTCAACTGTTTCCTGTGGCAGAGAATTCCATAGATTCACCACTCTCTGTGTGAAGAAGTTTTTCCTCATCTCGGTCCTAAAAGGCTTCCCCTTTATCCTTAAACTGTGACCCCTCGTTCTGGACTTCCCCAACATCAGAAACAATCTTCCTACATTTAGCCTGTCCAATCCCTTTAGAATTTTATATGTTTCAATAAGATCCCCCCTCAATCTTCTAAATTCCAGTGAGTATAAGCCTAGTCGATCCAGTCTTTCTTCATATGAAAGTCCTGCCATCCCAGGAATCAATCTGGTGAACCTTCTCTGTACTCCCTCTATGGCAAGAATGTCTTTCCTCAGATTAGGGGACCAAAACTGCACACAATATTCTAGGTGCGGTCTCACCAAGGCCTTGTACAACTGCAATTGAACCTCCCTGTTCCTGTACTCAAATCCTTTTGCTATGAATGTCAACATACCATTTGCCTTTTACATCGCCTGCTGTTCCTGCATGCCCACCTTCAATGACTGGTGTACAATGACACCTAGGTCTCGTTGCATCTCCCCTTTTTCCTAATCGGCCACCGTTCAGATAATAATCTGTTTTCCTGTTCTTGCAACCAAAATGGATAACCTCACATTTATCCACATTAAATTGCATCTGCCATGAATTTGCCCACTCACCTAACCTATCCAAGTCACCCTGCATCCTCCTCACAGCTAACACCGCCGCCCAGCTTCATGACATCTGCAAACTTGGAGATGCTGCATTTAATTCCCTCGTCTAAATCATTAATATATATTGTAAACAACTGGGGTCCCAGCACTGAGCCTCGCGGTACCCCACTAGTCACTGCCTGCCATTCTGAAAAGGTCCCGTTTACTCCCACTCTTTGCTTCCTGTCTGCCAACCAATTCTCTATCCACATCAATACCATACCCCCAATACCGTGTGCTTTAAGTTTGCACACTAATCTCCTGTGTGGGACCTTGTCAAAAGCCTTTTGAAAATCTAATATACCACATCCACTGGCTCTCCCCTATCCACTCTACTAGTTACATCTTCAAAAAATTCTATAAGATTCGTCAGACATGATTTTCCTTTCACAAATCCATGCTGACTTTGTCCGATGATTTCACCTCTTTCCAAATGTGCTGTTATCACATCTTTGATAACCGACTCCAGCATTTTCCCCACCACCGATGTCAGACTAACTGGTCTATAATTCCCCGGTTTCTCTCTCCCTCCTTTTAAAAAAAATGGGGTTACATTAGCCACCCTCCAATCCTCAGGAACTAATCCAGAATCTAAGGAGTTTTGAAAAATTATCACTAATGCATCCACTATTTCTTGGGCTACTTCCTTAAGCACTCTGGGATGCAGACCATCTGGCCCTGGGGATTTATCTGCCTTTAATCCCTTCAATTTACCTAACACCACTTCCCTACTAACATGTATTTCCCTCAGTTCCTCCATCTCACTAGACCCTCGGTCCCTTACTATTTCCGGAAGATTATTTATGTCCTCCTTAGTGAAGATAGAACCAAAGTAGTTATTCAATTGGTCTGCCATGTCTTTGTTCCCTATGATCAATTCACCTGTTTCTGACTGTAAAGGACCTACATTTGTCTTGACCAATCTTTTTCTTTTCACGTATCTATCAAAGCTTTTACAGTCAGTTTTTATGCTCCCTGCCAGCTTTCTCTCATAATCTTTTTTCCCATTCCTAATTAAGCCCTTTGTCCTCCTCTGCTGGTCTCTGAATTTCTCCCAGTCCTCAGGTGTGCCGCTTTTTTTTGCTAATTTATATGTTTCTTCTTTGGACTTGATACTATCCCTAATTTCCCTTGTCAGCCACAGGTGCTCTACCTTCCCTGGTTTATTCTTTTGCCAAACTGGGATGAACAATTGTTGTAGTTCATCCATGTGATCTTTAAATGCTTGCCATTGCATATCCACCGTCAACCCTTTAAGTATCATTTGCCAGTCTATCTTAGCTAATTCACGTCTCATACCTTCAAAGTTACCCTTCTTTAAGTTCAGAATCTTTGTTTCTGAATTAACTATGTCACTCTCCATCTTAATGAAGAATTCCACCATATTATGGTCACTCTTACCCAAGGGGCCTCGCACGACAAGATTGCTAACTAACCCTTCCTCATTGCTCAATACCCAATCTAGAATGGCCTGTTCTCTAGTTGGTTCCTCGACATGTTGGTTCAGAAAACCATCCCGCATACATTCCAAGAAATCCTCTTCCTCAGCACCCTTACCAATTTGGTTCACACAATCTATATGTAGATTGAAGTCACCCATTATAACTACTGTTCCTTTATTGCACGCATTTCTAATTTCCTGTTTAATGCCATCCCCAACCTCACTACTACTGTTAGGTGGCCTGTACACAACTCCCACCAGCGTTTTCTGCCCCTTAGTGTTATGCAGCTCTACCCATATCGATTCCACATCCTCCAGGCTAATGTCCTTCCTTTCTATTGCGTTAATCTCCTCTCTAACCAGCAATGATGCCCCACCTCCTTTTCTTTCCTGTCTATCCCTCCTGAATATTGAATATCCCTGGATGTTGAGCTCCCATCCTTGGTCACCCTGGAGCCATGTCTCTGTGATCCCAACTATATCATATTCATTAATAACTATCTGCACATTCAATTCATCCACCTTGTTATGAATGCTCCTCGCATTGACACACAAAGCCTTCAGGCTAGTTTTTACAACACTCTTAGCCCTTATAGAATTATGTTGAAAAGTGGCCCTTTTTGCTTTTTGCCCTGGATTTGCCTGCCTGTCACTTTTACTTTTCACCTTACTACTTTTTGCTTCTACCCTCATTTTACACCCCTCTGTCTCTCTGCACTTGTTCCCATTCCCCTGCCACATTAGTTTAAAACCTCCTGAACAGCAGTAGCAAACGCTCCCCCTAGGACATTGGTTCCAGTCCAGCCCAGGTGCAGACCGTCCTGTTTATACCGGTCCCACCTCCCCCAGAACTGGTTCCAATGCCCCAGAAATTTGAATCCCTCCCCCTTGCACCATTTTTCAAGCCAGGTATTCATCTGAAATATCCTCCTATTTCTACTCTGACTAGCACGTGGCACTGGTAGTAATCCAGAGATTATTACCTTTGTGGTCCTACTTTTTAGTTTAACTCCTAATTCCCTAAATTCACCTTGTAGGACCTCATCCCGTTTTTTACCTATATCGTTGGTACCTATGTGCACCACGACCACTGGCTGTTCACCCTCCCATTCCAGAATGTCCTGCGGCCGCTCAGAGACATCCTTGACCCTTGCACCAGGGAGGCAACATACCATCCTGGAGTCTCGTTTGCAGCCGCAGAAACGCCTATCTATTCCCCTTACAATCGAATCCCCTATCACTATAGCTCTCCCACTCCTTTTCCTTCCCTCCTGTGCCGCAGAGCCACCCATGGTGCAATGAACTCGGCTGCTGCTGCCTTCCCCTGATGAGACATCTCCCCCAACAGTATCCAAAACAGTATATCTGTTTAGGAGGAAGATGACCTCAGGGGACTCCTGCACTACCTGCCTACTGCTACGCTGTCTAGTGGCCACCCCTTCCCTTTCTCCCTGTGTAGCCTTTACCCGCGGTGTGGCCCACTCACTGAACGTGCTATTCACGACTTTCTCAGCATCGCGGATGTTCCAGTATGAATGCAATCGCAGCTCCAGAGTCCATGGAGGGGAGGCTGTTACCTGTGGTGTAGTGAGCTGTATATCCACTGCAGTTTCTTGTGGTTACATGCAGAGCAGTTGCAATACCAAGCCGTTTCTGGTAGAGTCGACAGGGACATGTCAAATTCATTCAGCCTCCTGAGGAAATAAAGGTGCTGCTGAGCTTTCTTAGCTTTAGATAGATAGATAGATAGATAGATAGATAGATACTTTATTCATCCCCATGGGGAAATTCAACTTTTTTTCCAATGTCCCATACACTTGTTGTAGCAAAACTAATTACATACAATACTTAACTCAGTAAAAAATATGATATGCATCTAAATCACTATCTCAAAAAGCATTAATAATAGCTTTTAAAAAGTTCTTAAGTCCTGGCGGTTGAATTGTAAAGCCTAATGGCATTGGGGAGTATTGACCTCTTCATCCTGTCTGAGGAACATTGCATCGATAGTAACCTGTCACTGAAACTGCTTCTCTGTCTTTGGATGGTGCTATGTAGAGGATGTTCAGAGTTTTCCATAATTGACCGTAGCCTACTCAGCGCCCTTCGCTCAGCTACCGATGTTAAACTCTCCAGTACTTTGCCCACGACAGAGCCAGCCTTCCTTACCAGCTTATTAAGACGTGAGGCGTCCCTCTTCTTAATGCTTCCTCCCCAACACGCCACCACAAAGAAGAGGGTGCTCTCCACAACTGACCTATAGAACATCTTCAGCATCTCACTACAGACATTGAATTACGCCAACCTTCTAAGGAAGTACAGTCGACTCTGTGCCTTCCTGCACAAGGCATCTGTGTTGGCAGTCCAGTCTAGCTTCTCGTCTAACTGTACTCCCAGATACTTGTAGGTCTTAACCTGCTCCACACATTCTCCATTAATGATCACTGGCTCCATATGAGGCCTAGATCTGAAGTGGTTTGAAGTGGTTGGACCAGGACAGGCCATTGGTGATGTTCAGAACTAGAAAACTGAAGCTCTCAACATACTTAACTCTCTCAACCTCAATACTGTTGATGAGATCACATGCAGAAGTTGCTACTGAATGCATCATCACTTATTAAATGCAGTTTCTAGTTACAAACACTTTGTCTTTTCTATTTATTTTGTTTAAAGCTATCTACAATTTGTTCATGGGCTTTAGCATGATAATCTATGCTCATCAGACATAATGAAAACAGAAGATGCTGGAACCAGATCTGCATCTGTGGGAAGAGAAACAGAGTTTACATTTCTGCATTGAAACTAACTGAATGGTGCCAGGCATCCAAGTTTTGGCACGGCAATTCCCCAGAGTATGGTTAGTGGCCAGTATCCTTTAAGAGGCAGACTGCCAATTATTGCCTGCCACATTCCTTCATGGGAAGTATGTACTTAAATTCCTCGTGCTGAGCACTCTGTGCTCAATCGTAGGACTTTCATTTCCAGTACTACGGTTTGTGATTTTGCCTTTGGATTTCATTTATGTCATCTTGTTTATTTCGAGTCCAGATCTTATTCTGCATTTGGGTCACCACCATCCTTACCTCTCTCACCACATTTCAGGTTGAAGGCACTTTCTCAGATGTATGATAAAGCACAACAATTTCTACAGGGGAACTGGAACCAGATAGAGCAGCAAAAGTGTTCAGTTTGCATGCTGAATGTATTAGTGAAATACTGATGGAGTGAAGTGTGTGGTGGAGCTGGGCAAAAGGGGGGTCACTTGACTTAAAAGGAGGATCGGTTGACTTGAAATGATCTGATTTGCTTACCACAAGTGCTGTTTGATCTGCTAAATGCTTCATAGAGCATAGAAATCTACAACACATTACAGGCCCTTGGCCCACAATGAAACTGCCCAGAATTACCCTACAGCATGGCCCTCTATTTTTCTAAGCTCCTTGCACCTATCTAAGAATCCCTTAAAAGACCTTATTGTATCTGCTTCCACCACCGTTGCTGGCAGTGTATTCCACACCCACCACTCTCTGTGGAAAAATTTATCCCTGCCATCCCCTCTGTATCTGCTTCCAAGCACCTTAAAACTATGCCCCCTCGTGTTAGCCCTTTCAACTTTGGGAATAAAAAGCTGCTAGCTATCTACATGATCAATGCCTCTCATCATCTTAGACAGACAGACAGACATACTTTATTGATCCCAAGGGAAATTGGGTTTCGTTACAGTCGTGCCAACCAAGAATAGTGAAGAAATATAGCAATATAAAACCATAAATAATTAAATAATAATAAGTTAATCATGCCAAGTGGAAATAAGTCCAGGACCAGCCTATTGGCTCAGGGTGTCTGACACTCCGAGGGAGGAGTTGTAAAGTTTGATGGCCACAGGCAGGAATGACTTCCTATGACACTCAGTGTTACATCTCGGTGGAACAAGACTCTGGCTGAATGTACACCTGTGCCTAACCAGTACATTAAGGAGTGGATGGGAGTCAGTGTCCAAGATGGCGTGCAACTTGGACAGCATCCTCTTTTCAGACACCACCGTCAGAGAGTCCAGTTCCACCCCCACAACATCACTGGCCTTACGAATGAGTTATACACCTCTGTCAGGTCACCTCTCATCCTCTGTCACTCCAAGGAGAAAAGGCCAGGTTCACTCAACCTATTCTCAAAAGGTATGCTTTTGGTTCTGCTTTAAAACAAATAGCAGCTTCATGATGATTTTAAGTTCCTGATTTAAACTCTTTACTCTCAACGCAAAATCTGGAGCATTAGATAAACTATTGTTTCACTAATAAGTACATTATTTTAAAATATCAATATTATCTAGTTTCAAATCTCGTTAATACAATTTCTTTCAAGTTGGACACTTCCACTTTGCAAGTTTGCTATTCCTGTCTTCATTTGTAATTTGGACATTCTTGGGAAAGTCTGTATTTATTGCCATTGCCCATTGAAAAGTGGCGGTGGATCTCCTTTTTAAATAGTCACAGTTCATGTGGTGAGCCCACTCATACTCTATTATTGGGTAGCGAATTGCTGTATTCTGTGTCAGTGGGAATAAACTGACATTGTTGTTTGAGCATCTGGGCGTATTTGGAAATGCTGAAGGAGAGTCTGGAATGTTTGCCTGGATGCAGTTTTCCATTGGCATAACCACAGCCAAAGTATCAGCCAAGGTTCAGATGGTTTCAATCTGAGTTTGAGGTTCCTCTCCAGAAATATGGGCATCAATGCAGTCTGGGTACTTCACTGCAGCGTTCAGGATCCTGTCTTCAGGATGGAGCATTAGCCCATAATTCTATTAATGGATAACAATAAATCACATGTCTCTAGATTAAGGACAGCTGAAGAGTTGATCTGGAGGAGCTGGAACGTTTCTCTGATAATAAATACAGAAAAGTAGAAATTGAATAGAAGAGAAACTGTACCTTACGGAGCAAATCATGGATTCAAGAAAATCAGCCTCTGCAATCTAGAAACAAACTTTAGTTTGGGGGGTTACAATTGCTGAAATATTTTGGATCTTTTGATCTGTGAAGTTTTTAAAACTATGCTGAATTAGAAATATACATATGATACATTTCTTAACTGTGGGATTTGTAACACAATACTCCCTAAAGATAGCCACACCCAGTAATTGTGCCTGAGCACATAATAAACTATATAATAACAACTAGAGCCCATTACTGGCAAATGTGGTTATTTATGCACAATACACTCTCTGTAGTTCAGAGAAGAAAAATAACGCTGCCACATTAAAGCATCTTTTACTGGAACACCAGCCAACACCACCCACTTTAGAATCAGTCACCAGCATGGATACACAAACTTTGGAAGCAGTAATTTTCAGAATTATTGTTTGGGAGGGTTTATTTTATGAGGCATCAAGCACTGAGTAGGGGTAACAGAATCGATAACGGACTAATTAGTGCAGGGAAGCCATCTCCAGCTGTTGAATGCCTCTGATTGACTAGATTTTGTTTACAGATCACAATAAGCCATCTCTAACATTGGAATGCTTCTGGGTGACTAGATTCAGTTTACAGATCACAGTGCTGCTATTGTTGAAATGCTGGATGGTATTATAAAAGGATTCTATTGAGGAGAACCTTGCATCCTTGGACCCCACTGTATAAGCAACAGGTCAGGTGTGGAACAGCAATAAATCCAAACAATTCATCTAGAGAACATGACCATCCACCTTTGAGAACTTAGATTACATTACCACAAGAGAAAGATTCCATGATTTCATCTGCACTCACTCTTTGCACTCCAAAAGCAAAGAAGCATGAAGTAAGCCAAAAATATGTGCTTGCCTGATCACACCAACTGTGAAAATGCCACAAAAAACAGGATCTAGAAAAGCAATGACAGCATGGCTGTGTCAGTAAAGGATATCTTGGTACAACTTCATAGATATCAATCAAGAATGAATACTTGGCGCAACTAGTTTGTGACACTCTTTATTAATCAAATAGATCCATCACTACATGTACCTCAATCACAAACAAGAGAAAATCAGCAGATGCTGGATATCCAAGCAGTGCACACAAAACGCTGGAGGAACTCAGCAGGCCAGGCAGCATCGATGGAAAAGAGTAAACAGTCAACGTCTCAGGCTGAGTTCCTCCAGCATTTTGTGTGTGTTGCTACTACATGTACCCTCCTGGTTTCCAAACCCTTTCATTTTTTCCCCTAATATCAAGCAAGTGAAGACTCTGCCTCAAATTTCTGAAAAAAAATTATTTCTTATTCACTGTTCTACCTATTCTTCTTTCAATTGCTTTTTGATTTTCATCTTCCAACTGCTATAAGTACTCCTCTTCTAACCTGATTAAATCATGATCGTAATCTGTATTGTTTCATATACAGATTTAGCTGTGCAGAATGAATAAGGTAAACAGCTCTTTTGTAGATCCTGCTCATAATTCATTGTGTGGAATGTTTTAAAATGTTTGCTAACAACCTGCATAAAATCTTATTTTAATATTGTGACCAAAACTTATCCCATATTCAAGGTCCTCTACCATTATGTTATTAACTTTTAATAATTATTGGTGCTCACTGCCATTGCTAATCTGTATAATCCAGGAGATATAGCTGACTCATAGCCTTGCATTATCTTGAGGATGCTCATAATCCTCTATAAGAGGTCATGGTTTCTTGCAACACACCTATTGCTTGGGGTGGTAACCCTTCTTACTCACATATCTTCTCTGCCCACTGAACTGCCACATTAGCTTCTCTTTTGTGCCCATTCCCAACATGCATTTCACTACCGCTCGCTGAAGAACAAATTTCTTATTTCAATATACAGTATCTCGTATTGTCCCTACTATAGTGACCCTTCAAAATTCAGTGCTGATCTCTGTCAAGCCTTAAATATGAGCAAAACCTTTTTTTAAAAAAAACTTTGCTTTAAACTAGGGGCATTTCCAGAATAGGAATTGTTAGAAGAATGCTTGATACAGATTAAGAATTGGTTAGAATTTCCAAACCATGCATCAGCACTGCTAGGCAAAGGTAACAATGTCAGCCCCCTAGTTTGCATTCTTTTAGTGCGCATAGAATTTATGCTACACTGGAACAGAGCAACTTCAGTTGCGGAGTGTATGGTCAGTGTAAAGACACTTTCCAGTTACACACTTCCATTACTGTGTCATTGTAACAATCCCTAAAGACATTTATCCACATCAGTCTATTAAAATGAACAAGGCAATCATCTCTGAAAAGTAAAAGTAGATCATTGGAATTTACAAAAAATAAAATAACAATTTTTGGAAACACATAACAAGTCAGGTATATGTGAGAACCGTGGTTAACATCTCAGGACAATAACCTGCCTCAAAAGAAGAGTATAATACAGAATGGTTGGGCAAACATCTCTAATCTATTGGACTGGATGACTAGCCAATGTATATTGATTGCAAGGCAAATATGCATAAATACTCGACAAGTCATGCAGCAACTAAAGGGCAAAATAAAGTTGATGTGTCAGATTGATGGCATTTCAACAGAACTGATGTCAGAAGAACATAGAATAGTTACAGCACAGGAACAGGCCTTCTGCCCACAACATTGAACCAAACCAGCTAAAAAGCAAATCAAAAACACCCAAACACTAATCTCTCCTTACCTACACAATGTCCATATTCCTCCATCTTCCTCACATCCCTGTGCCTATCCAAACGTTCCTTAAATGCCTCTAATGTATTTGCCTCTAACACCATACCAGGCAGCGCATTCCAGACATCCACCACTCCCTGAGTAAAAAGCTTACCCCTTACATCCCCCTTGAACCTACCCCCCGCCCCACCTCAGAAGCTGACTATCTCAGCTTGAGGTGAGTAGCTTAAGTCATTTTGATAACAAATGCAAATTTGAATGTTTATCCAGAAATTTGACTCTTTTGAAGTGTTTTCAAGTAAATTATATTTATAATACATGAGTCCCATCTATCACAATATTGGGACAGCGACTCCTGCCCAATAACTACAATGCAAGTTTAATCTTCCCGTTGTATTTACTATATGCAATAATGTGGAGCTTATTTATTTAATGACAGAAATTAGAAGTGAAGATCTTGACTTATGATCTTCAGCAATGACATAATAGCTCAAAATGAAGCAAGGAGCGAAGTATCTGAGAAATGAGTTGGTCCCCAGGACATCTGCTTTTTTAAATGGAGAAAAGCATCCTGTGGCATTTTCTACCACAATAGATTGGCGCCAGAGCCTTGTGTAGAGATGCTAACAGCAGGAGCCCCTCAGCCTGCAGCCTTGTTTTGTCACTATCCATGCACTGTTAGACCTCTCCCCCCTCCCCCTCCATTTACTGCGGTACCCTCAAATTTCCCTCAGAATCTTTAACCAGCCACGCAGACTGCAGCTGTGGGCAAATAAGCAGCTGCCATCAGAGATATGTGCAAGTTAGGTTTAAATGCTGTGAAAGGTCACGTACCATAAACATGATCTTAGTATATGGAGCTTGGAAGAGTAGAAGGCTACAAATAACCCTAGGTAATTTCTAAAGTAAGTACATGTGCAGCACAGCATTGTGGGCCAAAGGGCCTGAATTATGCTGTAGGTTTTCTATGTTTCTATGATCTCTCAAAGCTGGGATATCCCAATTTTTCGATTTGCTTTAGCATAAGTACTATATGCATCTCTCATTTAGTATACCAAATACCCTGAAGTCCAGTTTCTAAGTAACATTTCTTTTTATTGTGCTTTACTAAGTTGCAAACTCATAAATCATTAGCTGATCACTACATCTCAGCCGTTGTTTTCTGATGCCCCATACCCATTGTCTTCTGTAACATTCTTGATCTCAGCCCGTGTATTGGACGGAACCACAATTTTTTCCTGACATCTAATGAGGTATTTTGTTACATTGATCAACTCAAGCTCATCTTATGATCATCTGAGGTTCCTCAGGTGACAGAGAGTGCCACTGAGCAACTAGCAATATTATTGGTCAAGATTAGTCTATAGACTATTAACAGACCTGTGTTGTTACATGTAGAAAGCAGTGCAGACATTGGACTACAAATGTGTTCAAGCACATAAAAAAAGCTTATTCTATTGATAATTGACAAGCTACGTAGAAGTATTTTATCTTTATATATTTTATTTAGATATCTAGCATTGAAAAGACCCTTCTGGCACTTTGGACTGCACCGTCCAACAACCCACCAATTTAACCATAGCATAATCATACTGTTGGGGGAGATGTCTCATATTAGTGATAATTTTTCAAAACTCCTTAGATTCTGGATTAGTTCCTGAGGATTGGAGGGTGGCTAATGTAACCCCACATTTTAAAAAAGGAGGGAGAGAGAAACCAGGGAATTATAGACCGGTTAGTCTGACATCGGTAGTGGGGAAATTGCTAGAGTCGGTTATCAAAGATGTGATAACAGCACATTTGGAAAGAGGTGAAATCATCGGACAAAGTCAGCATGGATTTGTGAAAGGAAAATCATGTCTGACGAATCTTATAGAATTTTTTGAAGATGTAACTAGTAGAGTGGATAGGGGAGAACCAGTGGATGTGGTATATTAGATTTTCAAAAGACTTTTGACAAGGTCCCACACAGGAGATTAGTGTGCAAACTTAAAGCACACGGTATTGGGGGTATGGTATTGATGTGGATAGAGAATTGGTTGGCAGACAGGAAGCAAAGAGTGGGAGTAAACGGGACCTTTTCAGAATGGCAGGCAGTGACTAGTGGGGTACCATAAGGCTCAGTGCTGGGACCCCAGTTGTTTACAATATATATTAATGATTTAGACGAGGGAATTAAATGCAGCATCTCCAAGTTTGCAGATGACACAAAGCTGGGCAGCGGTGTTAGCTGTGAGGAGGAAGCTAAGAGGATGTAGGGTGACTTGGATAGGTTAGGTGAGTGAGCAAATTCATGGCAGATGCAATTTAATGTGGATAAATGTGAGGTTATCCACTTTGGTTGCAAGAACAGGAAAACAGATTATTATCTGAACGGTGGCCGATTAGGAAAAGGGGAGATGCAACGAGACCTGGGTGTCATTGTACACCAGTCATTGAAGGTGGGCATGCAGGTACAGCAGGCGATGAAAAAAGCAAATGGTATGTTGGCATTCATAGCAAAAGGATTTGAGTTCAGGAGCAGGGAGGTTCTACTGCAGTTGTACAAGGCCTTGGTGAGACCACACCTAGAATATTGTGCACAGTTTTGGTCCCCTAATCTGAGGAAAGACATTCTTGCCATAGAGGGAGTACAGAGAAGGTTCACCAGATTGATTCCTGGGATGGCAGGACTTTCATATGAAGAAAGACTGGATCGACTAGGCTTATACTCACTGGAATTTAGAAGATTGAGAGGGGATCTTATTGAAACGTATAAAATTCTAAAGGGATTGGACAGGCTAGATGCAGGAAGATTGTTTCCGATGTTGGGGAAGTCCAGAACAAGGGGTCACAGTTTAAGGATAAAGGGGAAGTCTTTTAGGACCGAGATGAGGAAAAACTTCTTCACACAGAGAGTGGTGAATCTGTGGAATTCTCTGCCACAGGAAACAGTTGAGGCCGGTTCATTGGCTATATTTAAGAGGAAGTTAGATATGGCCCTTGTGGCTAAAGGGATCAGGGGGTATGGAGAGAAAGCAGGTACAGGGTTCTGAGTTGGATGATCAGCCATGATCATACTGAATGGCGGTGCAGGCTCGAAGGGCCAAATGGCCTACTCCTGCACCTATTTTCTATGCTTCTATGTTTCTACATGACATTTACAATGGCCAATTAACCTACTAACTGGTACATCTTTGGACTGTGGGTGGAAACTGGAACACCCGGGGAAAACCCACACATTCCACGGGAAGGACGTACAAACTCCTTACAGAGGATGCTGGGACTAAACTCCAAACTCTGATGCCCTGTACCATAATAGTGTCGTGCTAACTGCGACGCTACTGCCTCACAGTTTATTGCACATTTTTCCACATTTTCTTCATGCTATAACACTCAATGGGAAAAGCTTTTTCACACTTCTAAGGGAGATCTTATTTATTCTCCTCAGTAATATTTTCTGGCGTAATACTCTCCCAAAAAATACTCAGCGATAGCACAGCCAGTAAAAATGCATCTGCTGCAAGATTCCCAATTTCATTGATCTGAAAACCAACAGTTCAAATGCTTTTAGTTATTTATTTTATCTGTTTAGGAATACAGGCCCTTCTACCCCAACAAGCCCACTCTGCACCCTGAGGATACCCACACGTTCTCAGAACAACCAAAGTTTACAAATCCCGTTTGCCCTGAGCCAAACTATGTAGAGCAGGGGTGTCAAACTCACTTTAGGTCACGGGCCGGATTGAGCAAAATGCAGCTTCATGCGGGCCGGATCAGTCGGACGCGTGCAAACGCAGCTTTCGTTGCCTCCGTTTTTTCCGCCTGCTCTCATGTGTCTCAGTCTCTGCTATAACCACAAAGTGTTTCACTTTACAAATTCCGTTTCTTATGAAGAAGACTGCCGAGCAAGACTGCCGAATAAACACTAAAAACCCTGAAAACCTGGTACCTGAATAAACTCAGCATTAGCCATATCATACGCCATAGGCGCTTCGATTACTGGGGCCAGCTTTAATAGTAATTAGATATTATCTCGCAGGCCAAAGATAATTCCACCGCGGGCCGGATTTGGCCCGCGGGCCTTGAGTTTGACATATGTGATGCAGAGGAAAACACTCTGACTACATTCATTGTTTCTCTCTAAGATTCATCACCTTCTCCAGCCTTGTGTGTGCCTTCGTTACTTTTCCCATTGAGGTCAAGGTCACCATTGCATTCATTTTCTGTGCCCTGGGCCACTCCAGGCTCCTTCAGGTGATCTCTGCCTATCTCACAAGTTTATTGCCCAGAGCTGCATCAGAGAGATCACGCAAACTCCACTCACAAGGAGGTATGTTTTTGGACCAGCTTTTTAAGTTGTTGTGGTTGGCATCTGTCTGTCTTGAAGGACAATGGGTGATGAATATCGTCATCACGAGCCTGGGTGGAAGGTATGGACATCCTGAGATGCCCAGTCATCAACATCACCCTCTCAACCTCACCAGTGCAGTCCAAAGAAAAGCCATAAGAGCTAAAAGAAAGGAAGCAATACGTTTGGCACCAGCTTGGCTGCAGGTGGTGCTGGAATCATGTTCAATGACACCCAGCCGCCTTAGGGGCTCCACTTCAGGTTTGCTGCCCACAAGGCAGTGGGGCTATTTACCCATAGCTGGGATCTGGTTCACGAGCACCTGGGTGTGCCCACACACTGGTGGACTGCGCGCTTCGTGTGCAGGAGCCAGACCTCCTCCCCGTCCTGTGAAGCTCAACCCGAGTCCGAAAGGAATTCAGTTTCCATGTGCCTCCAGCGAGGAGGCACTGCATGAGGCTTGCTGTTAGAGAGGCTGTGTACTGCCATGGAGAGATTTGCACGTTCAGGTCTCCATCTCGCATGATTGCTCAACAGGGGTGGAAGCTGAAAGTGAGAGCGACAAGCACTACCTACTACACCTCCAAACTAGACACATCACAACAACCGTTTTGACACCATTATTAACTGTAGGAAATGACATTTGCAGTCATTTCTAGGTGAAATTACATCTATTATGCAAGTAGATTCTTCCAATCAATGTTGCCACACTTGATAAAATCAATGATAAGTCATCACACAGTTTTGCATGTCCAGATGTAAAATGGAGCACAAATTTCCCCGCAAGCACTCGGTCAAAATAGGATTACAGTTTTGTTTCTCTTCCTATTTAAGCTGATGTTTAACAGTCAGAGAGCTGCCTTCCAGTCCATAGAGTGCGTTGCAACTGGTTGGAGGTTTGTTTAGTATTTAGATACCGAGCTGTTCATTCAATAGGTACCTGAATGGTGACACCACAAGCTGCACTCCACTACTGGAGCCTTTGGGATGGTATGACAGGCTACCCAGGGAGGGCTGAAGCAAGACAGAAGGCAAAGCCTCACTCTCCTCTGAAGGGCCTGTTCCCACAGAACCTCAGAAGGCACCACATCCTAGTTGGACATGTCCGAAGTCCAACATATTTACAGGCTACGATAACACAGCCATCAGTGAAATCTTGCAGGATCAGTTTTGCCTCTGGTCACATGTCAGGATTGCTCTTGACATGGAGGTCAAGGTCAAGGTCACAGTGATTCTTTAATTCCCACCATTGGATCGTTTCAGTCAGTAGCAGCAGATCATTGCCACATCTTTGAAGTTGCTACTCACTACTGCATTAAATAGGTCACCACTACAGCACCAAGGAACAATTGGAATAGTTTTTTTTAAATTTTGTAAGGGCAGTTCATGAAGTGGGAGTTGACATTGGTCACACTAGCAAAGACAGTCTGACCGCACTCAAATATTCCCAAAAGAGCACCAAAAAATCAGTTAGACCTTTTCATGAACTGAAGCAGCATCTGATCCTTCAGTGTAATCGATGGTTAATGCCACGTTTCTTGGCACTAATCATGTCTCTGAAGGTGGTTCACCCTGCTGGACATTTCAGTTGCCAACATTACCCAGCAGGATGGATCCTGGGCACAAGGATCTCAGATTCTGCAAGTTAGGATTTGGCACCTGACCAGTTGAACGCTGATATGAGAGCCAACAAAGTAAAAGACTAATAGTGATAATACCACAGGTCTACACAAGACTTTGGGTTTTTTTGTGTCTGCCTGGGAGTACACTGAACAATATACCCACCACAGGCAAAGGCGTCAATGAAGTAGGCCAGCTGCATGCTGAGCAACCGTCCGAACTGCAAAAGGCAGCCAGAGATGGAGAAGAAACAGTTTGCAGAGCTGGAGGCTGTGGCCCGTGATCTTCAGAGTGAGGAGCAGCAGGAGCAAGAGCAACAGGAGGATGATAATTGCCCCATCGCTCGGTGAGCATCAGAGCAGGTTGGGCGACAGGGTGATAGAGAGTCTCCCTGCAAAAAAACCTGCTAAACAGCAGTCTCCAGTGCACACCAATTGCCATTAGTTAATAGTGATACTGTAAGCCAATAGCCATCCAAAGGCCCACTGTGGGTCGAAGGCCTCATACCCTGCATGAGAATGCAGAAAGCCCATTGACATTGTGTTCTACAAGTCTGTGTAAATAACTTCCTGACGTAGAGTTGATTTCATGAACTTATGCTGAAGAGTGGATTTAACAAACTATGCCCTCCATATACAACGTACCTTTGTTGGAACAGATCCACTCTGCCGGTTTAAACATTGGTTGAGGAACTGAAGACCACGGTGTTGCTCAACATCACTGGAGGCTGGTCACAACTATGGCCACAGCAAACATTACAATATGTTGATAGGATTGACGTGGAAGGAGATGCTGTGAGAAATAAATTCCCCTGCACACTGCCGTTCCTTTAAGAGAGCCAGATTATGTGTTGCAGCCTCCGCTGGCTGACACCATTCTCAGGCTGCTCTGAAACAAAATGTCGATAGCTGGGCTGAATTCACGTGGTCCCGGACAGATCGCATTTCAAAGTGTAAACACACTGTTTCAAGAACACAAGAGGTTCCGCATCTTGAGCAACACACACAAAGTGCTGGAGGAGCTCAGCAAGTCTGGCAGCATCTATGATGGGGAGTAAAATGTCAACGTTTCGGGCTGGAAAAAGAAGTTTTTCAAATTTGATTTCGACCTATGGTGCAGGATTTGAAGGGGGCCCATTCTGGTGCCAGAAATAAACACAATGACAACGTACAACAAAAACAAGTTCCCTCAAAGTGCTTGACATTCGGGAATAGGCTCATTTCTTACAAAGCAACACACACAAAATGCTCAACGGATGCTGCCCGACCTGCTGAGTTCATCCAGCTTTTTTGTACGTCTGTGATTTGACCACAGCATCTGCAGTGCACTTTGTGTTGAAGAAGTGGCTCGGCCCAAAACATCAACCGTTTATTCATTTCCATAGATGCTGCCTGACCTGCTGGGCAAATCCAGCATTGTATGTGTGTTGCTTTGGATTTCCAGCATCTGCAGAATTTCTTGTGCTTGTTATTTCTTACTATGATCTTTCCGGCATCCTCCTGCCAGAAGCACCTGTGTGTGGCCCTGGCTAGAAGACCTCCATATTCTCTTTACACCAAGAACATGTCTTCCAAAGGCATTTTCCTTGACCAATTTGTGCAGGTCTCTCCGATGCCTTGGCAGGATTCTACCAACCCTTTCTCCTTACCCCACATTTCTTTAAACACCATAGATGCATTCTGAGTTAATTTAGAGGCAATAGTCCCCTAGAGTTAAAAGAATGTTGAAGACATACTGGTATGTCACTGTAAGAGCTGGCTGTAAAGACAACACCTACTCAGCTACATACTGAGAACTGTAAGAACTTAGAACATATCAACAAGGAGTGATGTCCTAGATCAGTCAATGTCAGTTTCACCAGGATATCTGCCATGGCCCTTCTGTTAAATTCCTAAATGAAGTTCTTGCTCTTTAAGTGTATTTCACGCACAGCCTTAGGTCCCCCACAGTGTTGCTTTAATGCCAGAAAAACAGCAATTTTTCCACCATTATACAGAATAAGGATTATAACCCTGCATTCAGTCAAAAGTGTTAAGTACCTTACACAATGTGGGAGGAAGCTCAAATTCAACATTGCTAGTGTGATAGAAAGAGATTCAGGCCACACATGAATGCATGCAACCAGACTGGCAAGCTTACAGGTCTAGAGTTGACAGGTATGTCGAGATTTTAGGACATGAGAGAGGCAATAGTTGAGCATCAAATTTTGCCTGAAATTGTCTGGTGATTAAAGTATAAAGTGTCACATATTTCCTAGAAGTAATTAAATGAAAGTTAATTGTGAATAAAAACTTGGACCATCTTTAGTCATAAATAAGCTTAAGGGGATATGTCCGCAAGTTCTAGATGTCACTTTTAGTCAGTTAATTGATTTGATTAACATAAGGATTGATTTTTGGATAGAATTTGATGCTGCATGTGTGTGAGGTAAATGGATAGTGGTTTTATTGGAGTTATCCATCTGTCACAATTGATAATTACCAGAAAAATCAGAAGCCAAAGCATAGCCCTTGGCCATTCAGGATGGAAATTTATAAGAGCAGTGATTGTACAGAAATATTTGACAGCTGCAATTTAGATAATCTGGCTTGTGGTTCTCTGGCAACTTGTGCTCTTCATCCTTGCTTAATAGTGAGTGTCAACTTTCCCTTAATGCAAATGCACCATGAATTCTCCTGAGTACTCACTAGCCCAGAGTTTGTCCAAGTATTAGTGTGGTTATTAGTAACTGGTTTGCAGCTGCCGTTGTTCTGTGTTCCGATCCCAATGAGGTTTTAAATTGTTGACTCCCAAGGCCAATCCAAAATGAAACAGTCGTTAACACTGCAGCAGCAAGTGAAATTTCATTTGAATCAAAATTGCAAACGCTCTTCAGTAAAATATATAGAACAAATAGCAATTCATCAGCGGAAATTGTTGGAAATACCCAGCAGATTAAGCAGCATCTTAAAAAAGTGAAACATAATATGTGACTTCATATTAAAATAGCTTCATATCAAAGATGCACCAGGTTTTATGCAAATGTAGAGACAGATACTGAGGCCTCCATCGGTCCGGCTCAACCAAGGTGTTGCATCCTAGCTGTATAGGTGTGCAAGCCAGGGCAATACAATATGGAGGGCAAGCTGTTGCCCACGTAGCAAGCACTCCCTCTCCATGCATCCGATGAACCCAAAAGAACCCATAAGATACATTTTTGCACTGAACTCAATGTAGGACTGCCTTAGGGACTCCAGCTCTGGAGTTTCCTCCCAAAGCCTTCCCCATGAGTGGGTATAGCCGCAAGGCAGCAGAGGTTGGAGTTCCATGTTTTCCTTCTCCTAGATGAGCTGCCAACCACGGCTGATGAGCCCCATCTGCCTGAAGTGGCTGTTTTTAAGGTGACAGTAACCTGCCTTTGCCCCTTCTCCTGCCAGTAGAAACGGTTGAATTGGGCTTAGTACCTGAGCCACACATGAAGGCAAGTTGGTTGTCAGAGACTATTTGAGCCGCATGCCATTGGAAGCATTAAATGGGTAGTGGGAGCCTGTCGCCAGTACCACTCCTGGCTATAACAACCTCAAGGGAACCAGAGACCAAGGAATCTTTAGAGATAGATAAGATACATGAAAAATTCAAAGGGAACTCTCTTTCACTATTGATCTGCTGAATCTTTCCAACATTTCTACTTTTATTGAAGTAAAACGTGTAACCTGACTCATCTCAAAAAACTCTTACACTGCAACAAATTTAAGATCCCAGCTCAAACCAATGAAAAATAGTACACTATTCTTCAAGGAGGAAATAGCCATGCAAGTGATGATGTCATATTTGATTGCATGAAGATTTTCACAGTCACACATATAGGAAATACATCTAAATTAGAACCAAGATAAGAAGCTAAAACCGCATAAAGAACCCATCAAATAACAGCTGTGGTAAAAGCAAGGCTGCAAGTCAAAGATCCAACTTCATTCCATGTATTATCATTCTGCTTTAAATTGTTGCCAACATAAGGCCTAATATTTACAATATTATGAAACAGTGGGCTGTGTCAGTTACCTCACCCATTGCAAATCTAATGTTGATTGTCAACAAGGTTGTAGCAGAATTTAGAGCACTGCTCAAATGAGAAGCACTAAAACACCAGAGTCATGCTTGATCATACGATTGGTATCTGCAGCTGCTCTCTAGGGTGCAGCATAGAACAGTTTCTGAAAATTAGTTAGAAACACTTTAATTTTCAGCTCTGCTAAACTTAATGTTCTGTATGTTCCGAAGATTCAGAAAATGCTCTACTTCTTTCAAACAAAACCCATTGCTGCATGGCAGGACAGGTTTTAGTAATAATTATTGGGTTCAGGACTGTAAGGATGGAATTTGCTATCACCAGGCACAAAAATTTCTATGAAGGATTTTGATATTTGAGACAGATGCTTCCCAAAATAACTGATGCCAAGATTAAGGAAAGATTTTTTTTTTTGGTCCACAAATCAAACAGGTCATCAATAACAGGCAATTTGAAGTATTTCTAGTGAGACCGGAGAAAATCACATGGAAGAAGGCATTCAAGGAAGTTGTTGAAATTTTTCTCAGCATTTACAGAGCACCAAACTACATGCAGCTGGTCGAAAGCATGCTTCAAGCATATAAAACCATGAAATGCAACATGTCACTAAAGATTCATTTTCTGCATTTCCAGTTAGACTTCTTCCCTGCAAATCTTGGTGCTGTTAGTGACGAGCACGGTGAAAGGTTCCACCAGGACATTGCAGTCATGGTGAAAAGATACAAGGGCAACTGGAATCCGTCAATGCTGGTGAATTATTGTTGGACACTTAAGCGAGAAGCCTCAGACACTGAGTAGAAATGAAAATCACTATGAAATATTTTTAACTTAGTTGAACTATTGAAAAGCATCAGCACCATTATGCAATTAAACACATTATATTCAATAAAAGTTAATTTGTTGTTTCTCCAAATTCCTACGTGATACAAGTAGTCTGAAATTATATTAGTGTTCATCTTCAAGCAGTCTATCATAAACAAAAGAAAATACTGAGGAAGCAACTCTTTTGAAAAATTTGTTGTCCAGTGTTATATATTCAGCATTGCTTTAGAATTCTACAAAAAGACATGGTCCTTATGTGAAAATTCATACACTTGTTTTAACATCAATGTTAAAATAGGTATCTTAGAGACAGATCATTGTTTACCCTCAAACAAACTTTGGAAGAGCACCCTCTACTGTACTACACTTCTCTTGATGAGGAGTGAACATCTGACTTCTCACTACCCTAAGGGTCTGTATTGAAGTTAACAGGAAGAATTTAATGTTCATTTAACTAATCAACTTAAGAAGATTACATTGCAATGGAAAACAGTTAATTAATATTACAGTACCTAATATTTAGCACTATTATTTATATCACATGAATACATGATTTCTAATCCTGCATTATTTATTATTTTGCTGTACAATATAAAATGTACCAAGAAAACTACCAAAGGAATGTATTTTAGAAGTAGCATATAATGATTGGTAACAATTTGATGGAGGAAGTTTTTAAATTCCAATTTAAAAAGTCCTTTCAGGGTCATGAATATACAGAAATACTAAATGTTAGTTTAAAATGTGAAAACTTCCCATTGAAATGCAGAATTTTTTTCAGTATAGAAACTTTTTAGTTGTATATTTCATCCAGCTTGCCATAGCACATGTACCAACAGGCAAACCGAACACAGAAGAAAATCAAAATGCATTAAAAAAAAACCTGTAGATACCAGAATTCTAAAATAGAAAAAGAAAATACTGAAAATACTCAGTACATCAGGCAGTATCTGAAGAGAGAAAGACAAATAACTTTTCATGTCAGTGACCACAGAACACAGACCATCAGTGACAACAGAACAAGAATTCCCACTTACTCTCAATGCCCCATATGCATTTTATGTATAGAAGTACATCTGTTACCTTAAATATATTTAATAACCCATCCTCCATCACCTTCAGTGACAGAGAATACTACAAGTTCATCACACTGTGAGTGAAGAAATATCTCCTCATTGTATTCCTAAATACTCTCCCTTTGTTCTAGACAGACTGACCCTCCTTATAGGCTAATGAATCATCACAGAATGTTTCAATGAGATCATCATTCGTTCTTCTAATGATAATGAAAAGCAGCTTAATTGATCCAATTTTTCCTCATACAACAGTCCAACCATTCAACTCTTTGACCATGTGCTTACCCAGACTCACTACTACAGCCATGTATCCTTTACGTGGAAGTCCCAACCATCCCAAGAATCAGTTTGCTGAACCTTCACTGCACATATTCCAAGGCAAATATATCTTTACTTAGGAAAGAGACCAAAATTACATAGCATTCCAGGTATGGACTCAGCATTGTTGTTGATCCTTTCCGTGCCTTGTGGCGCTTCCTTGCCGTTTCTTTATCATTTTTGTTTGTTTTTTACGAAGTTGATTTGCTCGTTCAATGCTCAACCCAGCATGGATGGAAAGTGTGCAAGAAGCCGACTGGATTCGAACCCGGGATCACTTGCCTCAAAGTCCAGTGCAGATGCCACTACGCCACCGGCCAGCTGGAGATCCAGCGTAATAAATCATTGCTGCTCCTTTACTCAAAACCTGCTTTCTTAACTGCTAACTGTGCCTGCGTGCTTGGTTTTTGTAGCTGGACCATAATGACATGTCAACACATCAACATTTTCCAATTTATTACTATCTAATCCCTTAACAATCTCAGAGACCTCCACTGTATCTCTGCTTACAACTCTTCCCAAGATAAATGAAATCTGACCTTATGTCTCTAATCTATTGGTTGTGGACTAACAGACATTTGCCTGCTCCAACCTTGCTTCAAGGCAGAAGACAACCAGCCTCCCCTCATCACTTTCCTGATGGAGCATGGTTTTTTCTTAGAAGATTAGCACAAAGGAGAGGTGCAAACCTCCATCTACAACATTCAGTGTTACTATAAAATTGAGTCACTTTCTCTGTAAAGATTAGCAACCAGGATCTCTGCCAAAAGCCATCCCACTCCCTAGGATGACAAAGTAGCAATTTCCTATTAGGATCTGCTGGGACCCATTGCTGATACATGTTATGAAAGGCTAGGTTTTTGCCTGGGACACATGGAACATTTTCCTTATCCCATTCATAATTAGCTTTCGGGTGATTAAATGTTCCAGTATTTCCGTTCGAATTATTAAATTCTAGCTCTACACCACACAATTATTGCCTCAATTTGCATCCTATTTCACAGCTTCATTAAAGCAGAGATTCTTGGCTACTTCAATTATGAAAATTAATTTCGCATGAGCTGGGAGATAATGAGCATGATAGCAGAGTGGGTAAGCTACCGAGGGGCTTTCTGGATCATTGAGCCAGATACATGAGTTAAGATCCCACCACAGCTGAATGGGAATTTAGATTTGCGTAATTAAGTGAATTGGCAATTAAAAGAAAATGAAGTTTCATCGACAGTAATCATGCATCACCATCACCAGATTACCCACTATCAAGGGCATACGTATAAAAAGTTGCCGGAAAAAGGCTTGTAATATCATGAAGGATCCCACCCACCTTGCTAATTGACTGTTTGGCCCACTCCCATCAAGGAAGAGGCTGTGCAGCATCCAAGCCAGGACCACTGGACTGAAAAACAGATAGTTCTCCAAGAAATCAAGCTGATCAACACCTCCAACTATTAAACCATCCCACCATCTCCCACAACCATTACATACATAACTAACGTCACTTCATGTTCATACAATCTGCCTCTGTGCAGTATGCAACAATTCACTGTACATTGCATTTTATAGGATTGCTTTTATATTCATTGTGATTTTTTGGTGGTTTCTGTTGTGTTTTTTATGCTTATTAACTTCCTAAGAAGGTTGGCGTCATTCAATGTCTGTAGTGAGATGCTGAAGATGTTCTATAGGTCAGTTGTGGAGAGCGCCCTCTTCTTTGTGGTGGCGTGTTGGAGAGGAAGCATTAAGAAGAGGGACGCCTCACGTCTTAATAAGCTGGTAAGGAAGGCGGGCTCTGTCGTGGGCAAAGTACTGGAGAGTTTAACATCGGTAGCTGAGCGAAGGGCGCTGAGTAGGCTACAGTCAATTATGGATAACTCTGAACATCCTCTACATAGCACCATCCAGAGACAGAGAAGCAGTTTCAGCGACAGGTTACTATCGATGCAATGCTCCTCAGACAGGATGAAGAGGTCAATACTCCCCAATGCCATTAGGCTTTACAATTCTACCACCAGGACTTAGAACTTTTTAAAAGCTATTATTAATGCTTTTTGAGATAGTGATTTAGATGCATATCATATTTTTTTTACTGAGTTAAGTATTGTATGTAATTAGTTTTGCTACAACAAGTGTATGGGACATTGGAAAAAAGTTGAATTTCCCCATGGGGATGAATAAAGTATCTATCTATCTATCTATCTATCTATTGAGATCTTTTATGCTGTATCAGATACTGTGTAGCCATCATTGCATTCTCCTTTACACTTGTGTACCAAAGAATGACAATAATCTTGAATCCCGATTGTCATAAAATTCCATTTGGTTCTCTAAAGACCTTCTTAATTCTGGCTTTGATTTAAATCCAGTTCCAATGATGTTCTCAAATCCAAACAATCTCATTTCTGGAGCAATTAAAAACAAACAGTAAATGTTGCCGTTGTTAACAAGATCCACATTCAATAAAGGTATATATAAATATGAAAATACACCTCTCAGATGAAGGCTGCTTTGGTATTATTATGGTATGAATTTACTCTTTGGGTATCATGACGATGAAGAGGTGGTTTTGATGCTTAAGTAATATCGAGAGAAGTTGAAAACATTTATTCTCTGGGATCGCATTTATTCTACACCTGGGATCACAGACCATGTAACACGTATCCTTCAGTTCAAGCCTTCTCTCATATTTAATGAAATTACTTCCGTTTGTCATTTCCATTACATCTGCATTCACCATAATATCAATCTCACACAGCAGAAGAAGATTTAAAAGAGTGGTGGTGAATCTTTTTGAAAGTATGTGCCCGATTTGCAATTATGTTCTAAAACATTCTCTCACATGTCATGGTAATTTTGAGCAGAGATTATCATTAATGAATGAATTTGTAATTGCTAGGACATATTCCGGAATTATGGAATATAGCAAATGTTAATTTCAACAGTAACCAGTGTTCAGATCTGAATGTGGGTTGTAGATTGAGTTTTAAATGCAGCTCAGAACAATAGCGTTCTTGGAGTTGTAGACTGGGGTTGACTGCAAATCAGGAAGAACTCATCGATCTGAGATGTCTGCATATGCATGAATGCAGCTCAGAGTCAATGATAATTAGCATACATTTTGGGTGTCTGGAGATCTAGGTGTTGGAAAGGTGTTTGAAAATTATATGTATTTCAAAGGAAGCATTATAGATACATTGCAATTACAGAATTGTCCTACTGTTACCTTTGATCTTTAGCATATAAAAATATCATGTAACATTGGATCAGGAAGTTTCTTCTTCCAAGCGTGTCTCCAGTATGATGCCTGCTGATTGGGCTGAATAAAGACTTCTATATCCACCAGCTTCCGTGTGTGGCTTTGTTCACAGTCAGAACTGTAATAATAATTATTGGCTTTATTAAGGAAAAAAGAATGAGTCCCATTGCTTTTTACATGTATTCATTGTTTTACTATTAATAAAATATAACAAAAACAGATTGAAATGATTAAGCATTTTAGAAAACCCATTCAAAAATTATTAATAAATGTATTAATCTTTTAAAGAGTCAATTGGAAAATAATGTCATTTCTAAATAGCATTTTTATTGTAACAATTTTTACCTAAATACTGATGTGCACACCATCTATTTCAAAACATATTATCCAATGCCACGTGGTTTTTTACAACTTACTAGGTGGTGCCAAGCCATTGTGAGATATTACCTGTATAAACATCTCACTGCTTCGTTTGGCAATACAGATGATGATTATGCACCTTTTTAAATTATGGTTGGGCTTAAGGAATCAAGAGGTGGCACCGCATGCTGAGTACCATCTTGAGCACTCTTGCCATAGGTTCACCATCCCCAGTTTAGAATAATCACATTACTCTGTCAT
The DNA here is from genome assembly GCF_048418815.1 of Hemitrygon akajei. NCBI lineage: Eukaryota > Metazoa > Chordata > Chondrichthyes > Myliobatiformes > Dasyatidae > Hemitrygon > Hemitrygon akajei. The sequence goes on along the minus strand of NC_133142.1, from coordinate 17,683,103 downwards.
TTTGGGTTTGTTTGACACTATAAACCTAGTTCGTACAGGAACATTTTTCTACATTTTTACAACTTTCTTATCTTCAATATGGGTGTCATTTCAATGGGGTTCTACCTGTATTGTTTGAATGTGTGTAGCAAGAAGTCTATAAAGACAGCTGCGTTGAATTTAACTCCATCATTACTTGGTTAAGTTCGCCGCCCAAAAATTCAGCTGGTTATTCCCCTCCAAAGATGCTGTGTGGCTTTTTGAGTTCCTTCAGCATTTTTTGTGTTATTCAAGATTTCCTATCTGGGTCTTCACATAGCAATTAAATTTATTCTGCCATTGTTCTGTTCATGGCCATGTTTTTACCAGCTCATTCTGTAATTCCTGCGTTGCTATCTTCTCCTCTATATCACATCCTGAAACGATTCCTATATGTGATAGTTGCAAAGAGATTTCAAAAACATTTTGTGAAATAAATATTTCTGACTTCATGTCTTTGTACCATGCTGAAAATTGACAACATTGGGAAATCAGACAGCTTGGTTCTCTAATCAGAAAATAAATCAACCTGATTTCCCATAATTAATTTTAATCAAATCAATCCCTTTACATATGTACCACCAAAACATCAGATTTTTATTTTCACTACACCTAGATGTTCCAGGGCATTTTATTCTGAGTAAGAACAGAGTTTCACAACAAAACTTCCAAAACTTGAAGATTTAATAACATTTCTTTAATGAAATCTTTTTCTCTAGACAGAGAATTTTTTCTATGGACCTGGTAAAGTTTTGATTTAAGTATTAACCAAAATTCCTCAAGCAAAGCTCAGACAATATTAGTACAATATAATTTTTTACATCAATTATATATTACACCACAAAAAATAAATAGACTAAACCCAGATTTTTCTGATCAATGTTTTCGATGTAATCAAGAAATTGGTACTTTTTAACATTCTATTTGGTCTTGTTTTAAAATTCAACCTTTCTGGATAAATTTAAGAATTTTATTGGAACAAATTATCAGAATACAACTTCCACATAATCCAATATTATTTTTACTAGGTGATATTGAAGGGATAAAACTGAAACTTAAATTGAACAAATATCAGAAAAAATTTATAAAAATTGCATTGGCAGTAGCCAAAAAGGTTATTGCAGTTACTTGGAAATCGGATTCATTCTTAACTATGGACCGTTGGAATAATGAAATTTTTAGCTGCATTCCACTTGAAAAAATTACTTATAATTTAAGAAATGAATATGACATATTTCTGAAAATTTGGCATCCTTATTTACAAAAGATAGGATTAAATATATAAACTCTTTGAAGATAAAGTTATTAGCCATTTGGGGAAATAAATAAATATATATATTAAAGTTATTTTCAACTCCATGGAGCATGTGGGGATCTTCCAATATCCAGGCAGTCTTTCTTTCTTTCTTTCTTTCTTTCTTTCTTTCTTTCTTTCTTTCTTTCTTTCTTTCTTTCTTTCTTTCTTCTTTCTTTTTCTTTTTTCTTTTTTTTCAGATGGGAATGTTAAGGGGAGGGGGAGGGCTGATATTATACTCTACTATTCTATTATACTATTCATTCTATGTAATTATCTTAAAAAATTGAATAAAAAATATATATATTAAAAAAATTCTATTTTGATAATAGGTTTATTATTTTAGAAGGATTCAATAATAGCACAAAATCCTGATTTTTTTCTGAATTTTAACTAAAAGCTAAAATGCTTGTTCCTTATCCTTTTCAATGATAGGAAATAGACACAGAAGCAGACTATAAGACCCTTCCAATCTACTTCTCAAGATCATGAATAAATTCTATGTTTCCACTACCTCCTCACAAAATAACGTTGATGCTAAGAGGCATTATATTCGCTGTGAAAACGTGTGGATATAATAAATTTATTACATCCCCAGTTTCAAATTATCTACCAAATATGTCTGTTTTGAGAACCTGAGTCATCATTTTAAGCTAATATTTGATACCATTAATGGAAAAGACTAATGGTTTTGCCAGAAAATGCTTAGTGCACAGTGACTAAGAAGGAGTATAGACTACTTTATAAGAAGAGGTTGGTTTTATTCCAAAAGTAACAAGGATGCGTGTCCATGCGTGTTAGCATTTCTTCCATGTCGTGTTCCTATTCACGTCATCTGTTTACATTCTGATATCATTTTCCTGATTGAGTAACGTCGTCTAACAGTTGTATGAGTCCTTTGAAATTAATGAGTAAGCTTAATGTTAAAGTGTGAAACAAGCTTAATGGCTTTTTACACACTGATCAACAAACTGGGAGAGTCTATTTTAAAGCCTTAAAGCAACTTCTGCAGCATTTTGTTGTATTGTCCATCCTGTAGATCGGCTTCCTATTATTCTGGTTTTAAAATGAGTTGATAAAGTTCATTGGAAATAGTCATAACTAATCCAAATTCTAAAGTTCTATGTTTCAATGCTCTTCTTATTTTAGTGTCATTATCGAAGTTATTTACATAGGACTGGAATAGGAAGGGGCCCTGACTCCTTTGCTTCTTATTGTGCTTTTTCCTTAGTGAATGGTGGCAAAAGAAAATGTAACCTGCCCAACGCCAGTAAGGATGGAAGTGGAATCAAGGAAGAGCAACAAGCATTAAATGCTGGAGTAACTCAGTGGGTCAGGCAGAATCTGTGGAAAGGAATAACGTTTCAGGCCAAAACCAAGTCCTGATGAACAGTCTACGTTCCAAGCATCTGAAGAATCTCTTTTGATTGAGGAAGAGTGGCAACTACTCACCGATATCATCAGCCCTCCCCCCCCCCCCCCCCACACACACTCACACTCCCCAGCCTTCCCATGGGCCTGGATTCTTGCCTGCTGAGGTACACGGCCGCTAGCTTTGGGCAACCATCTGACCTGTAGGCCTATTTCACATAGGAATAAGGTGTCTCCCTACAATGCACACCCCCTACAAATCAGATTTTTGTTTTGACAGTTTCAGCACAGGCTCTGAATTGCAGAAGGAGTGTGGGGTGGGGAGATGCCTTACTCCTAAATACAGAAGGAGATTTGACTGGTTGAACGTATGGTTTTGGATTACAGTTCTGCTCTCACCTTTCCCTTATCAAGTTCCCCTTGCCTTCATCTTCCATTTCCCCATCTTGCCATTCTGTGAATCATTCTTCCCTCTGCATTCTGCATTCCAGGCACAGTTCCCTCTCAGCCCTGTAGTTCCTGCTGCTCTATTACCCTTCCGGTGTTACAACAACCGATTCTTTCTGTCCCTTTTTATCTCTTTCTTCCATTATTCAGGGTCCCAAACATCCTATCTAAGTGAAACAGGTAATGAAGTGCCCTGTAGTGCCTATTATTAACTATCTTCCAGCTGAAAATGACCTACTTATTCACATGACGTGCTCTGACTTTTAACTGCTCCCCTATTAAATCTATTAATGTTCCTTTACCTGAGCACTCCCTTTATGTTTTGATGACAAGCTGTAAAAGGACTTTTAAAATTTTCAATATACTACGTCAGTAGTTCTTCCTTATCTAACCTATTCAAAGTTCAAAGTACATTTATTATCAAAGTATGTATACATTACCTTGAGATTTGTCTCCTTACAGGCAGCCACAAAACAAAGAAACCCAAAAGCAGCCATTCAAAAAAAAACTGTCAACCCCCCCCCCCCCAATGTGCAGAGAGAGAAAAAACAGATCATGCAAACAATAAAAGCAGGCAGCTATCATTCAGAACTGCGATTCACAAAAGAGAGTCCATCCACAGACGCGAAGCCCCACAGCCCCAATTCAGCGCAGAACTGAGTAAATGTTGTGGAGCAATGTTCTGAACCGAACCACCCCCTTTGCCTCCTGCCCCAACACCTCGACCTTTTCAATCGTCCAAACATCACGTTCTGTCACTTCAATACGCCCTGGGGCCTGGACCCCGCAGCCATGATTCAGCCTCTACCCAACCTTTCCAATTTGGCCCAGCGCTTAAATCAATCAGACCTTGGGTCTTTTCTTGCTCTCGAGGGCCCAGTCTCAACTCTGCCTTGCCTGTTAATTACATGCTCCAAAATATTAACAACTATCGATTTTATTCATATAACCATTAATTACACTATGAATTCCTGAGTGCTCTAATACTACATTCTTAACGATGGAAAGTCATTGATTATTTTCTTCTCTCCCTCCTTTCTCAAACAGCACCTTTATATTTGCTACCTTTAAACCTACAGCCTCTGCTCCTTTATTCTGGATAATTATTACTACAGCACTTGCAATAGCTCAAAAAACCCCAGGGTGCAGGGGATATCATTCAGTGGATTTAGCCATTTTTAATTCTCTTGGTTTCTCCAATATTTTCTCTTTAGTAAAATCAATTTTTTTCTCCTCAATCTCTACTATATTTATGGGTGTTCTTTTTCTTCTAAGATACACACAAGATATTTATTAAATATTTCAATTTTTATTTCCCCTTTTCATTGCTCCAAATTTACTTTTGCTACTTTATACTTTTTGCAACACTAGAACAAGTGAATATAGGTCTGGGAGCAGGCCCCTCAAATCTGCTCCAGCATCCACTATGATCACGGCTGATCTATGCCGGCTGCTACCCCCCCTCTGAGCTATTTCCCCATAACCTTCAATTCCTCAATCTTTTAAATATATGCTTTTCTCCTCCTTAAGTGTATCTACCAATACCACCTCCATCAACATCTTGAGATTCACTGCCATCTGAGAGAAGAAATTTCAGTGCAGCTCCGTTTTGAGTGATTAGTCCCTGATTTACTCTGATTGTACAGCTCTGGATTAGAGATTGTTGATAAGTGTGACGGGTCACAAGGAGGTTGAAGGGTAATGCCATCTTTCTGAGGCAATGCAAATCTTAAAGTGCAAGCTATGGTTTTGATGACTTGAGCTAAAGCAGATACCTATACGTGCAGCACAGGGAGTTTGCGCCTAGTTAAGATATGAATCTATTTTTATGCTTCAATGCCAATATTAGCTTCAGGAATTCAGCTTTACTGTCAAAACACTGTCCAGTAAAATAGAGATAACAGCAACGTGCAAACAGAGGAAGTGGACTCATAAACAATAAGCATATCTTTTAGATTTCACCAGATTTGTGTTAAATGTGAAATCACAACTGACAGATGATTATACTTCTACAATAATTTCTTATCAAAATGTGATGGATCAGCAGCAGAGGATTTCATTTCTTCCCTCAGAGTGAATATTATCTTCAGATTTACATCTGATACATCATAACCTTTGCAAAAGAAACATGATATTTTTGAGTTACTATCAAGACCCTGGAAATTATGCTCCTCTTTGATGTTTTTATCATGATATTTTACTTGCCGGAACGTGAACTTTAGAGCAATTCTACGCTCTACGCTCCTGCTGTTGTAACGTTTCACACTCCAAGCAGAGACAATATTTGTAAGGTTTGTAATGTTCCATTATCATCTAATTTACATTGTATTTTTGTACCTCTATTAAGAAAAGGACATTTTTCACAATTAAATTTGATGCAGTAGCTTTGTTTCCTTGTGGAGATAAACTTGTCATGTGACTATCGCTAAAATTATAAGACAAATGTTCACAAACTGTAGGCCTCTGTTAGTGTTGATAGACCATGGATTTGCGCCTTGGAAAGTTTCCAGGGCGCAAGCCCAGGCAGGGTTTTTTTTAATGCAAGACCAGCAGTTGCCCAAGCTGCAAGTCTCCCCTCTCCACGCCACTGATGTTGTCCAAGGGAAGGGCATTAGGACCCATACAGCTTGGCACCGGTGTCATCACAGAGCAATGTGTGGTTAAGTGCCTTGCTCAAGGACACACACACAGCCTCAGCCAAGGCTCGAACTAGCAACCTTCAGATAACTAGACGAACACCTTAACCACTTGGCCACAAAATATGAATGAGGATTCAGCGCTCTCCACAAAATAATATGAAGTTATATAAATTGGTTAGATTGGCATTGCTTTTTAAATTCAAATTCAAGGTGAAGTTCGAATTTATTTTTCATTCAACCAGACACATGAATACAGCCGAATGAAACAGCATTCGTCTGGGGCTAAGATGCAAAACACAGTACCAGCACATTTAGCACACATAGCACATATAATTATGATAACTGAAAAACAAATGGCTAGAATAATAATAATATGTTTCTGAGTGCCATGGCCTGTAGGTTGATGGTGCATGGATGTTGCCCTGGAGCTAGGTTTCAGCAAGAACAGCCCGCAGCCATTCCTCATCTCCCACACGAACGCAATTGAGCCTGTCTCCCACCGAGCGAAGGCAGTGGGCAGCCCCCAATTCAATACAGAATGCAACGCACAGAACCAACTCTGCTGTCACTTCCCTCAGCAGCTGCAATAGGCAGCGCTGAGGTATGAGGGCCTTGTCCACGCGACAACCAAAGCAACACAACTCCCCCGGTCTTTGCCAAAGAAGCAGTGAGCCGGACTTGCAGTATTCAACATTACCAATGTCCATGTGTCTTATGATCACAATAAAAACTACTGTAAGCTTAAATCTGCGGTATAAATCATATTTTTTTCATTTAATTACAGTAAAAACAATTTTCAGTAACAATTCTAGAGCGTACTTTAGTAGTCCAACTATTCACTACTTCATTGTTTTTTTACATTTCAATGGGATGGGTGGACTTAGAGCAGTGATATCAGCTTCTCCACATCAGGCTGACTGTCACTCTGAAGGCGTCTCAGAGCCTCACGTTCAGTAATTTGTATTCTGTTTTGTTGCTTTGAAAGAAGCTGGGTGACTGCACTGAAGCCGGTCTCAACTAAGTATGATGTTGAAAAGGCAATGAAGAACATCTTGACTTATTTTTTTCCAGAATTCCAGGATAATGTTCAGAGATTTCATTCTGCCACCAAAAATCCTGATATGATTTTTTGAATCACAGCTTGAGCTCCGTCATTTTGGAACAAGATCATTTCTTCCTCCATCCATCCTGCTAATTCCTCGTTACAAGTGTCAAGAATAGATTTATTATCCAATCTGGAATTTGAACTGAGAGAAAATCTTGAAATCTCTCTGACATGTCTTTATGCAACTTGCCCAGGTGGGCAAAGTATTCTTGAAAATCATCATCTGGTATTCCTTCTTTCTCTTCTAGCTCAGAGAGGCTCAGGAATTAGAAAAGGTTGTGAAAGCCAATGTTGCAATTAAATAGGGTTAACTTGGACAGAAATACAGAAATGACTGATTTGGCTTCGATAAGATTCATATCATTTCCTTGCAATTGAAGACTGATTTCATTAAACTTTACAAATGATTCTGACGAGTAGGCAAAGGCATGCCTAATATTTTTGAGTTGATCATTTTAGTCTTCAAAGAATTTAATCACAGTTTCTAAAAGCACATATAAAGCTTCTCAGGCAGCTTATTTTTGAAAGTCATCTGACTTCTGTGTGCAACGGCAAGCGTTCAAGCTGCTCATCAGTCTCAATACAAAAACATGGGACCGGATTTTATTTACCACTGTGATAACAGTACTTAATGATTTCTGCAGCTGATCACTTAGGTTTTTTTGTGAAAAGATGACGTCTGTGAATTATACAGTGAATGGTAAATAAGTTAGGTAGAGCTTTTTTCAAGGAAGTAACAACCCCACGGTGGCATCCGTGGTGCCCATTTGTTGCACAAGCAAAAATGTCGATGAGCAGAATGATCTTCTCTAAGAAAAATTGCTCAACAACCCTAAATATTGACACTCCCTTCATATCTGTGTCTAGTCTCCTTACAAATAACAACTCTTGAGCCATGCTCTCATCTTTTATGAAGCAACCATAACCAAGAAGCAAAGATATATTGCCTGGCAAAGTTGACTCATCCAACCGCAAAGAAAATCTACTGTCCTGAGTATGTTGCACAATGTGTCTTCCACATTCTCAGACATTTCATCCATTCATGTTTGAACAGAGTTATTGCTGAGCAGAATCACTTTAATTACTTGCTCTGATGGCATATGTAAGACTGTACCTAGAACATCCTTTACTGCTGGCAGAATCAGTCTTTCTCCAAATATTTGGGGCTTTCCAGAATTAGCAATGAGCAATAAAATGTTGCATGAATCACACAAATCATCACTGTTTTGTGAAGTGCTGGCAAACATATTTTGAAGTACTTTGTGTTTCAGAAAATTTTCATGAAGTGATTGAAAATAATCCAAGTTCTTGATTGCTTTATCGGAGTGTAGTTGTATTTGCTTCCAATGTTTAGGAAGCCTGGACAGTTTCATTGCCTGATTTGAAAAAACTTTTTCACACAACAGACACATTGGCTGCTGTTGGTTGCTTGTTGTTGGTGTAAATCCATAGTTCAGATACTCCGCACTATACTGTCAACACTTCTTCTTCATTTGGTCTGTTTCTGCCATTTTCACTATGGATTCACAGCCACAGTCATTTATTTATTGTTCAAATCCAACCTTAAAGCGCTGTGATCAATGAAGGGGTAAGTTGTGACATCCTCCTAAGTCAGGCAAAACCTGAGTCTCTGCCTGAAGGTACATAAAGTGGGGCAAAAATATTTCAGTTGGGTCATGGGTAAGCGGAATGCAGTCAAGACCATTTAATAGGGCAGATTCTGAATTTTACCCCATTCAGCACTATACCTCAATTCACAGGAATTGTGGCACTGCATAATTAGCATATGGGAATTATGCTATCTAATACCGTACTACCTTAATGAATGGCAATGATGTGCTGGCCAGGACCAGAAATAGTATGATTTTTTCAATCTAGAGTTCTCATGATATGCTAAATGATATGTCACATTGCCTTTCAACAACTGTAACATGCTTTAAGAAAAGTCTAAGAGAACAGCCGGTTAGCAAGATATGAGGCGTTTAAGTGATTATTATAATCAAATACGAGATTCTGAGGGTCAAATACTTATATGAGTAATTCATTTTTAAATTAAGCCTGTAATCCCTCAGCTGCCCCCTTGCTAGCTAGCGTGCCCACTGCCCCCTTTATCTTTATCGCTCCCTTAGAAAATTAAATCGTCTGGTGGGGGAGAGGGTAATATCACCCACTTCGGGAACCACTGCATTAGAGCACAGCACAGAATCAGCTCCCTCAGCCCAACTTGCCCATGCCAACCAAGATGCCCATCTAAGATAGTCCCATTTGCCAACATTTTCCTCTTAAACCTTTTAGCACTGTGCCAATTTCTCCACAACATCTTTCCAGGATATGACACTTATTTCTGCATTGATTGAGAATTCTCCCCCCCATTGCAGGTAACCATGGACCTGTCCTGTTAGGCTCTTTTCATTTTCGACCTGCTGGGTCTCCTGGCTCTCTTAGCTTACAAAAGCTCCTCCCAAATATTTACATTGCTGATAAAAATGTATGGGTCATTTTTCCTAAATTTGGGGTCCTTTCCCTCTTCTATGTAGGCTTCTATTCATCCATTGGAGCTATAGCAATTGATTCTATGATTTGAATGTCCTGTGGTGTGTGCTTTTAAGAACAGCTGTCTCCTCTACAAAGTGTTGGAAGCTGCATTTAGTTATGTGTGTAAAGCACACTAAAGTGGCTTCAAATGATGAAAAAATGGCGGCACGACGGCAGCGCACGCGGCCACTCCGGGAATGAATATCTGTTATCTGTAAGTAGGGGCCGTGCACAATCCTGATTTGATGGGGACGGACGTGAGAAACACGGAGGAACATCTGGTAAAACTTCTGACATGTCTGTTTCGCTGCCGCTGCTACTGTGCGATCGAGAAATCTCCGGAGAGGAAGGCCTCGAATCCTCAGCTTTGCTTGTTGCTTGGCGGCCGGGGCCGGGGTTGAAACGCTCGGCAGAGATGGTGCTTGGTGCTCAGTGTCGGAGGGCAGGTTGGAGGCTCGAAGTTTTTCGGACGGACTCAGAGTTGGCTGTGATCGGATGCTTCCAGAGGCTGCATCGGGAAGCTTTGCGGAGCTGGAGGTTCATGGCAGGAAGAGTTTTTCTTCCTTCTATCGTCTACTTGAGATGATGGGCTGTCGGGACTTTGAGACTTTTTACCATGTCCATTGTCTGCCCTTATCAAATTACGGCATTGATTTGCACTGTTGTAACTATATGTTATAATTATGTGGTTTTTGTAAGTGAGTCTTGGTCTGTCTTGTGTTTTTGTGATATCATACTGGAGGAACATTGTATCATTTCTTAATGCATGCATTACTAAATGACAATAAACGAGGACTGAGTGTCCTCATAATCTGAAAAAAAAATGTCCTTTGCATCTCTTTTGGCGGGGATCAATATGATATTAGTGTGTGACACAGCAACAGCCCAACACACCAAAACAGGTGAAATCCTTTTTCTAGACAATAGTTACAAAGTTAGTTTTGCAGTGTTGACCTCTTTTAGTTAAATATTATGTGTTGTATTCTTATATCATAATCTCTTTATATTGATAATTTTGTCAACAAGGCTCTTGAAACTGTGATTTTTGAAAGCATCATGTCTCAAACTTTGTCACAGTAACTGACCAACTTAAAAATTAAAATATTCCCAGAGACAACCCTGTGACCACGGTGAGTGCCAGGTAGATTTTAATTTGTATGGACTGTTTCCCCTTTGATAGTTAATGACATGATTGATGAATATGCAGCTCATGAAATGCTGCTATTTATTACTTCCTGCCTGTTAGGATGGGTCAGAGTGCAAAGATAAAATTATAGTGATCACAAAGTCTTGTTCACAACCAGATGGTAGAAAAGCATATCAATAATCAATGTCTTTGAATCTCAACATCTTAACCCCAGTGCTGTATGTATATCATGTTCTAATCAAGTCAAACTCCATACCATAGCTTCTTACTTCGGCTTTCATGTTAAATCTTATATATTAAGTCTTATCTCCTTCAGCGTCTAAAGTGAAGCAATTCAACCAAACAAAGAATTGAAATTTTATTTCTCCACAAAAAATAAGTACTCTTCTACTGAAATTTCAAACTATTTTGTGAAGGCAGCTGTTAAAGATTACTTACTATCCATTTTCTATATTTAATGCCATATTTAAGTTTGATGGCAACACCACTGTTGGCCAAATCAAAGGAGGTGACGAATCAGCATATAGGAGGGGGATTGAAAATCAGGTGGAATAGTGCCACAAGAAGCCCTTAACGTCAGCAAAACAAAAGAGCTGATTACCGGTACTGACTACAACAGGAAGAAGCCAGTATTCATTAAGGGATCGCAAGTGGAAAGGGTCAGTAACTTTAAATTCCTTGACGTTGCCGTATCAGAGATTCTATCCTGGGACCAGTGCGCAGGTGCCTTCACAAAGAAGGCATAACGATGCCTCTGCTTTCTAAGAAGTGTGAGCAGATTCAGCATGTCACCTGAAACCTGATAAACCTCTATGGATGCACAACAGAGAGTATCCTGACCAGTTGCATCAATGCCTGGTATGGAAACACCAATGCCCCAAAATGGAAAAGGTCCACAAAGAAGTAGACTTTTTGTAGCCCAGCCCTTCACAGGAAAAGCCCTCCCTTCCACTAAACACATTGACAAGGAGCGCTGCACAAGAAAGCAGCGTCCGTCATCAAGGACCCCTGCCGTTCAGGCCAAGCTCGCGGCTGCCATTGGGAAGGAGACACAGGAGCCTTGGGTCCCACACCACCTGCTTCAGGAATAGTTATTACCCTTCAATCAACAGGCTCCTGAACCAGAGTGAATAACTTCACTCAACTCAACTCTGAACTGATTCCACAACTTCAGAACTCATTTTCAATATCTCTACTACTCATATTCTCTGTATTAGTTATTCATGGCTTTGCTTACTTATGCCTCCTTTTACACATTGTTTTTCAGTCTTGGTGTGTAGTTTTTCAATGATTCATTGTATTTCATTTTTCCTGTGAATGCCTGCAAGAAAATGAATTTTGAGGTAGTATTTAGCGACATTAACGTACTTCAATAATAAACTTACTTTGAGCCTTGGTTATTCTGTAACAATCTTTTGTTTTGATCTTCGTTCGAAGAAACAGTGAATGCTCTAAGCAATAGAGTTGTCTACAGCTCCCTGTCATTATTTAAGGGGCCCTGACTTACTGAAGTGTCCATCTCTACTGGTTCTTACTATTTCTACGTACAATTCAAACAGTAAGTTAATAAGATGAATGAGGCATTCCTTGATAAACATTGATGAGGGAATAAGTTATAATTATAATAGAATTTTCTTTACCACATTGAGTTCTTGTTTGTCTGGATCTTGTGAAGTAATGACAGCCTATTATCATTATCTCATGAACTCACAGCAACTTTGGAATTTTTGCACATGCATATGCAAGGGTGGAAGTTGAGAAACTGTTCTCAGTTCATCATTAGATAGCAGGCTACACAGCTGACACTAAAATGGAACTTGAACTAAATACCCAACGGTTTAGTTTCTAATTTGCAACTGGTCTAAAGAAGCATGAGAAATGGAAGAAAAAGGTTGCAAATGGAACTTGAAATTTTGAAAAAAAATTACGAGTTTAAAAATATTTAAAATGATTAAAACAATCTCTAATGCTCATTAAGTTCAATGTTTAAATGTGTTTAGATTGCTTGAAAAGATTTGTGTTTAAAAGCAAGCATCCTTTTTCAAAAATTGCTTACTATAAAGAAGACTTCCAAAAATATTCGGTGTTTTAAAAATTAAAGTTTTGACACCCTAAGAGTGTGAGTCAGCCAACTGCTAGTTTTTGTTCTCCATTTGTGGGTAAGGATGGTTTTGTTGATGCTCCTTGTGACGTGACAGCCCCTTCATGGGGACTCTCAGTACGGGGATCTTCTACCAGTAGTCCCACATGTCAGCAAGTAAATGTAGATTCTTAGTTTTAATTCTAAGATTAGCAGAAAACCAACAATGGTATACTCTAATGACAAAATACAGTTCATTAGTTTTCTTTGCAAACATTTGCTAATTCTCTAAAAGGATCAGAGAATGAGGAGTCTTTTTAAACGCACCAGGCCTCTTTTATCAGAATGAAAATTAAAGAATAAGTTTTTCAGTAAACTGAAATAAAGACCAGAGATTCATCTGGTATATATTTATATCATGCTTTGAGAACGTATTTCATAGGACCATTATTAATCAAAATTTATCACTAAACCACTTGAGGAGACAATGGGACAGATGACTAGAAGTTTGTCAGATGTCAACTTTCAGGTGAGATTCAAAGTAGGAAAGATATCTGCAGACAAACTTTTCTAAACTTGTCAAACTCACAATGCAGAATCAATTTCCCAACCACAATTCTGTATACAACAAAATAAATTAATGCATCAAATTTCTGTATCAACCAGATAAAAATGTGTTCAATGCTAAATCCCTGAGCATGGATATTCACTTCATGCTAAAGAGAATGCTTGAAATATGTATGTATATGGGAGGCTTACCAAGTTCCAAAACAAAATTCAAAAAATGATATTTGATACTTTTTATCCATAATGTAGCCAGAAATCATTAGTAGTTGCTATTAAAAGGTGCATTTTTGTAAGCTTAGAAGCCAATAAATGAAGTTGAATTCAACAGGGAAAAAGGGAAGCCAGAAGAGTTGCAGGAATCCTTGAACGTGATATATATTTGAGCTCATGAGCTCATCTTTATTATATAATAGGTCCACTTAAGAGTCTTCTAACTCCTGGCCTGAAGTTGTCATTGACCTAGAGGCACAACATCTATGGCAGACAAAGAGACAGAGATACATAAGAAGACTGGGATATGACGAAAGAAAGTTCCAAGAATTTTCACTCAGGGTCTAATAAGACCAAACTGATTAAGAACCACAGAAGAAGAGAATGAATTTGAGGATTACGAATCAGAGGCTGAGAGCCAATGCGAGTCATTGAGAACAGAGAACATACAAGCAAGGTATTGTGCAGATTCTGGAAGTCCAGAGTAACACATACCAAATGCTGGAGGGACTCAGCAGGTCAGGCAGCATCTATGGGAAGGAATAAACAGTCAACGTTTCAAGCCGAGACCCTTCATCAGGAACAAGTTATTAAGTATAAGCAAGAAATGGTGCAGGGTAGGATGAAAGCCCTAACACTTCAATGTTTGTAGTATTGATTCCTGATGTTGAAGATAGAATGCAAACCAACCAAACAAACTCTAATACAAATTCTGGTGGGTGAAGATGTGAAGTGATTTGCAAAGACTAATAGTAGAAAGATGAGATCTGATTATCCATAACCTATTACGCCTGCTGGTGTAGAGGAGAATGAATGCCAGCAGTAAAAGAAGTGATGTCATCCACAAACCCCCATTTTGCATCTTTCCCTTCACCTAATGGTAAGCATCTTTGAAGATTTCGAATATGATAAATGTCAACAATACTGACTCTGTGCTCGGTCAGTCCATACATAAAAGAATATAACAATCAAAATTAAAATCTTTGAAATTTAACACCTTTTATGACCTGCAACTTATCAAAATAATTTTAGATTAGAGAATTCGAGATATAAATCTGACTGACAAATAGGGCCATGCGGCTTTAAACTGCTGCCAACTTGGAAAATAACTGATGCATATTTCTTTGGAAAATACTAATGGGAAATTACTGCCATGTTATAGAGCAAGAAGTGTGTATGGTGATGAATTCTTTCAACGGATTCAATGCTTGGCTGCAAGATTGAATATAAAGGCACTTGGTAAAAAAAAAATGAAATGTGGTATGAACCATATCTACCTTAGGGCACCCATACAAATGTTAACAAAGAAAGAAAAATTAATTTTCACTTTAATGTGCATCCAAGATCTAATATATTACTACCACACATGAATCATGCACACACGCCCATCAAACAACTTTTAAAATATAGTTGAACAGGTACATGAATTGGAAAAGTTTGGAAAGTTGGGGGCCAAATACTGGCAAGTGGGTCTAACTTGGATGGGGCATCTTGGTCAGCATGGACTAGATGAGCCAAAGGGCCTGCTTCCATACTGTACATCTCTAAACAGGTCAAATTAATAGTATGAGGACAAAGACTGTGACCATCCACCTTATTTATGCCCCTCATGATTTTATAAACTGCGTTCAAGTCACCCTGTGACCTTTCATGCCATAAAAAATATTGGCAGCTTTTTAAATCTCATCCTCTACCATTGTAATATTGTCAAACATGGTTAGGTTACCATTCTATCCCTAAAACAACAATGAGAAGCTGAAGCTACATTATAGATTCTTACAGAAGCCTATACCCAGCCAGTTGGACACCCTGTTCACCCACTCTCAGCAGTTAATGTTTCTTTCTCACTCCTCATATCTAATGTTTTAAGGAGATGAGTTGTTCATCCCATCATCCAAAACACCACACTGCCTGATTTGCTTTTATCTGGCAACGCGTCCGGCAAGTTTTAGCAAAATAAAACACTTGGATGAAGAAAATGCTCCCTCCAGCAAGATCTGGCCCAAACATTTGTGCAAGTAGGTTTTTTGAAGCTCCATGTCAAAAGAATGCCCTTCTTACAGAGTAACTTGTAGAAATGCACTGCTGCTGAACTCTGCAAAGTCCAGGAGAGGAGCACAAACATCTTGAACTGAGAAGCCTGAAAGCACTTCGAAACACTGGCACATATGGAACAGGGAGTGCTTTGGCTTCCATTTTTTAAAATCTTAATCCTTTGAATAAGATGATATTTGTAACTATCAAGTATTTTTCAAAGATCCTGTGCATCCTTTTGAGCTGTTTTCAAATGCCTCTGAAATCCATTCGCTGCTTGTGTACACAGTATCAAGGCTGTAAATGTGATTAGACTATAGAGGCTTTAAGGATGTACATGGCTGAAGGAGCAGGCACGGTGTGAGCACTGTACAACTCCTTGTCATTCAGAGATATTTGAATGTTCATCTGTGTCAGGGAACCTCAGTGAAGTTTAAAATGATATAGTCTGTGAAGCTCACATGCACACCTATCAAATGATTTAAAAGCAATGGTGGTAATATGTACACATTTAACCACTTAAAACTGTAATGAAATAATAAAAGGAAGAAAATTTGGTTCCAGTTACCATTTGCAGGAATTCTACACCCTCTCCTCAGTTGACATTTTCTTCTGGGGTACAGAAACAGGAAATGCACACTCAGTACTCTGGTGTGGTCTCATCAAAGGCCTGAATAAATTTCATCGACTTCCTTGCTTTCATCTTACAGTTCCCTTGCAACAAGCCATTTACCTTCCTAATTGCTCTCTCTACCTACATGTTTACTTTCTGTGTCTGGTGAACCAGCACATCAAGATCCTGGAGTTTACCAAACAGTTTATCTATTCTCATACTTTCCCACATTACAATCCACTTGCTGCCTTCCCCGCTTGCTTAATCCATTTATAGCTTTTTGCAACCTCGCTGCATCTTACTCAGAATTTCTAACAGTGTTCATCGACAACATGGGACATAATACTTTGAAGCCATTGATATAAGTGGCGAAGAACTGAGAGTGGATGGCTGATTGTTGTAGAATGCCACTATAGTACCTATCTGCCAACTTCACAATGACCCATTTACTTCCACACCATGCTTTCCGTTCTTCAACCATCCCTCCAGCTCCATTAGTATGTTACACACAAATGGGTTTTCAGATTTATATTATTTAAATCTGTACAGATAATAAAAAAAGTTAATGCCTTTAAATAAATTCTTCCTTCTTTTAAATTTCATAACAATAGATGGAATTGAGGCAATGCCAAATGCCATAAAATTCAAGCAACTGGTTTGTAAGAGAAGACCCAGAGAATTGACGGCAAGAGCCAAAAAGTAAGCTCCAGTCTTCTCGTAACTCGGTGCATGCTTCAGCAATCTCCAGCGTTGAATTGCATGTCTGAACTTCTTCATTCAAGCAAAGAATTCAAGTCCACATTCATATCTGGGAGATGGGCCACAAGTAGGAGAAGTGATGTGTAAAGCTTTTCCACGGGTGTACCTGTGAGCTTTTTGCATTGATTCAGAAGGTTAAAGATGTGGCAACTCATTTTACAAATAAATGCAAGGACTCAGCGTAAACATGACTATCTCTAATTAGGATGTTTTGTTCATGACCTGATGCACATGTGAACATTAGCATTGGGAAGTGTGGAAATGGAACTGGAATTAATTTATTATTGTCACACATACTCTGTTACAGTAAAAAGCTTGTCTTGTATGCTGTTCATGATCAATTTATTATACAATACGTTTGACATAGTACAAATTCAAAGTTCAAAGTAAATTTATTATCAAGATACACATATGTCATCGTATACAACCCTGAGATTCATTTTCTTGAGGACATTCACAGTGAATACAAAGAATCAAAGAAATAAATAAGCAATGAATACCAAGAACATGAGATGAAGAATCCTTAAAAATGAGTCCATAGGTTGTTGTGAGTGAAGATATCCCCTCTAGTTCAAGAGCTTGATGGTGGAGGGTAATAACTGTTCTTGAAACCAGTGTGGATCTTGGGGCTAATGGATGGTGCTTTCCTGCAACAACGCTACACGTAGGTGTACTCAATGGGGGGGAAGGCTTAACCCATGATGGACTGGGCTGCATCCATTACTTTTTGTAGGCATTTCTATTCAAGGACTTTGGTGCCTCCATACGAGTCAATATACTTGCCACCGCACAACTATAGAAGTTTTAAATGATATGTTGAATCTTCGCTAACTTCTAAGAATGTAGAGGTGCTGCCATGCTTTCTTTGTATTGGCACAGCATGCTGGACCCAGGATAGATCCCCTGAACTGATAATACCGAGGAATTTAAAGTTGCTGACCCTTTCTACCTCTGATCCCTCATTGAGACTGGCTCATGGACCTCCTTTGTCTTGTTTACATTAAATGTGGGGTCAAAGAATAACACATGCAGAGTAAATTATAACAGTCAGTGTGAAGAAGAACAATAAAATTTATATATCCTTGCATCCATTGTGGAGAAATTGTTTGAGGAAATTCTTAAGGGTAGGATATACTTAAATCTGGAAGAACATGACTTATTTGGGATTGTCAGCAAGGCTTTCTGTGGAGGAAGTCCAAAGATGACTGACGTGGATAGGATGATGCACACAAGGACTTCAGTAAAGCTATCAACAGGGTCCCTCACTGTAGACTGATCCAGACGATTAAAACACATGGAATCCATGTGTCTTAATGGATGGAATTCAAAATAGGCTTGCCCATAGAAAACAGAGAAGTGTCATTCTGAATGGAGGAGTGTGTTGAGGCCTCTATTGGTGAATATCTGGGTGAGTTATTAGTAAATTTGCAGACATGAAAATTGGTGGAATTATGAATAGTGAAGGAAGCTGTCCAATGGGTTCAGTCCAATTGGAACCGTTGGCAGAAAAATGGTTGATGGAGTTTAATCCAGACAAAAAGATGTTGAACTTTGGGAGGCCACATTTAAGGAGTATACAAATTTAAGAAAGACCTTTAGAAGCATTGAAGTACAGAGGGAGCTTGCTCCCTGAAAGTTGCAACATAAGCAGTAAAGCATACAGCGAGTTTGCCTTCATCAGTCAGCGTATTGAGTATATAAGTCGTTAAGTCATGTATAAAACGCTGGTGAGGCTGCATTTAAACCTTTGTTTGTAGGAAGGGATGTGGAGGCTTTAGCTTGGGCGCTGAAGAAGTTTTTCCAGGATGTTCACTGGATTAGAGCCGATTATCTGTAAGGAGAAGCTGGACAAACTTCGATTGTTTTCTCTAGAGCAACAGAAACTGAGGAAGATAGAAAGGGCAGAAAGAGGTTGCTTCCCAGGGTCGAAAAGTTGAATACTAAGGGGTATAGTTTCAAGGTGAGAGGGAGAAACTTTAAAGAAGATTTTAACGGCTCATTTCTTTTTACGTAGAGTTCTAGATGCCCGGTGCGAGCCGCCAAGTGAAGCAGTGGCAGCAGATATGATAACAATTTTTGAAAGCCATGTGAAAGAATGGGAAGTTGAGGGGCTGTGGAATGTCTGTCGGCAGACGTGTAGCTTAAATTAGCACCGTTGTCATCATGGGCATCATGTACCAAAGGAATTCTGTGCTATTGTTCAATGTTTAATATTCTAATTCTATACTCAAAATGGCTTCAAAGTATAAAGATAATGAGCTTGTGTAAGAGGATGTCGGTTCTCTCCATTTTTAAAAATAATAACATAGGAACATAAGAAACAAAAGAGAAGTGGGCGACTTGGCCCATCACATATGTTCTGCTATTCAATATGTTCATAAATGATCTTTTACTTCAGTGATTGCTTACCTCTATTACCTCCAAAATTAAATGATCCCTCTTGACTGTGACTCCACGGCCATTTTGGATAGTGAATTCTAAGATTCATTAACCTCTAGGACAGGAGTTCCTGACCTGGGGTCCAGGGGCCCCTCAATTAATGGTAATTGTGCAAGCATAAAAATGGTTGGGAACCCCTGCTCTAGGAGAAGGCATTTCTACCTATCTTAGTATGAATCACCAATGCCATATTTTGCAACTATGAATTCTGGCTTCTGACAGCCTAGAGAATGTTTTACCTCCCCAATATCTACACTGTCAAGCCATTTAATCATTGTTGGGTGCCCTTGCAATAGAGACCATGCATGGAAAGGCAAGGTAAAATGGAAAAATAGATTTTAGAGCAGAGATATCAGAAAGCTGGAGGTCCATGAGGATTATGGGAATGGAAGCTTATTCAATGTACTGGAGTTACAAAACATGATCAGTCCTCCCTGTTTGTAGCACAGTGCAATGTCTCAAAGGTCAGACAATATTGAAAGCTCTCTCTGTCCTAGATACAGGCTGTGCCTGAATGCATGGAGTTTCTAATATAATCCACTACAGAAGGAATGTCAATTGACATGAGGGCTGTAACTGAATCATCAGTGATTTGTGGAATCAGCAATATAGGGGCTATAGTGCAAATAGTTGTGATTTTTTTTTTGACTGTAAGTGATTGGAGTCAACTTTCCAAGCAGTTCTGAAGGCAGAGCTGGCATATCTTGGCAAGATTCTGCGGTTTTCTGAAAGGTATGTTTTACAACTGTCAGAGATCTGAAAAGGATGTTTTGAAAGGTCGGAGGTTATATCAGATTGGCCTCAGATCGACTGCAATACTTTCATCCAAATACAGTGATTAATAATTTCCTAAAATTCCAGAAGGTTTGCCCTAAGCGTATCTTGCCTTGACTTAAGACCAAGGAATCAAAAGATTACTGTAATTAAATCTTTGTTTTAACAAGCAATCATTTACGCAATTATTAGTTGCCTGCATTTGTGCTTCTGATCTAGCTTTCAATTAAACCTTCTTAAGCACCTTCCTGTGACACAAATGAGAATGTATAATAGAGCTATTTTCATAGAATCCTACAGGACAGGAACAGGCCCTTCAGCCCCCTCTCCCCCCGCCCCCCCCCCTCCCCCCATCCATGCTGACCATGACCTTAGTCATGTTAGTCCCTGTTTAGGCCCATTTTCCTTTTCACCTTTCCTATTTAAATCCCTGTGGAAATGCCTTTTAAACATTGCAATTGTACAAGTCTCCACCACCTCCTCTGGCAGTTCATTTCAGTTATCTCCGGATAACATTCCAGCTTCTCAATGAAAATCTTAACCCTCAAATCTCCTTCTGAACTTCTTCCCTCTGTGCCCTTTAGTTCAAGATCCCCCTGCTCTCAGACAAATAATCTGATTTATCTACCTATCTATGCCCCTCAAATTTATAAACTGTACAAGGTCACCCCATCAGACTCCTACATTCCAGTGAGAATAAACCTGGTCCGTCTAATTTCTCCTTCTCATTGCAGACCACCATTCCAGGCGCCATCTTGCTGAAGCTCCTCTGCATATTTTCTACTGTTACCACACCTTTCCTGTCATATGCCAACCAGAAATGAAGATAATACAGAAAGTGCAGAATAATCAATGTTTTGTGCTGCAGCAGCAGGATGTTCCAACTCTTCTACTCAATGCCTGAGCCTATAATGCATAACAATTACCTTCATTACCATGTGAACAACATCTACTGTGCTGCCACTCTCAGCAACCCATGGTCTTGTAACCCAAGATACATCTGCACCAATGTCTCCAAGGTTATTGCCAGTTACTCTATATGTCATGCTACAACGTGACTTTGCAAGGGGCATCATCTCACACTTGTCTGAATAAATTTCCATCTGCCACTGCTCCACCCAAACTTCCAGCTGATTGGTGACCAACTGTATCCCCTGGCAACCTTCTTCAGCTATCTATGACTCCACTACTTTCATACCGTGCGCAAACTTTCTAACTATACCACCCAAATACTCGAAGTCACTTGGATACGTTGCAAACAACAATGGCCCCACCACCGATGTTTCCAGTATACCACTGGTGACAGACTTAAAACAGGAAAATAGACGTCCAACACTATTCTCTATCTCCTATCACCAATTTTCCAACTTGAACCTGCCTATCATACAGGACCTTGTCAAAGGCATTATGGAAATCCATGTAAACAACATCTACTATGCTGGCTTGATTACCTTTCTTAGTTATTTCCTCAAAAAAACTGTTACATGATTCGACCTGACTCCTCCAAATCTATCCCTAGCTTTCCAAGTGAATATATATATCCTGTCTCTTGGAATCTTCTCCAACAACTTCCTTAACTCTGATATCAGTCCCACCAGCATGTCAATCTCAGGATTTCCCAACCAGCCCTTTTTGAATAAGCTGACATTAACTATCCTCTACAAAGACCTGTGATGGTATTGGGTTGGCTGACAATGAAGTTCTAAACTCAACTTGTCAGGCCTGAACAAGCAGGCACCTCCCCGTCTCCACTGGCTAACAGGAATCACATGCCACGCATTTCCATCTCATCACCTGCAGCCCATTTAAACCTAGCTCTCATCCCCAGCTCATTGAACCAGGCAGTTCCATCTAGCATTCAGATACTTGTTGTGCTCAAGATCTGATCTCCCTTGTTTTGTGGCCCCTTGTGGCAGTTATTTTGCAGTTTACCATATGTGTATAAGATGATGAGAGTCACTGATCGTGTGGATAATCAGAGGCTTTTTCCCAGGGCTGAAAAGGCTATCACGAGACGGCACAGTTTTAAGGTGTTTGGAAGTAGGTACAGAGGAGATGTCAGGGTTAAGTTTTTTTTATGTAAAGAGTGGTGAGTGCATGGAATGGGCTGCCGGTGATGGTGGTGGAGGCAGATATGATAGGGTCTTTTAAGAGACTCCTGAGTAGGTACATGGAGCTTGGAAAAATAGAGGGCTATGGGTAACCCTAAGTAATTTCTAAAGTAAATGCATGTTCAGCACAGCATTGTGGCCGAAGGGCTTGTATTGTGCTGTAGTTTTTCTATGTTTATTATCAAAGCTATTGCTTGCTGCTAAATCATCTCCATTGCTCTCTGTGCCAAGCCGCCTCTGCATTTCCTGACGGGATAAGTGAAGCCATGATTGACACAACCGACACGAGGGTCCAATAGTGAAGCCGCAGGAAACCGTTGCCACTCTGGACCAACTCTACATGTTGATACAGCAACCCTGCACCAGACAACCTCCTCCCGCAGAGCCTGGATTCTGGTACCCGAATGCTTCGAGGGATTCCCGGCCTGATGCTGCAACTTCCTGTCCCACCTCACGCTCAGAGCTCCAGTATTCCACAGACTGAGCCAAGACTGCCTTTATCATCTCCCTCTTGACCAGCTGAGCTCGGAACAGGAGCGCTAACTGAGACAATAAGGCTGCCAATTGCAATCAGTATGAGGAATTCTCTGCTGAGATCCACAGGGGTTTTGACCATCTGGAAGTGGAAGGGAGGCAGTGGACCAGATACTTCGCCTGCATGAAAGCTCATTCTTGGTGCTGGATTATACCATGGAATTCAGGACCCCCTCCTGGTGGAGTGCAGCTGGAATGACCAGGTGCTGCTGGTCCATTACCATCACATGCTCTCAAAGCACTTGAAAGACAAGCTGGCTACCTGGGAGATGCCCACCACCTCACAAGCCTCATCACGCTGGCTCTCTGTATTGACAGACATCTTATGGAACAACCCTTCAGATCACCAGCCAAAACCATTTTGGGCTGCAGGACCCTCATCAGCAACACCTTCAGAACCCATGCAGTTAGGGGGCGCTCCCTTAACCCTCCCCCCACCTCCATCCCACCAAGAATGTGAGCGTTGGTGGGGAAACAACTTGTGTGTCTACTGCAGAGCAGCGGACCACCAATACATTAAGTGCCAACTGCATCTGGGAAACAGGTGGCTCCAGCCAGAGAAGAGGAGCCTCCTGTCTGGGACTTTCTTCCCAGCCCCTTGTTCAAGCACTAAAGCACAACTCTCCCTCTGTACTCTTCCACATCTCAATGGCTCTACATTTACAGCAGGCTCTGGTGGATTCCAGCACAGCAGGCAACTTTCCGGACCAGACCCTGTGTGGAGCTTGGACTGTCTACTGAGCCCATCTCTCACCTCTTCTGCATTACGACCATTGACACTCATTCCTTAGTAATGGTCAGAGTGCACACACGGCCTGTGCGCAGGAGCATCGGAGAGCACAGTGAATCCATCCAATTCCTCCTTACCGACTCACCGAAAACTCCTCTCATCTTTGGTTACCCCTGGCTCTCCACTCACGACCCTCGCCTCACCTGGTCATCTAGTTCACTGCTGAGTCATGCAACCTACCTGAGGCTGCATGTCAGGAACCCAGAAAGGTGGAAGGCAGTCCAGTATAAAATAAAAGATTTCCTAAACACAGATACAATTTCCTTTAAGCTAAAAAGACGTACCTAGGAGCTGCTGATGAATGACCCATCAGAAATTGAAGGCAGGGGAATGGATTCTAATTCACCCCATCTTTGCCATTCTTCTTGATATTCCTTGATTGTTCCTAACAAGCCTGATGGCTCTCTTATACAAATCCTTTCTTTTTTGCCACTGGGCTGACTTCACACATGACACTTTTTCATGTCCCTTTTCACATAGATGGTTTAAAATCTTTGGCAAACAGATATCCCAAACACACAAAATTAATGCTGTGAATGGTGACCCTCTTCCAACTGTTAATAGATCAACTATTTGACATGCTAAGTGATAGTATCAATCAGGTCAGTAAGCTTCCTTGAATGAATTAATTTAACCAGTTTTGTCTGGTTTGATACATGCCAATTAACATACTGTAACCTCACTGTCTTACACTGCATCTGTTGAGCAGCCAGCCCCATGTGCTGGACAGGATCCTGTGCTCTATAGACAGCACTGTTTGTTTGCAAAGTTATCCTTTAAACTTCAGACTAATTATCACTTGCCATTTGCATTAAGAACTGAAGACCAGCTCCCATTTACGACAGGAAGCTGAACAAAGAATATTGGTTGGAAATTCAACTTACTCGAAAACAACTCGTTGGTCTCTGCAGGTGTCAGCTGCCATGCTGAGCATGGTAAAAAACAAAAAGCCTCCCCCATCCTTGGATAGGGAATGTCCTTCACAGACCCAGAGGATGAGAGAAGGTCTTAAATGAATGCATAATACCTGTATTTGCTGTGGAGTAGAACACAATCATTGAAAAATTCAGTAAGTGAAATAGTAGAATTAGCTTCATCTGACACCTCATTCTACAGACTCCCCTGCCCTGAGAATCTATGTTCCTCATGATCTTATAAACCCTCTATAAAAGTCATCCCTCGGCCTCCTTCACTCCAGGGAAACTGGCCCCAGCCAATCCAGTTTCTCCTTATAACTCAAAACCTCCCAGTAACATCCTTATGACTTCAATAATGTCTTTGAAAAGATCCCACGTGTGAGATTGTCTGAATATATGAGCTCTTGAAATTCAAGGTCATTTGGCAAATGGGATCCAGACAGGAGGCAGAGAGTATATTTGAGGATTAATTTTATAAATGGAAACCCATAACATACAATATACCTCAAAGATCAATGCTGAGATCCTTGTTGTTTGTAATATACACTCAGTGGCCAGTTTATTAGCTACCTCCTGTACGTAATCAGTGTGTCTGTTCATGTTCTTCTGCGGCTGTAGCCCATCCACTTCAAGGTTTGAAATGCACAGATCTGCTGCTCTTGGATCTATTCTTTTTTGTTTCATGCACCATTCTCTGTAAATTCTAGACCAGGGGTCGGCAACCTTTTTGCCTCTGTGGGCCAGTTCGCGTATTAATGAGCAGACAATAAATGCCAGATAAATTTTTTGGCCAGATAAATGCCAAAAAACCTTGACATATGGGAATTATCCATTTAAATACATCTAGTTATGTTTTGCCTCAAATTAGTGAATAACGCATGCTAGAAAATCCAAGGATGTCAATTAGTAATCAAAGAACTCAGTTTAGTTGAAATTTATTTCAATCAAGGCATCTTTTGAATTTATTAAAAGGACACAAAGGATCTTTAAACATAAAGCATATGAACATGATGCATTGAATGGTGGTAAATTAAGTATAATAAAATGAAAATTTTAATGCAAACAGTCGATAAATCAATGTGAAACTTAATGCTGTTTGGTGCTTGAAATCTTCTCAATATTGGGTTTCAGACTTGTTGATGCCAAGAGCAAGACATTATCCAGATGGGCATCAGTCAATTGAGTTCTCAAATGGTTCTTAGTGTGCTTCATTTTTGAAAATAATTGCTCGCACAGATAAGTGCTGCCAAACAATGATGCCATCTTTTTTGCTTGGTCCACTAAGTTCGGATACTTCCCACTTGGATGATCTTATTTTCTATAGAAGTCAAACACTGACGCATCTTCAGAATGAAATTTTGATCTCAATATGTCGCCACACTGCATCTCCATCAATTCCATTTGAAAAATTTCTGATGCAGCGTCCACTTCCACGTCAAATGGAGTAACAAACGGCTTGAACTCATTTGCATGCAAGCAAAAATCAGCAAAATGAGATGAAACACGAGTGAATCTGCAGATGCTGGAAATAAATAAAAACACAAAATGCTGGCAGAACTCAACAGGCCAGACAGCGTCTATGGGAGGAGGTAGTGATGACGTTTCAGGCCGAAACCCTTCATCAATGAGATGAAAACTCTTTTCTCAATTCTTGGACTTTTGTCTCATTTTCTAGGCAAATGAGACAAACTGGTTTACCAGTTTGCTCGATGAAGAAGTAATCTAGTGTCCAAGTATCTTGGAAATTTCAGTGCTCAGTGCCTACCTTCCTGCATTTTGCATTCAGTGCCATTGGAATTTTTTTCTTCAATTTTATTTCGAAACTCGAATTATTCAACAAGTATCGTAGCACATGTAAATACCTGGATAGTTAGTGTGGATTTCTTGTTAAGACACAGTGACGCTGTTTCTGTTTACAAATTTGAACGATCCCATCTGAAAACCTGTGCACGCACGAAGCGTATCTAATACATATTAATAAGGTAGTCTGTCTTCCCATCATTCATATATACCAGTGTTTGGTTTAAACAAAACGGAACCTGGGGCCAGTGTAACAAGACGCCATGTACGTCCGTCAGTGTGGTGATGTGAAACATTTAGAATAAGAAAAAATAGCTCACAGGCCAGATAAGCATAGTATCCCAATATTTGCTCACGGGCTGGTCAAAATACCTTTGTGGACCAGATCTGACCCGCGTGCTGTAGTTTGCCTACCCCTGCTCTAGATACTCAGGTGCATGAAAATCCCAGGAGATCAGCAGTTTCTGAGATATTCAAACCATCCTGTCTGGTCATTTAGTCATTTAGATCACATTTCTTCGCCATCCTGATGTTTGATCTGAACATCGTGAACTTGACCTTGTCTGCATATTTTCATGCAATGAGTTGCTGCCACATGATTGGTTGGTTAGATGTTTGCATTAATGAGCAGGTATGCAGGTGTACCTAATAAAGTGGCTACTGAATGTACATTAAACTTCCGGATGTGAATGTGGAAAGCGTGATTAGTAACTTCTCAGATAATATGAAAGCTGGTGGTGTAAGTAGTGAGGGTGATAGTCTTTGGCTGCAGAGCAACATTGATGATTTGGCAAAATAGGCAGAGAACTGACAGATGAATTTCAATATTGAAAATTATTAAGTGACTAAATAAGGCTAGGACCTGTACAGTGAACAGCAGGCCTCAAAAATAATGAGAAACAGAGAGAGATTGTTGCTTGTTTCCAATTTCCCTGAAACAGCAACACAGACAGATAAGATAGTTTAGAAGGCCAATGGGACTCAATGCCTTCATTAGCTAGGGCATACAAGAACAGGAAGATTATGGTGATACTATATGAAGCACCAGTTCTGCCACCACTAAACTGTGAGCCATTCTGGTCACCACTCTAGAAGAAGGATGGATTTTCACTGCAGAGATTGTATGGGAGATCTATCAGAAAGTTACCTGGGATGGAGCATTTCAGATGTGAGGAAGGACTGCATAGGCTGAGTTTGTTTTCCTCTGAACAGAGAAGGCCAAGGAGGGACCCTGATTAGGGGATGCAAAATTATAAGGGGCACAGATAGGATACCGAATGAGAATTTTTTTCCCTTTGTTGAGATGTGCCTGGCCAGAAGGCATGGGTTTAGGGAATGGGAGCAGGAAATTTAGAGAGCACTTGAGGAAGATGTTTAACATCCACGGGGTGGTTGAAATCTAAAAAGCACACCCAA
Source organism: Hemitrygon akajei (assembly GCF_048418815.1). Classification (NCBI taxonomy): domain Eukaryota; kingdom Metazoa; phylum Chordata; class Chondrichthyes; order Myliobatiformes; family Dasyatidae; genus Hemitrygon; species Hemitrygon akajei. The sequence goes on along the minus strand of NC_133142.1, from coordinate 17,655,503 downwards.
GTGTGTGGCAGTGGCAGATATTCTTACAACACTGAAGGCATGTTTAGGTGAGCACTTGAAACATTATGGCAATAGGAGACCACAGGAAGAGCACTAGAAAAAGGGATTAGTTTAGAAAAGTTCTAGAAGACCAGCACAAGCACAATGGGACAAATGGTCCCTTTCCATACCTATGACTCTGACTACAACACCCAGGTGCTGAGTGCCATTATTGTCTCTGTAATGGAAAACTACTCACCTGGCCTCCGAGATGTAATTCTGAGTGGAGAGCCCAGAATGGAGCTTAATCTCAGAATAAGAAGATGACCATTCAGCACCGTGATAAGCTAAACTTCCTTTCAGCACTGAATTGTAAACCTTTGTAATCCCTTTCAGACATAGAACATATTTATAACTGATATTTTTAAATCTTTGGGCACCAGGGCAACTGGAGAGGATAGAGTGATCAAACAGAATACTGGATTTGAGCACAGAATCAACCCTGATCTTATTACTTGTGGAGCAGGTCAATGAGCCACATGGCTTTGTTATTTTGCTTGTGGAGCCATGCCTAAATGATTATGTGTGGAGTAATTATCTTGAACTCATCCTTTTGTAGTAACTTGTTCGAGATTTTTGAGCTCACAGCTTTATCACAATGCTCCTCTTCATAACATAATAATTTAAGAAAAAGGAGAAGGTGTTGTCAGTACAGCCCCTCAAGCATGATCTGCCATTCAATAAGATTGTGAATGAGCTCATCCATACAATAGTTACAAATTAGAAAGAATTATTGTTTTTTTAAAACTACACCTTTCTTAGCCAATGCAAAACCCTGAATTAAAACTGGTGTCCTTGGAAATTTAGAAAACTTCTTCCCAGTTGTGTGCATAATTGTGATATCATTGGTGACCGCCTCCAAGGACACAATTTTTCTTTCACTACAAGCTTCAACATTTTATTAGAAAAATAAACTAGAGTTTGCTCTTTTTAAAAAAAAAAATACCTTGGCCCTTTAAAAATAGTCCACATTCTGACTCCCATCCTTGTTCTCTGCGTTGAATTCTCAATATCAATAATCTGCGTAACAGAAGCTGGAGGAAAGAGTTTCTCTATCAAACAATGGGGAAAAGGATCAGAAAATGACTGGAAAATAAAGGAAGTTAGGTTTAAATACCAGTAGAAACTATTTCACATTTGTGGATCAGACTGCCATCTAGTGCAGTGAATTCAGAAAGAAAGTTGCTAGGGGCAAGTTTATTTATAGACCTTTGGGTTGGACTGCAGTTGCTTACTTTGGAACAGAGGATACTAAGGAAATACTTAATCAAATATGTAAAAGATTAACAGAAGCCTTGGAAGAATAGGCAGGAACAATTTCCCTTAACAGCAAAACTAATAACCAGGGAACATAAATTGAAGGTGATTAGCCAAAGAATTGGCAGTGGGGATGATCCCCTCTGAGTTACCCCAAGTAAGTTGTGTCAGGAACATAAAGTTCAAAGTAAATGCTATTATCAAAGTACGTATATGTCCCCATATACAACCCTGAGATTAATTTTCTTGTGGGCATGCTCAACAAATCTACAGAATAATAACCATAACAGAATCAATGAAAGACCACCCAACTAGGAAGTACAACCAAAGTGCAGAAGATAACAAAGTGCAAATGCAAAAAGAAAAAATAACATAAATAAATAAGTAATAAATATCAAGAACATTAAAGGAAGAGTCCTGGAAGGTGAGTCCATTGGTTGTGGAAACATTCTCATTACCTATAATGTTGATGCAGGAAGAAACTTGCATCATATTTCAGAATCAGAATGCATTTTTTAATTCTGCCTTGTATGATGTGAAATTTGTTGTTTTTTGGTAACAGCACAGTGCAAATACATAAAATAGCTTTAAATTACAAGTAAATAGCACAGAAAAGAGGAATAATGAGGTAGTGTTCATGGACCATTCAGAAATCTGATGACAGAGGGAATATATCGGGATATTGGTTATCACATAGTTGACAAACGCACATACAGACCAAGAGCTGGGAAATGGGTTTGATCTGAATTGTTTTTATTGCACTTGGGTGGATACGGCGCACCAAGTGACTTCTTCTGTCCTGCAAATTTCCACTATTCTATCAAAGCCTTTGATTAAACTATCCAAAGTGTTAATTAAGTTCAGTTTGTCTTTTGCCCATGACAACTTAGTATCATAAATCATCATTTGTTCTCAAATAAAGTTACTGAGAAGACACCACAAAATGTGCAGGTGATCATGCAATCCTTGGTTGCTGAGGGCTGGGTTAGGATGACTATTGATGACATTATTAGTAAATATTAGACTGCAACTTTCTTCAAATTTTTTCTTGTCCATAACATAAAGTCTTCAATGTTGCTGTGATTCAGTAAGAGAGTGGATCTCCAGATCAAAAGTTGACAGTGTGAGAACATCTGAAATCTAAACTCTACGAAACAAGTGAATGAAAGAAATATTTATGAATGAGCTTCAGTGACAGAGTAAGTGTGTGGTAGAATAGTTTGCTGGGTTTGATTCTGATCTTACGTACTACCCAAGTGGAGATCACTCATCTTCCCTGTGACTGCATGGTCTTCCCCTGGTGATCGAGCTTCTTCCCATACTCCAAAGGTGTGTTGATAGATTAGTGGGCTGCCAAAATTACCCCTTAGTGCAACTGGCAAGAAAATCAAAGATGAGTTGCTGAGCATATGAAAGAAAGTAGGTAACGTGGTTAAAGGAAGTAAGAGGGAGCTGGAATAACAGACTTAATTTGTTGGGACCCAGCCTAAATCTGATGCACTCTTGAATTGTAATAGTTGAACAAATCTGATAAGTAAATAAATCTTTTAAAGTTTGTATGCTTTATTCAGTTTTAAAAGTTAATATGACTTACAAATATTACATCAGATACATAAATACTGTACATCTGATCTATGATATCTATTCTATAAATTTATTCATAACCTGAATATTACTGAGTCAAGGAAATCAGACTGGACTTTGTCTACTGTATTCCACCGATGTACTGTCACAGTGTATTCATAGAATCCATGCTGTATTATTCGAGGATTACTCTATGACTCAATATCACTGGTTACAGAAAACGGTCATTTAAAAATCAGCTATAATTTCTCAATTATTTGATTAATTTTGCTTACGTTCACAAAACATATCACATACTCTTAACTGGCTCCTGGAAATCCCAGCTACAGAGAATTCCAGTCCCATACATCACATTTTATGTTACAGTGTACACATAAATATTGGCCCAAAATTCACAATTGGAATGATTCTATGCTTTCTGTGCTCACCGCCAGCAGGAAGTGAATCAGATGATGATTTCTAAAGTCTGATCTGGGCTTAAGGTATGTGATGGCATAAAGTTATAGTCCTTCCCTACCCATATAAAACAAAGGGTAGGGGGTAGCACCATCACATGCAAGTGAATATTAAACAGCATTTATAAGATTTATTTACTAGATAACAAATCTCTGGCAAGTGAAGTTTGGAACGTAGAACAGTACAGCACAGTATGGGCTCTTTGGCTCACTGTGTTGTGCCAACTTATATAAAAGTACTCCATAGTACATTTAATCCTTCCCTCCTTCACAGCCTATCACCCTCCATTTTTCGTACTCCATTACCTATCTAAGATTGTCTTAAATGTTCCTATTGTATCAGCCGCTACCATCACCCTGCTCAGTGTGTTCCTAGCATCCACCACTTTCTGTATAAAAGACCTAATCTTTCCTCCACTTACTTTAAAAGGGTGTATTCTGATATTGGACATTGGACCCCTGGAGAAAAAAAGCACTGTCTGTGCTTCTCATAATCTTATATACCTCTATCAAATCGCCTTTCATCCCCCTTTACTCCAAGCTTGACTAGCTAGCTCACCCTTTCCTCATAAGGTACTTTCTCTAATCCAGGCAGCATCCAGGTAAATCTCCTCTGCATTCTCTCTAAAGCTTCTATGTTTTTCTTATAATGAGGCAACAAGAACTGAACACAATACTACAAGTGTGATCTAACAAGAATTTCATAGAGCTGCAACATTACCTCATGGCTCTTAAACTCAATCCCCCAGTTCATGAAGGCCAACACAACAAATGCCTCCTTTTCCATCACATCAACTTGCTCAGCAACTTTGAGTGATCTATCAACTTGGACCCCAAGATCGCTCTAATCTTCCACACTGCTAAGATTCCTGCCATTTGATCTTCTGAAGTGTATCTTTTCACACTTTTCTGGATTGAACTCCAGCTGCCACTTCTCTGCCCAGCTCTGCATCCTGTCTACCTTCTGTTCTGACCTATGACAACCTTCTACACTATCCACAGCGCCACCAACACTTAGTAACATCAAACTTATTAATCAACCCCTCCACTTCCTCGTCCAGGCCATTTATGAAAAATCACAAAGAACGGGGATCACAGAACAGATCCCTGTGGAACACCACTGTCAGTGACCTCCAGACAGAATACACTCCATCTACTACCACCATCTGCCTACTGTAGGCAAGGCTACTCTGAATTTACACAGACAGTTTTCCATAGTTCCCATGCCTCATAACTACCTGGATGAGACTTCCATGGGGAACCTTGTTGAATGCCTTACTAAAATCCATATACACAACAGACACCACTCTACCTCCATCACTTCATAGAAAAATTAAATCAGGCTTATGAGGCACGACCTGTCTCTTACAAAGTCAAGCTGACTATCCCTGATGAGACTAAGTTATCCAAATGCTTATTATTCCTGTCCCAAAAATCACTTACCCATCACTGACATAAGGCTCACTGGTCTACAATTCCCAAAATTATCCCTATCACCTTTACAAACAGTGGCCCATAGCCTCGCTGTCAGAATTGAGTAGAATCACTTGTAGAATATGCATTGTTGCAGTGGGACTGAAGTTTCACTGGGGCGGTATGGTTGCAGCACATCCAGCTGAAATTGCTGGAGGAGACTTGGAGACGATTCAATGTGGTGAAGGCGATGTGAGGCTTGGAAAGATCTAAGGATTGATCGGTTTAAGAGCCGAGCTGAACTGGAAAGGTCAGGTACTGCCCTACATGTAAAACACAGGAGCTGAATTAGGCCATTCGGCCAATGGAATCTGCTACACCATTCAATCATGGATGATTTAGTATCTCTCTCAACCCCATTCTCTTGCTTTCTCCCCATAACCTTTGACGCCCTTCTAATTAGAATCCATCAACATCCGCTTTGAATATACCCAACAACTTGGCCTCCACAGCCTTCTGTGTTAATGAATTCCACAGATTCTCCACCCACCTGCTAAAGAAATTCCTCCTTATCTCTATTCTAAGGAGTTCCATTCCTGGAGAATTCACAGATGAAGTTTTTTTAATAATATAATTTTTATTAACCTTTTTAATCTTCTGGTATGGGATCTTTGGAAACATTATTTACTTATGTCAAAAAATTAACATTTTTAATTTAGTTCTTTAAGCAGGGCCTTCCTTTTGGTTCCACATTAAAAGCAGATTCATTATTTTGCATGAATTCTTAAATCCCGGTGGTTTGTAAATTGTCAGATTATCTCCGAGCTTTCTGAATTTCTCCATCTCAGCAGGAATTACTTCATGCATACTTTGTTTTCTACATTTGCACAGAAGATGCCTTGGCTTGTACTAATTAAACTCGATACTTGTTCCAGAAAAATATTTGAGCTGCCGTGTATTCAGAATACAAATTGGTTTGTTACATATCTCTTATATTACTTTATGATGAATCGCCATACAGTCTATTGCTGAGCCAAAACATTCATTTGATGTCACAAGTGTTTCCAGAAATTTAATAGCACTTGGACATGAAAGGTGTAATAAAAAGGGCCTACAGTTATTTCTTGCCTTAACACATCGTCTTATTATCTTGAGGTGAATCACTCATGATGAATTGCTTTGAGATACAGTCACTATTATTGGTAAACATTAAGCACCAACTAAATGAAGTGAGAAAAGTTGTATTTTAATTTATTTGTGGTGAAGCTATTTGAAAAAGAAATATCAAACCTGACACTGTCGAAATAGCTTGCTTTTATCGTGAGTACTTTGGAATCAATCTGACTGAACTACTTGGCAATGGAAGTAGTTTTGGCTAGTGGGGTGTTAGAATCATGTTCCATTGTGATGTCCACAGCAGATGCCATAGCATTGGCTCTTCACTCATTTGGACAGCAAAGATGTGTTCATCAGGATGCTCTTTATTAACTATGGCTCAGTGTTCAACACTATCATGTCAAAATTAATCAATAGGCTGCAAAATCTTGGCCTCAATACCTCCTTGTGCAATTGGATCCTCGATTTCTTCACTTGCAGACCTCAGTCAGTTTGGATTGGCAACAACGTCTCCTCCATGATCTCCATCAGCACAGGTGCACCATAAGGCTCTGTGCTTAGTCCCCTGCTCTGCTTGCTTTACACTTATGACTGTGTGGCTAAGCACAGCTCCAATGCCATGTACATATTTGCTGATAACAACACTACCGTTAGCCAAATCAAAGGTGGTAATGAATCAGAATATAGGCAGGAGATCAAAAGTCTGGCTGAGTGGTGTCATAACAATAACCTCTCACTCAAGATGAGCAAGACCAAGGAGCTTATTATAGACTTCAGGAGAAGGAAACCAGAGGTCCGTGAGCCATTTCCCAGTGGAGGATCAGAGGTCGAGAGGGTTAGCATCTTTAAATTGTTGGTGTTATTATTACAGAGGACCTGTCCTGGGCTCAGCACATAAGTGCAATTATGAAGAATGTAGGACATGATATCTAAAACTTTGACAAACTTCTCCAGATATGTAGCAGAGAGTGTATTGACTGGCTGCATCACAGCCCAAAATGGAAACACCTATGCCCTTGAACAGAAAATCATACAAAATGTAGTGGATTTGGCCCAGTCCATCACAGGTAAAGCCCTCCCAACTATCAAGCGCATCTACATGAAACGCTCTCACAGGATAGTAGCATCCATCATCAGGGACCCCCACCACCCAGAACATGTTCTCTTCTCACTGGAAAAAGGTACAGGAGCCTCAGGGATCGCACCATAAGGTTCAGGAACAAGTTACTACCCCTCAACCATCAGGAACTTGTACTGAAGGGGATAACTTCACTCAGCCTCACTTGCCCCACCATTGAAACGTTCCTACAACCAATGGACTCATTTTGAAGGGCTTTCATCTTATGTTCGCGATATCTATTTATTTATTATTGTTTCTCATGTTTGTATTTACACAGTTTGTTGTTTTCTGCACTCTGGTTGAACACCCTAGTTGGGTGGTCTTTTATTGATTCTATTTATAGTTATTTTTCTATAGATTTGTTAAGTATGCCCATAAGGAAATGAATCTCAGCATTGTATATGCTGATATAAATGCTCTTCAATAATAAAATTTACTTTGAACGTTGAACCATTGGGACTACACCGCTTCCTGTTCTTTTTTTAAATTTTACTTTTTACTGAGGAATTAATGTCATTACCTACTATATAGATTATTGAAAGGAGACCCAAACTTGAGTCCCTGTCTGGACAGTGTGAACGATCTCTTCTAAGTTTGTTTTGAGAATAAGGGCTTCTGCCAATGTGTCTAACTTATGCAAGGAGCACACAATAAACAGGAAAAGAAGAACAGCTGTAAACCACAGTTTCCTCAAGACTACCCAGAACATTTAATTAAGATCTTGACTGATTTCCCTATTTCTAACCCCTTATGATTCATTCAGAACTTAACTTTGATCCATCTTCACTCATTTGCTACTTCTCTCCATTTGAATAATACTCAGCCTATTGATTCCTCTTGTTAAAGTACGTGACCAGACACTTTTCCACATTAAACTCTGTTTGCCAAGTTTTTTGCCTTCTAGTTGAAATCTATATCCCGTTCAACATCTTCATCATTATGTGCCACGTCGTAGGCGATCATAGTCTCATGACAATGACTGTTCTTGGCAAAGTTTTCTACAGTCGTGATTTGCCATTGCCTTCTTCTGGGCAGATTCTTTGCAAGAAGGGTGACCCCAGCCATTATCAATACTCTTCAGAGATTGTCTGCCTGGCTTCCGTGGTCACATAACGAGGACCGGTGATTTGCACCAGTTGCTCAAACGACCATCCCCCACCTGCTCCCATGGCTTCACGTGAGCCTGATCGGAGGGGCTAGTGGAGGGAAGAGGTGCCTTACCCCTCCATCTCCACCCCACCGCCCATGGATATCTTGATACAGAGTCCGAAAAGCCTCATTAACACACGTCCTCCCAGTTATTTTAGTGTAATTAGCAAACATGGATACCTTACCATATCTCTTTCAGGTCATTCAAATAGATGCTGAATAATTGAGAGGTAAGACCTGTCCACAGGAAAGTACAAATTTCCAGCATGAAAATGACCCATTTGTTTTAAGCCCTCTGTCGGTCAGGGTCAACCATGGATGTTGTATCCTAGCTTTCTACGTGATATGCAAGCCAGTATACAAGCCAGAGCAGTACGATAAAGAAAGTACGCTGTTGCCCCTGTAGCAGACCACCCCCCCCCCCACTCCCAAACTCCACACAGGTGATGAATCCAAAGGAATGGCAGACACTGATACAGTTTGGCACAAATCAGCATTGAACCCAACCTTGGACTATCTTAGTGATCCATCTCTGGGTTTTTCCCTCAAGGTTTACTCCCAAAGTCTACCCCATGAGTGGGTATAGCTGCAAGGAAGTGGATGTTTGAGATCAGAGTTTTCCTTCTCCTAGATGAGCTGCCAACCATGGCTGAAGAACCTCATCTGCCCAAAGTGACTGATTTTAAGGCACCAGTAACCACAACCCCCCCCCCCCCCACACACACTTCTCCTGCCACAGAAACAGTTCCACTAGGCTTAGCAGCTAAGCCATAGGTGAAGGCCAGGAGATGGACTTGGTTGTTCAGAGGCTATTTGAGATGTACATCAATGGGAGCATTTAATAGGTAATGGGAACTTATCCCCTTTACTACCCCCCAACTATAACAATCTTAACAAACCAGTTTTGTTCTGACTATATCCTCTATGTAATAACCAGTTGTCAATCCATGGTAACACATAGAACATAATCTTGTGCCCACCTAATTAAATTAATAATCAAATACCCCATTCCACCTAAATGATGCCCATATCCTTTCGTTTCCTGCACATTTGTGTGCCTAGCTAAGAAGCTCTCAAATTCCCCTGTCATATTTCCTTCCACATCCACACCAGGAAGCACATTTCAGGCACCCACCAGTCAGTGTTAATAAAAAATTTGCATCTCATTTAAACATACCCCTTCTCATCCTCGATGCATGCCCTCTGATGTTAGACCTTTTAACCTTGGGAAAGATACTGACTGTCATCCGTATCTATGCCTCTCATTATATCTAAAGCCTCTATCAGATCCCTCTTCAGTCTTCACCATTCCAGAGAGGATAATCCAAGTTTGTCCAACCTCGCCTTACAGTATCCTGGTAAAATCCTGCATCCTTTCCGAAGCTTTGGCATACATCCCATAATGGGGCAACCAGAACTGCATGGAATGCTCCAGATGTGGCCTGACTAGAGTTTTATAAAGCTGCTACATAACTTACCAACTCCTGAGCTAATAAAGGCAAGCATGTCATAGATAGATAGATAGATAGATAGATACTTTATTCATCCCCATGGGGAAATTCAACTTTTTTCCAATGTCCCATACACTTGTTGTAGCAAAACTAATAACATACAATACTTAACTCAGTAAAAAATATGATATGCATCTAAATCACTATCTCAAAAAACATTAATAATAGCTTTTAAAAAGTTCTTAAGTCCTGGCGGTTGAATTGTAAAGCCTAATGGCATTGGGGAGTATTGACCTCTTCATCCTGTCTGAGGACCATTGCATCGACAGTAACCTGTCGCTGAAACTGCTTCTCTGTCTCTGGATGGTGTTATGTAGAGGATGTTCAGAGTTTTCCATAATTGACCGTAGCCTACTCAGCGCCCTTCGCTCAGCTACCGATGTTAAACTCTCCAGTACTTTGCCCATGACAGAGCCCGCCTTCCTTACCAGCTTATTAAGATGTGAGGCGTCCCTCTTCTTAATGCTTCCTCCCTAACACGCCACCACAAAGAAGAGGGCGCTCTCCACAACTGACCTATAGAACATCTTCAGCATCTCACTACAGACATTGAATGACGCCAACCTTCTAAGGAAGTACAGTCGACTCTGTGCCTTCCTGCACAAGGCATCTGTGTTGGCAGTCCAGTCTAGCTTCTCGTCTAACTGTACTCCCAGATACTTGTAGGTCTTAACCTGCTCCACACATTCTCCATTAATGATCACTGGCTCCATATGAGGCCTAGATCTCCTAAAGTCCACCACCATCTCCTTGGTCTTGGTGATATTGAGACGCAGGTAGTTTGAGTTGCACCATATCACAAAGTCCTGTATCAGTTTCCTATACTCCTCCTCCTGTCCATTCCTGACACACCCCACTATGGCCGTGTCATCAGCGAACTTCTGCACATGGCAGGACTCCGAGTTATATTGGAAGTCTGATATGTACAGGGTGAACAGGACCGGAGAGAGTACGGTTCCCTGCGGCGCTCCTGTTCTGCTGACCACCGTGTCAGACCTACAGTCTCCCAACCGCACATACTGAGGTCTATCTGTCAAGTAGTCCACTATCCATATAGTAGTCATATGCCTTCTTTTCCATCTTAGCCCTATCGCTCTGCACTGCAGCACTGTTAAGGGTCTCGCCATAAACAGTGTATACTCTCTTTACATTGAATAATCCAAAGTGCTACACTTCACATTTGGCTAAGTAAAACTCCATCTGCCACTTCTCCACACATATCCACAACTAATCTATATCCCACTCTATCCCTTTCCAATCTTCAACATTATCCACAACACTACCTATCTTTGTATCATCTGCAAACTTACTAACCCACCCATATAAATTTTCATCCAGGTCATTTATATCTACGTTGTATCATAAACAGCAGGTTCCAATACCCATCTCTGAAGAACACTAGTCACAAGCCTCCAGCAAGGATAAATCCCATCAACTACTACCCTCTGCCAATTCACCGTGGATCCCACAAATTTTAAACACTTCTGCAGTACTGTGAGCTCTTCTCTTGTGCACCAGCCATTTATGTGGTATCTTGTCGAGTGCTTTTCGGAGATCCAAGTACTCTAGATCTGCAGTTTCCTCCATCGTTTTCCCTTGTTGCATCCTCAAAGGACTATAGCAAATACCTCAAATATATCAAGTTGGTTTGATTTTAATAAGCTTTACATCCCTCAACCAACACTAATAAAACAGATTAGCAAATCATTGCTATTTGACAGCCCTCCCCATGCACAAATTGATTGTCACATCTGCCTTGACTAAATCAGTCACTACGCCGGCCGGTGATGTGTGGCATCCACACTAGACTTCGGGGCAAGAGGTCCCGGGTTCGAATCAGCCAGCTCCTTACACGCTTTCCATCGTGCTGAGTTGAGCATTGAGCTAGCAACTCTGCTTCATAAAGATGCTGAGGAAAGGGGAAGGTTGCTGCCTGATGCGCCACAAGGAGCAGAGAGGAACAACAAACCAAAAATCAGCAGCCACAAGTTATTAGCTGTGAAGCTTCTGGAATAGACTGAAATATTACTACTTAAAAAGGTCTTTCGTCTCAAGTGCAAAATGGTGCCATAGCCTAAACCTTGATCTGAGGCCCAATTATTACTGGTGACATGAAAACAAGGTTGAATCAGAGGTCCGAAGCACAGGCTGTGTTAATGGCAGACTAACTATATTGAGCAATGGTCTGGTAACTATTTGATGCTATATACAACTGAAGGTGCAGAATTATGGCAATGCTTGAATACTGCTTTTTATGCATTAAAGCTAACCAACCTTCTCATTTATTAAGGCTGAAATTAGCTGAAGGTGGACCTCTCATGGCATTTGATATGTGATTTTACTGCTTAGATAGAAAAACTACTTGATCTGTTATTTTCTGGAATCTTAAGATAGAAACAGTGCCACATGGATTACAAAAAGACCAGAACCTTAGTGAATGTCAGATTTAGAAGGTTATTAATCACAGATTGTAAAGACACAATAGGAATACAGGGTGAATTAGATTCAAAGTGTAATGCTCAGCTATATTGGCTCGTACGCATCTAGGGGGGACCCCGTCCCCCGCTCAACCTTGTCTCACAGTTGCATCGGTAACTGTGCAATGCCACCTGATACGGCCTCAAACATCAATCATCAGCCAGCACACAATGTACATTTTACAAATTACACTTTATAAATCTTACTAGAACTAGGTAATTAACAGCGATACAATATATATGAAAGAAAAAAAAGAAAAGGCACCAAAACTTATCAGAGTTCAGTCAATTCAGGCACAACCGTTGGAGCTCAACTATCGAAGTCTTCGGTCCACTATTTGATCTTCTCCGACCTCCTCGACCCACCGCCTGGGACCAACCTCGGTGGTCGACCAGAGCGCATTCAGAACATCCTCCTTCCTCGCGATCTCCCCTCCAACTCCCCAAAAAGTCCGCACAACACTAGCTTACAGACCCACAAGAAAGAATAACATCTATCCCAATTAGTTAACAAATGAATACAATTCTCATTACCAGTAATTATAACCCAAACAAGCTGCGAGAGAAAACACTCTCTCACCAGTTACCATAACAAAGAAGCATTCTTGCTTTTAACATAACAAAGAAGCCATTTTGATTAACATACGCAGTAACATAAAGAAGAAAACCCTTACACTCACCCCCCCCCCATCAACAAAAGTCATGCCCTCAAAATTAAAGGCCTCCTCGGTCAGCCGCCCCCAGTTCTCCAATAGCTTTCCTCCAGTGGGCCTCACGGGGGCTCTAGAAATCACCGTCACCGGGAACAAGTGCACAAGAGGCATCCCGCGCTTAAAGGTGATCTCTCTCTCCATTGTGTTCCTTACAATCACCCCCATCCGGCGTGCCTGTAGAACGAAGGGTCTCTGCAATTCAGGTCTCACCAGCACCCCAGCCGGGAACTGGGACACCCCTCAAGATCTTCTGGGGCGTCTACTAACAGAGCCTCGCCCGCCAGCACTCCGGGGAAACTGGGGGTCCCCATCACTAGTGCCACCTCCCCGGCCGTATCACTTTAGGCTGAGTACACCACACTGTCCCTCGTTTGCACTCAGGATCCAGCCCCTGGGGGTCACCCACTTCTTCGAACACCGCTGGGTGTACCGAGAGGATCTCCAGAAAGTTATCCCCCACCTTCTCCTTACAGGCTCCCAGGAGCCGTCGCACAAGAGGGGAGTTAGTCCCCACCAGGAGGGCAGCGCCACCTGTTTCCACCAGGTCCAGACAAACCAACACCAACGTCTCAAGAGCTTCAGACACTCCCACATCGCCCTCTGAGAATTCTGATCTCACTGACAGGTACCCATCATGTGGATAATCACCCTCACTTACACCCCAAATCTCCAGTGCATTAAATAGGGTTATTGGCAAGTGCTTTAGGTATTTGTTGTAGAATGACCAGTACAATAAGTACCAGCGATCCTGTGTCGAGGATGGCTTTTGCATAAATTCCCTCTATCCATAGGCACATGCTGGAAGAGGGTCCCACCAGCCCAGCCGGAATAAAGGCTTGGGCTTTCGGTGGCCCCTGGCTGATTTCTGGGAACATGTTCCTCCAGAGACTCCAGCCTGTTCCCTCACTGAGTCTCTCCTAAGTTTCCTGACACCTCTCTCTTCTGAGTCGCCCAGGGGCTTGCCCTCTGTGGGGTGCCTTGTCTCTCACAATCTCTCTGAAAGTGTCCCTCTTCCCCACAGCTGTAGCACACCCCTGGCCGCTCACATTCCCGCCGGAAATGCCCCTCTTTCCCACAGTTATAGCACACGTTACCTGCCGCCCCTCCTCTCCCAGGACGTCCGCCACTCCCAGCCCACTGTGCGGGTCGTCCCCCGAAGGGGGTACTCTCCCTGTCCATCCCCTCAAAGGGGGGAGGTCCCTACTCCCCTGGGACCCCTTGGATTTCTCAGTCCTCAACCCGGCCACCACTTTCTGTACCGCTGAGGATCTCCCCCGGTGGCCCGAGCCCAACGCACTCTCTTCCTCCCGCACCTCTCTAATCAGCTGCCTGAACGATGGAGGGGGGCTCTTTTTATAGGACTGCCGGAGACTCCAAGCCACCTTGTCCTCCTCCAGGGAACCACTAAATATCTGATGCATCCTCACCCTCGTCACTTCATCCACCTTCACTACCCCCCGGCGCCGCAACCCCGTAAGCATTCTCTCCAGCCAAAATATATATTCTGAGAGCTTTTCCCCTCTACCCTGCCCCATGTGGTGAAACTCCGCTAAAAGCTCCCAGGAATCCCCTGACATTCCAAACGCTCCCTCCAAAGCTTCTAAATACTCCGCCAGTAAAGCCGAGGGCTGTTCAGCTTTCAGCTCCCGGACGACTCCAGCCCCTCAAACTTCCCACCAATCGCTGTCTCTTTTCCTCATCCAAGCCTGGCCACACCTCTAACAACAGGGACGTGTTTTCGATCCAGGTATCGTAGTCATCCTCCCCTTCCGGGGTAGGCGTGGCTCCTGAGAAAATCCTCAGCTTTGGCCGTGGCCTCTCGGCCCCTCTCACCAGGGGGGTAAGGGCGGCTGCTAGCTCAGAGGTCTCCCCTCTAGCTGGGGGGTGGGGCCTGGCCAAGCCTGCCCACTCTGACCCCCCCCCCCCACTGGTTACTGGCACCTCCCCTGAGGTCTCATCTAGCTCCTCCTCTGGTGTCTCCTCACTTTCATCCTCTGGGACTGTGCGGAGGCCCCACAGCCCCGCCATCCCCGGGACGCTGACCGTCACTGGCAGTTCCAATGTCATGACGTCAGCAGTCGTACGAACCAACACCCAGCTAGACTCCACTTCTTTACCGCACCTTCTAGTCACCAGTTCTACCTGCCCCATACCTTTGACCAAACTCAACCCCCGCACTAACGCATCTCCTGAAATGTGGAAACCCACCCTGCTTAACACGTATGGTATGTCCTCTAACTCAGACCAGTTTACAATCTAATCTCGATCCATCTCCACACTACTTAACATGATACTTTACACAGCTTACCGAAAATTCAATCCCAGACAAGCCCCCACAATGGAACGTTCAGCTATATTGGCTCGTATGCATCTGGGGGAGACCCCGTCCCCCACCCAACCTTGTCTTACGGTTGCGTCGGTAACTGTGCAATGCCACCTGATACGGCCTCAAACATCAATCATCAGCCAGCACACAATGTACATTTTACAAATTACACTTTATAAATCTTACTAGAACTAGATAATTAATAGTGATACAATATATATGAAAGAAAAGAAAGAAAAGGCACCAAAACTTATCAGAGTTCAGTCAATTCAGGCACAACCGTTGGAGCTCAACTATCGAAGTCTTCGGTCCACTATTTGATCTTCTCCGACCTCCTCGACCCACCGCCTGGGACCAACCTCGGTGGTCGACCAGAGCGCATTCAGAACATCCTCCTTCCTCGCGATCTCCCCTCCAACTCCCCAAAAAGTCCGCACAACACTAGCTTACAGACCCACAAGAAAGAATAACATCTATCCCAATTAGTTAACAAATGAATACAATTCTCATTACCAGTAATTATAACCCAAACAAGCTGCGAGAGAAAACACTCTCTCACCAGTTACCATAACAAAGAAGCATTCTTGCTTTTAACATAACAAAGAAGCCATTTTGATTAACATACGCAGTAACATAAAGAAGAAAACCCTTACACTCACCCCCCCCCCATCAACAAAAGTCATGCCCTCAAAATTAAAGGCCTCCTCGGTCAGCCGCCCCCAGTTCTCCAATAGCTTTCCTCCAGTGGGCCTCACGGGGGCTCTAGAAATCACCGTCACCGGGAACAAGTGCACAAGAGGCATCCCGCGCTTAAAGGTGATCTCTCTCTCCATTGTGTTCCTTACAATCACCCCCATCCGGCGTGCCTGTAGAACGAAGGGTCTCTGCAATTCAGGTCTCACCAGCACCCCAGCCGGGAACTGGGACACCCCTCAAGATCTTCTGGGGCGTCTACTAACAGAGCCTCGCCCGCCAGCACTCCGGGGAAACTGGGGGTCCCCATCACTAGTGCCACCTCCCCGGCCGTATCACTTTAGGCTGAGTACACCACACTGTCCCTCGTTTGCACTCAGGATCCAGCCCCTGGGGGTCACCCACTTCTTCGAACACCGCTGGGTGTACCGAGAGGATCTCCAGAAAGTTATCCCCCACCTTCTCCTTACAGGCTCCCAGGAGCCGTCGCACAAGAGGGGAGTTAGTCCCCACCAGGAGGGCAGCGCCACCTGTTTCCACCAGGTCCAGACAAACCAACACCAACGTCTCAAGAGCTTCAGACACTCCCACATCGCCCTCTGAGAATTCTGATCTCACTGACAGGTACCCATCATGTGGATAATCACCCTCACTTACACCCCAAATCTCCAGTGCATTAAATAGGGTTATTGGCAAGTGCTTTAGGTATTTGTTGTAGAATGACCAGTACAATAAGTACCAGCGATCCTGTGTCGAGGATGGCTTTTGCATAAATTCCCTCTATCCATAGGCACATGCTGGAAGAGGGTCCCACCAGCCCAGCCGGAATAAAGGCTTGGGCTTTCGGTGGCCCCTGGCTGATTTCTGGGAACATGTTCCTCCAGAGACTCCAGCCTGTTCCCTCACTGAGTCTCTCCTAAGTTTCCTGACACCTCTCTCTTCTGAGTCGCCCAGGGGCTTGCCCTCTGTGGGGTGCCTTGTCTCTCACAATCTCTCTGAAAGTGTCCCTCTTCCCCACAGCTGTAGCACACCCCTGGCCGCTCACATTCCCGCCGGAAATGCCCCTCTTTCCCACAGTTATAGCACACGTTACCTGCCGCCCCTCCTCTCCCAG
This sequence comes from Hemitrygon akajei, assembly GCF_048418815.1. Taxonomy (NCBI): domain Eukaryota; kingdom Metazoa; phylum Chordata; class Chondrichthyes; order Myliobatiformes; family Dasyatidae; genus Hemitrygon; species Hemitrygon akajei. The sequence continues at coordinate 17,638,536 of NC_133142.1, read as the reverse complement.
GACGTCCGCCACTCCCAGCCCACTGTGCGGGTCGTCCCCCGAAGGGGGTACTCTCCCTGTCCATCCCCTCAAAGGGGGGAGGTCCCTACTCCCCTGGGACCCCTTGGATTTCTCAGTCCTCAACCCGGCCACCACTTTCTGTACCGCTGAGGATCTCCCCCGGTGGCCCGAGCCCAACGCACTCTCTTCCTCCCGCACCTCTCTAATCAGCTGCCTGAACGATGGAGGGGGGCTCTTTTTATAGGACTGCCGGAGACTCCAAGCCACCTTGTCCTCCTCCAGGGAACCACTAAATATCTGATGCATCCTCACCCTCGTCACTTCATCCACCTTCACTACCCCCCGGCGCCGCAACCCCGTAAGCATTCTCTCCAGCCAAAATATATATTCTGAGAGCTTTTCCCCTCTACCCTGCCCCATGTGGTGAAACTCCGCTAAAAGCTCCCAGGAATCCCCTGACATTCCAAACGCTCCCTCCAAAGCTTCTAAATACTCCGCCAGTAAAGCCGAGGGCTGTTCAGCTTTCAGCTCCCGGACGACTCCAGCCCCTCAAACTTCCCACCAATCGCTGTCTCTTTTCCTCATCCAAGCCTGGCCACACCTCTAACAACAGGGACGTGTTTTCGATCCAGGTATCGTAGTCATCCTCCCCTTCCGGGGTAGGCGTGGCTCCTGAGAAAATCCTCAGCTTTGGCCGTGGCCTCTCGGCCCCTCTCACCAGGGGGGTAAGGGCGGCTGCTAGCTCAGAGGTCTCCCCTCTAGCTGGGGGGTGGGGCCTGGCCAAGCCTGCCCACTCTGACCCCCCCCCCCCACTGGTTACTGGCACCTCCCCTGAGGTCTCATCTAGCTCCTCCTCTGGTGTCTCCTCACTTTCATCCTCTGGGACTGTGCGGAGGCCCCACAGCCCCGCCATCCCCGGGACGCTGACCGTCACTGGCAGTTCCAATGTCATGACGTCAGCAGTCGTACGAACCAACACCCAGCTAGACTCCACTTCTTTACCGCACCTTCTAGCCACCAGTTCTACCTGCCCCATACCTTTGACCAAACTCAACCCCCGCACTAACGCATCTCCTGAAATGTGGAAACCCACCCTGCTTAACACGTATGGTATGTCCTCTAACTCAGACCAGTTTACAATCTAATCTCGATCCATCTCCACACTACTTAACATGATACTTTACACAGCTTACCGAAAATTCAATCCCAGACAAGCCCCCACAATGGAACGTTCAGCTATATTGGCTCGTATGCATCTGGGGGAGACCCCGTCCCCCACCCAACCTTGTCTTACGGTTGCGTCGGTAACTGTGCAATGCCACCTGATACGGCCTCAAACATCAATCATCAGCCAGCACACAATGTACATTTTACGAATTACACTTTATAAATCTTACTAGAACTAGATAATTAATAGTGATACAATATATATGAAAGAAAAGAAAGAAAAGGCACCAAAACTTATCAGAGTTCAGTCAATTCGTGCACAACCGTTGGAGCTCAACTATCGAAGTCTTCGGTCCACTATTTGATCTTCACCAACCTCCTCGACCTGCCGCCTGGGACCAACCTCGGTGGTTGACCAGAGCGCATCCAGCACGTCCTCCTTCCTCACGATCTCCCCTCCAACTCCCCAAAAAGACAGCGCAACACTAGCTTACAGACCCACAAGAAAGAATAATATCTATCTCAATTGGTTAACAAATGAATACAATTCCCATTATCAGTAATTATAACCCAAACAAGCTGTGAGAGAAAGCACTCTCTCACCAGTTACCATAACAAAGAAGCATTCTTGCTTTTAACATAACAAAGAAGCCATTTTGATTAACATACGCAGTAACATAAAGAAGAAACCCCTTACAAAAGTAACACAAAAGGATCTCAGCAGGTCATGCAGCATCTATGGAGAGGAATGAACAGTTATCATTTTGGACCAAGACCCTTCATCAGGTCTGTGTTTATGAATTAGATTCAGAAACAGAAAAGATGTAAAAAAAAATCACATTAGAGGAGAAAAGAGACTAAAGAGAAAGCAAAAACATGCACAAAAAAAGAAATCAATTTATAAGAATCTTGAGCAATTTACTACCTGTACGAATGATACTCAGAGTTTAAGTTGTTTCCTTTTAGGGTTGAATAGCAATGTGGGAACTTAAATCTCAGTTAAAATGGAGATACTTATCAGTGAAATACCAGCCCTAAAGGTGAAGATTCAGCAACTTTGTGAAATTCCCTGAAAGATTTAGGACAAGATTTTGTGAGGCTAAAGGCAGAGGAATGCAAATCATCCAACAGCTTGCTTACTTGACAGATAGCTGGGCTACTTAGACACAAGGAAAACTGTGGAGAGTATATTGGTTCTTATTTTTGTAACAAATACTTGCCCAAAATTTAAGCTGTTGCTTTGCACTAATCACATTTGAGGATCCCTAACTTTATTACTGGACCAATTTTTAAACTGTAAAAGGTTAATTTAAACAAATATAATGTTCATTGCCATGTAATGTTCAAAAACAAATATAATGTTCAGAATCCATTGCATCGTAAATCTCAGTACAAAAACATTAGCACCTAGAGTTTAGAACATAATCAAAAATTGAACATAGATACAAATTCCTTAATGAGTTCCAACGACAGGATTGAACATGACCCTCCTGATTTGCATCTTTATGGGAAATTTTTCTCTTTTATGCCAAAAAATTATTATTCATTTAAATTTCAGCTCATTGAAAATAGGATATCTTCCATTAATATAGACCAAGCTTGCTCACATGAAAGTCATTTCGTTTTGACTATAATTTACGATCATCTGTAACTTTTAACTTATTCCAGTAAATTAAACAAAAGTCTGCATAGATCCAGTATGAGCTAATTTCGAGCTTTTACTGGAAATTTTAATTTACTCCAGAGCAGTTTCTGTGACATCTGCTGTGAGGCATGCAGAAGCAAATCACACCTACTCACCCTGAAGCCATGTGTAAAATATGCATCCTGCCCATTGTTTGCATTGGAATATTTCATCTGAAATTATTGTCTATTCCTTCACGTTTTACTTTACAGCTTCAGATTTGAAATCAAAATCTATTTAGTGATTGTTACGTTGGCTCTAAAGCTAAAATTTTCAGTTTTCACAACCAATGCTTATTTCATTCAGTACACATCCTAACAAAAAGGAGGAAAGAGGAATAGACAGATAAATATGGAAGTTTGAAATTTAATAGCATATTATTGAATAAAGCTGAAGATTTCTCCAGCCATTTTTGCAGCCAACTCATAGTTTGTATCTGCAGGCAAAAGATCAAATCCCTTATGTAGTGCCTGGTAATGAATGTAAATCTGAAGGAGACCATTTGGCAAAGATATGAAAATGAAAAGCAATCACTTCTAAATTGTTTTCTCCAGATACAAATTTACATTTAAAATGATGTTAATTTTCAATACTTTGTAGAATCTTCAAAAAACTTGTTTGGAAACAAGTTTAATATCAATCTGTATTAGAAATAGATATAAATATCTCTGAAAAGGTACAAAAACACTCTGAATATTTTATACAGTAGATCCTGTATACCATTCAAACAGATAGAGATATCAGGAAATAGAATCTGATAAAATGGATAAAAAAGAGCAGATCGCTTTTGAAAGCACTAATAGGGTCGAGCAGAGTCAACATAGATCTATGAAAGAAAACACCAGTGAATCTGCAGATGCTGGAAATAAATAAAAACACAAAATACTGGAGAACTCAGCAGGCCAGACAGCATCTATGAGAGGAGGTAGTGACGACGTTTCGGGCCGAAACCCTTCATCATGAAAGAAAGCTCAGGTTTGACTTTGCTACTGTAATATTTTTGAGGATGTAATGAAAGGAATAGGTAATGGATTTTTGGAATGTGTTTAAATAAGGTCAAGATAGGTGACTCCTAATGGCGCCTAACAGCGACTCCTTTGCTTGCAACTTCGGAAACAGCTCTATTTCCATCCTTAATATCTCAGTTTTTCCCTTTCAGGATTCTTTTGAAGACCGTGACCTGGAGTTACACGCTGACTGCATTCCTTTGCAGGAATCGGACCTGCTCTCGGGGTTTCACAAATGGCCGTTGTTTGGCACACCAAGGGCTTGGCCTAAGAGCTACGCTCACCTTTGGAGGACCAAGTTTTTGTGGCTCTGGAGACGGGGGGGATTGGAGGTCGGTGTCCGAGCAGAAGACCGGTGTGTCGTGGGAGATGGATGATCTAAGGCCGTGTGCCCAGAGACCCGAGATCTTTGGGCACAGAGCTCGGAAAAAGCGATGCAACAGACTTTTAACATCATAAACCAGCGAGTTGTTGGTTATGTCTCCCCGCTCACTGTGAAACAGAGACATCTCTTTCTCCCTTATTAGGGAGAGAGAGAGCCTGCGGTATGTCGAATGCCGGGTGAACAAGTCGCCTTTGGAGTACTGCAAGTCTGTGTCTGTGCTGTTGCTTTGCTCACGGTTGAGAACTCAGTGGCGGGTGCCAATGCTGTTTTTTGCCGGTGGGGGGAGCGGGGGATTGTTGCTCGCTGCCGCTTACGCTTGGGAGGGGTGAGCTGGGGGGCACTTTGGGGTTCTAACATTTAACTGCCATTTGTACTTTGGGGCACTCCTCTGTTTTCGTGGATGGTTGCAAAGAAAAAGCATTTCAGGATGTATATTGTATGCATTTCTCTGACATTAAATGTAGCTTTGAAACCTTTTGAAATTGGTGGTTGATTGTCAAGGATAGGGCATGTGCAATTGTAGGCAATACATTGGTTATGGATGGAACCCTGGTTATCGGAGAGAAACCAAAGTTTGGGAATGAATGTATCTCTCTCAGATTGGCAGGCTGTGACTCCTAGAGGACCACAGTGTTCAGTGCCTGGTCCCCAGATTCTCATAATCTATATCAACAATTTGTCTGAGGTGGCCAAATGCCATATTTCCAAGTTTATTGATGACTCTAAAGAAGGTGGGAGGCTGGAAAGAGGCTTCAAGAAGAGAGGAACATGTTGATCGAGTGGACAGGAACATGGCTGACTGAATGTAATGTGGAAAATTGTTACATTACCTGCTTCAGTTCACACAGCAGTACAGCAGGGTATTTGTTAAATGGTGTGAAATTGGGAAGTATTTGAAAGGCATATGCACAAATCATTGACTGATGCCCAACATTCAGATGCAGCAAGTGATTAAAAAGGGAAATGGTGTGTTAGTCTTTATTGCAAATGGTTTTGAATACAGGAACAATGAAGACTTGTTGCCGTTCTATCGGGCAATGGTGAGACCGCATCTTGCAAAGGATGCTGTTGCCATTGAGGGATGCAGCAAAGATTGGTTCCAAAAATGACAAATCTGATCTATGAGGAAAGAGTGATTAGGTTATTTCCTGCAGTTTAAAAGAGGAAAGTTCTGAACATTCTTAAAGAGCTTGACAGGAGATGTCACGCCTAGAAGAATAATATAGACCGTGGGGAAAGCTTTGAGAATAACGACTTAGGGCTGTAGTGAGGTGAAATTTCTTCACTCAGAGAGCAGTAAAACTTTGAGATTCTCTGCCCTAATGGATTGCAAAACATAGAGCAATAGATTTCTGGATATTAAAGGAATCAAGACAGTGCTGGAAAAAGGCACCAAGGTAGAAGATTAGTCATGATCTAAAAGATTGGAGGTGCAGACTTGACAAGATGGATGGCATGTTCCTGTTACTGTTTGTTATGCTCTTAGGTTTTAGCCACTACAATAGCAAAGTGGATAGGCTTGCACAGGGATGCTGGAGGTAATAACACAAGCCCACAGCTGCAGGAACCTGGAGTTGTTTCTGATCTCAGGTGTTGTCTGTTTCTCGTCTGCACCTTTCTTCTATGGCCAGGTGTGTTTAACCTGGATGTTCTGGTTTTCTAACATACTTGTCAGTATGGTAGTTACTGACCACTATAAATTCCCCTGGTGTGTTTGGGTGGTAAGAGAATCTGGGTGTAGCTGCTGGGCATGTGTGAGAGATCAACTTACATGACATTGTGAGGAATTTTTGAGATTGCTCTGAGAGCTAGTATGGACATGATCGGTTATAGAACTTAGAACAAAATGGGCCCTTGGCCTAGGAAGATGTGTTAACCTCTTAATCTACTCAACAATCAATTTAACACTTCCCTCCTACACAGTTTATAACCCGTCATTTTTCAAGTCCAAGCACCCACCACTCTGTAAAACCCGTATTGCTGACATTTTTGCCAAACTTTTCTCCACTCATCTTAAAAGGATGTCCTCTAGTACGTCCACCCTAGGAAAAAGGCACTGTTTATCCACTTTATCTATGCCTCTCCCAACTTTATACATCTCTATGAAGTAACCACTCATCCTCCATTGTTTTAAAGAGAAAAGCTCTGCTTGCTCAACCTTGCCTCATCAAACGTGTTCTCTAATCCAGGCAGCATCCTGGTAAATCTTCTCTGTACCCTCTCTAAAGTTTGCACAATGAGGCAGCCAGAGCAAAACAGTCCAAACATAGTCTAACCATTTATAGAGCAGCAATGTTATCTCATGGGTCTTGAACTCAGCCCCCCAGCTAATGAATCCTGCTACTCATTAAGCTTGTACTCCACCTTCAAGCTCATTCTTCCCAATCTTCACTCTTTACCAAATTGAACTCCAGCTTCCACTTCTCTGCCCAACTTTGCATCCCATTTATGTACAGTGGAAATCTATGACAAACTTCTACTCAATCTACAACACCACAGCCTTTGTGTCATCTGCAAACTTACTAACCCTTCCCTTCACTTCCTCATCCAAGTCATTTAGAAAAGTCACAAACAACAGGGGTCCCAGAACAGATCCCTGTTGTAAACCACTATTCACCGACCTTTAGGATGCCTTCTCACTGTTTTATGATGCCTCTTTAGAGTACAGTGGAGTACAACATGGGAGTGTTTGGACAGGAGTGAGATAAACATAGCTCTAAGTGTGGTTCAATATATCCCCATCCTCATATCATCTTCACAACTTACTTTCTTGCATATGTAACCCCCTGGGTCGCCTCAGGCTCGCTTAGCTCATTCTCGTCTAGGGGGAGCAGCCTTCGGCCCCGCCAAACTGGGTAATCAGCTGGTGTGGATGCTGTGTGATGTCCCTGCCTCACCAAAGAACAGACAGTACACCATATGCAATTAAATGATTACAGTTTATAAAGGTTACTATAACTAAGTGATTAATAATGGAACAGTATATATGAAGGAAAAACAATAAAGAAAAGGCGCCAAACTTATCAAAGTCCAAACCACTTTGTGCACAACCGTTGGAGCTCAATTACTGAAGTCTTCTGGCCACCATTCGATCCCCTCCGAACTCCTCAACTCGCAGCTCAGGACCACCCGAAGTGGTCAACCAAGCACATCTATCGTCGTCTCCTCTCCTCAGGGTACCTCCTGGCCTTGGACCCTCCCCCTTGGGGTCCGTTCCTCGCCCCGTTTACAGCATCGCGTCCTCTCTCTCTCTCACCCCCTCGCACTGATCTGCCCAAAAGCCCGCCAACAATAGCTTACAGATTCAGAAGAAAGAACAACATTAATCCCAATTGGTTTACAAAGGAATACAATTCTCGTTATCAGTAAATTTTAACCTAAACAAGCTTCCAGCACTCTCTCGCAACAAAGAAGCATTCCTACTTTTAACAAAACAAAGAAGCCATTTTGATTACATACACAGTAACAAAGAAAAAGAAGAAATCCCCTTTACACATATCTTTGTGCTAGTATCAAATTTAGCAACTACCAATGGTTACACTCATCTGAGTTGATTATGTACAGTACATTGTAAAAGGCTGAGATCTCTCCAAGGCCTGTGGCTTCCTCTTGTATCTTGTCAGATAGAAGAACAATTTCCACTTCTTTTTCCTATCAGCCAGTAAATCTTCTATCCATGCCAGCATGTTACTTCCAATATTATGACCTATTATTTCTACAATAAACTTTGATGTGGCCTTCAAGATATTTATAATATTACATCTACTAGTTCCCCTTTGTCCATAGCAATGCTGGCTCTTAAAAAGAACTCAGGGAAATTGGTGAAACTAGATCTCCTTTTCACAAAGCCATAGAAACTTTCTCTGATTACATTGGATTTTTCTAAGTGCCTGTTAAGAATAACTTCTAACATTTTCTTATTGACAAAGTTAAGCCCTGTAATTTCTTGCTTTTCTTTTCCATTCTTATTTGAAAAAAAGAGGTTACATTTTCTAACAACCTAAGGAATTTTGGAAAGTCATCAGGGATGACTTGCATTCACTTCTTTTCTGTGGTTAAAGAGACGGTGGAGGAGGTTAAAGCAAAGTCCACAAACTCTGCCGTGAGTCAAACAGGTGGTGCTTGAGGGGGTAGACAAGTGAATAATGTGGAAGTTGGTAGACTCTTTCTGTTTCTTACACTGGGCTTCTCTATATTCCGTTGAGCTCCCAACAAAGAGGTAAGAAATTCTTAATGACATCCCAAATGCTTTATGCTCCATTTCCAGTTGTCATGGGCTACACCAAACACATGTAGATTGGGGACGTTACATGTTTTCATGGAAACTTTGAAAGAACCTTTGATCCATTTCCTCAATCTATCTGAAAATCTCTTGTTGTGATTGAGTCTGAAATGGGTTTACGACTGTATTTCAGGAACCTATTGTTGGGCAGTCAAAAGATGTAGCCTATCTAATAGAGACAACCAAGAATTATTTGGAATACAATGGTGGGTGAGGCTGAGGAAACAACAGCACTGTTGGTGTACCTATCCAGCCAGTAGATTTGGAAGATGTGGCAGTGACAGCATTAGTATATCTCATGAGCATGTTAAGTGCCTTTTACAGATAGCATGCATCTTTAGATGACGACAAGAGAGATTCTACTTCATGTACCGTGATCTTTCTGTTGGTTTTGATGTCTTGCTCCTCAAAGATTCTATCCATGTAGCTAGGAGCTGTGCTGGAATGGTGGATTTCATTGTTGATGCCCACTTCCATTGAGAGTTAGATTTTGAGATATGGAAGATAGTCCGTATATCCAGAATAAAATGCTGTAAAGTTTGTTGTTTCATGCCAACAGTACAGTGCAAGACAATAAAATTACCACATTACAAAATAAATTGTGTAAAAGACGTTTAGCAAGGTAGTGTTCATGTAATCTGTAGGTAGAGGAGAAGATGCTAGTCTTAAAGCATTGATTGTGGGTCTTCAGTCTCCTATACCTCCTCCCCAGTGGTAGTAACGTGAAGAGGGCATATACCGGATGGCAAATATCTTTATTGATGTCCATGAAATTGCAGTTTACAGGACTGCCACCTTCTTGAGGCACTGTATCCTGAAGATAGATTAATAGAGTGCTACAGCACAGAAACGGGCCATTCAGGCCATCTAGTCTATGCCGAACTGTTATTCTGCCTAGTCCCATTCACCTGAACCTGGGCAATAGCCCTCCTACCCGTCCCATCCACATGCTTATCCAAATCTCTTTTAAATGTTGAAATCAAATCTGCATCTACTACTTCCACTAGCAGCTCATTCCACGCTCTGACCATCCTCTGAGTGAAGAAGTTTCTGCTTAGATATTTCACCTTACACCCTTAACCTATGATCTCCAGCTCCAATCTTCCCCAACCTCAGTGGAAAAAGCCTGTTTGCATTTACCCCGCCTACCAGATCTTGTATACCTCTATCATATCTCCCCTCATTCTCCTACGCTCCAGGGAATAAAGTCCTCACCTATTCAACCTTTCCCTGCAACTCAGGCCTTTGATGGCAGGGAAGGCTGTGCCTGGATCTGACTGAGTCTGCAGTCCTCTGCAGCCTCTTTGCAATCCTGTGCACTGCAGGTTCCATATCAGGCTGTGGTATAAACTGTGAAACTGCTTTCCATCGCTATCTGTAGAAATTTGCTAGCGTCTTTGCTGACATACCAGACCTCCTCAAGCTCCTAATGAAGAGTTGTTGGCATGCCTTCTTCAATGTGTTGGATCCAGGACAGATCTTCTGAGATGTTGATAGCCAGGAAGCTGACGTTTACAGGACTGATGTGGATCTTTATCATCATGGCAGAGTGAAGGGAGGGGAGGGTAGAGGACCTTTGTTTTGGAGAAGTTAATTCCAGGTATAACTTGAAGCTAAGCCTCAAAATGTGCAAGTATAATCCACATGTAATGGCTCTGTCAATGAAGTGGGTGTAATCTTGGTTTTGGAATTGAGGACAGTCTCACACTGGACCATAAACTCATGTCAGAAAGAAGTCTCGTAAGGTGAGAAAATTTCAGAAAGTTGTTGGGACAATAACACAGTCTAGTTTAAGACTAGTTGACGTGAATATCGGATCTGCTATTGAGCCTTTGGCTTACATACCATTATGTAGCAAGAGAGCACTTGGCTCAAGTGGGAGATGAATTTGAGAGCGATGCTCCATATACCCTTACCATTGATAAGTCAAAAGATTTTTATAAGATAAAAAGGCAACTTATAGTAATAAGACTGGCAGACCACAGTACGTGCGCTTGCAACACTGTGTGTCAGACAGAGCAGTCAGCAGCACTGGGGCTCCACAGGGGACTGTCCAGTCTCCCTTTCTCTTCACCATCTACACCTCGGACTTCAGCTACAACACAGAGTCTTGCCATCTTCAGAAGTTTTCTGATGACTCTGCCATAGTTGGATGCATCAGCAAGGGAGATGAGGCTGAGTGCAGGGCTACGGTGGGAAACTTTGTCACATGGTGCGAGCAGAATCATCTGCAGCTTAATGTGAAAAAGACTAAGGAGTTGGTGGTGGACCTGAGGAGGGCTAAGGCACCGGTGACCCCTGTTTCCATCCAAGGGGTCAGTGTGGACATGGTGGAGGATTACAAATACCTGGGGATACAAATGGACAATAAACTGGACTGGTCAAAGAACACTGAGGCTGTCTACAAGAAGGGTCAGAGCCGTCTCTATTTCCTGAGGAGACTGAAGTCCTTTAACATCTGCCGGACGATGCTGAGGATGTTCTACGAGGCTGTGGTGGCCAGTGCTATCATGTTTGCTGTTGTGTGCTGGGGCAGCAGGCTGAGGGTAGCAGACACCAACAAAATTAACAAACTTATTCGTAAGGCCAATGATGTTGTGGGGGTGGAACTGGACTCTCTGACGGTGGTGTCTGAAAAGAGGATGCTGTCCAAGTTGCATGCCATCTTGGACAATGACTCCCATCCACTCCATAATGTACTGGTTAGGCACAGGAGTACGGTACATTCAGCCAGAGACTCATTCCACCGAGATGTAACACTGAGCATCATAAGAAGTAATTCCTACTTGTGGCCATCAAACTTTACAACTCCTCCCTCGGTGTGTCAGACACTCTGAGCCAATACACTGGTCCTGGACTTATTTCCAATTGGCATGTTTAACTTATTATTATTTAGTTATTTATGGTTTTATATTGCTATATTTCTTCACTATTCTTGGTTGGTGCAGCTGTAACAAAACCCAATTTCCCTCGGGATCAATAAGGTATGTCTGTCTGTAATCAATTCTGTTCCTTACATTTCTCCTGGAGTCCCTGTCAATTGTCACTCTGGTTCAGGGGTTCCCAACCTGGGGGGTCCACGGATTCCTCGACTAATGGTAGGGATCCATGGCATAAAAAAGGTTGCACTCGATGAATGGAATCCACACTGGAAAACTGGGGGGAGGGGGTGGTAGCTGTTTAATCATTCAGGGGACATAGTTGAGGAGGACCTCGGTAATGATTTTTACTGTGGTGTCATGAGACAGCAGGAGGAACTTGTGCAATTCCCAGAACTGTACTTAACATACAACATAGCACTGATCCTGTCTGCCTCAATGTGGTCTGTGTCCCTCTATTCCCTGCATGTTTTAATGCTTCTTAAACATACCTCTTGGATCTGCTTCTACCATTTCACCAGCAATGCATGCCAGGCACCCACCTTGCAGATCCCCTTTGAACTTTCACCCTTTTACTTGAGATTCATGCCCTCTGGTATTTAACAATTCCACCCTGGGAAAATGAACATCTCTGCTTCATATACTTTTATATACACTTCACAGGTCCCTTTCCAGCCCCCAAAGCCACCTAGAATATAATCCAAGTACGTCTGACCTCTGCTTACAGCTAATACACTCCAATCCAGGTGACATCTTGGTGAAACATTTTTGCACCCATTCCAAAGCTCCTTCATTTAGTATGATAACCAGAACTACACACAACACTCTAAATGTAGCCTTACTAAAGTACTATACAGCTGCAAAAAGACTTCCCAATATTTGCATGAAGGCAAGCATGCTGTACACTTTTTTTTAACCACTCTACTGTATTTGCTAATGTTATCACTTTCTGTGACCCTGCACCCAAGATCTCTCTGTATATCAATGGTCCCAAGTACGCTGCCGTTTACCAAATATTTTGTCCTTGTTACATTTTGACAGTCAAATACATGTGCATATTAAACTCCATTTGATGTTTTTCCAGCTGAATTTCCAACTGATCTATATCCTGCTGTACCCAGTGACAACCTTCCTCATGATCCTCAATTCCACCAGGTTTTGTGCCTTATCAGATTGGGATCACCACTAGCAAGGCTGCAACAGATAGCATGATGGGAGACAGAGTTTACGTGCCCACTTCAAGGACAGCATCCTGGATGGGGAGCTGGTGAGGAACTCTCACTGTGAAGACTTCTTCTGTTCTCGATTCGCTCTCAGTAGAATGGGATCTTGGGTGTTGGGCTGTAGGTGGCCTTATTGGTATCAAAAACCCACTAGCACCACAATCAGTGAATCTCCCATCCAAGGCCTGGGTTTCCTGATGGATTTGAGAAGTTTCCAATCCAATCTTTGCCTTTGCTGTTAATTAGCTCCTCTTTCTCCTCAGAAGAAAATCTGCAGAGGCTGGAAATCCAAGCAACACAGACAAAATGCTGGAGGAAGTCAGCAGGCCAGGCAGCATCAATGAAAAAGAGTGCGGTCATCCTTTCGGGCCGAGACCCTTCAGCAGGACGGGAGAAACAAAAATATAAAGAGTGGATTTAAAAGCTGGGGGGTAGGAGAGAGAGAGAAACACACAGTAATAGGTGAAATGGGGAGGGGGTGAAGTAAAGAGCTGGGAAATTAATTGGTGAAAGAGATGCAGGGCTGGAAAACAGGGAATCTAATAGGAGAAGACAAAAGGCCATGCAAGGAAAAAGGGGAGGGCACCAGAGGGAGGCGATGAGCAGGCAAGAAGATAAGGTGAGGGTGGGAAGAGGGGGTGGGGAATGGTGGAGGGGGGCATTACCAGAAGTTCAAGATATCAATGTTCATGCCATCAGGTTGGAGGCTACCCAGATGGAATATAGAGTGTTATTCTTCCAACCTGAGCACGGCCTCGTCGCGGTGGTAGAGAAGACCATGGATGGACATATCGGAAAGGGAATGGGAAGTGGAATTAAAATGGGTGGCCACTAGGAGATCCTGGTTCTTTTGGTGGATGGAGCCCAGGTGCTCAGCAGCCACCTCACCAAGCACCTACTCCCTGTCCACCACAAGTCACGAGCAGGAGGCAAACCTATGACTGAGTAGGTCACTATTACTAGTTTTTTTTAAAATGGGCCTGTGTCACAGCAGGAGAGCAATAAATAGAAGGCGGGAGATTGCAGACAAACTGGTAAAATCTGGCATGTGACTCTGCAGCTTATCAGTTTCAGAAAAAAATTGCCAGGAAATTGCATTACTATTTGCAAAATAATATTTTTAAGCTCTCTTAAAAGGAAAAAAAAAACCCTCCTGCAGTACACAGAACAGTGTGAAGCAGGGGTCTCCCTGCATTTTTAGTCAGCTCTGAAATGCAATCACTTAGAGCCTTGATATATTTCTTTCATCACCTTGAAGAAATGGTTCAAATAAAATATAAAAAGGCTTCTCTCAACTGACACCCACAACAGTGAGAATGGAGATGACTGTTGAAGGGGAAAGTCTTTGAAACATTTTGTATCTATTTCTTTGTCAAAGTTTCTTTGATGCTTATTGTTTAAGGAAGCAAGAATTTGGATTAGTTCCTATCAGCTAGTATAAGTTCTTTGTGTATCAGGCATGACAAATTAAAGTGATTAAACTGTGCAATTTGAGCATTATGTGTCCATAATTGATCTGCAGCCATAGTGGCACCATTGTCTTGTTTGCGCCCCCACCCCCCGAAAGACCATCAGCACCGGGAGAAAATAAAAAAGTGGTCTTTGGTTTCAAAGCCACACATAAGAGAGCTACAGCTTTAGCTTTCACCAGCATGGTGGTGGACAGTATTCTGGAAAGTATTGTGTCCATTGCCATGAATACTGGGATGTCTGGTTCCTTCACTGAGAAGTTGCCCACTGCTGTCAACACTGTAATTTGCTGTTATTCTGTCTGCCGCCTTTCAGCTTCATTGAATTCCAATAATTTGCATATTCACAAAGGGCTATGACAAAATGTAGGCGCTTTGTTTTTAAAGAGACTCTTTGAGCAACTTGTCCAAGTCAACAATACCGTCAAACACAGTGCCAAAACAAAAGAAAATTAACCACTTCATGGTCGTGGGAGATTTCTGGCTTGCATCACGCTTACCCATGATGCCTTCTGAGGTAATGCATCCCACTATGATTCATAATCAGGTTAATATCACCAGCATACGTCATGAAATTTGTTGTGTTTTCAACAGCAATACAATATACAATAATAGAAAAACAGTAAATATATATCTACACTAATTTATATTTTTTATAGAATTAAATTATTGATGTACAGGCAGTCCCCGGGTTACGAACTAGGTCCGTTCCTAAGTCTGTCTTTAAGTCAAATTTGTAGGTAAATCGGAACAGGTTCTTATTTAGCATCAGTTAGTCAAATGTTTTGAGCCTTTCCTTGCACTAAAGTAAAGGTAATAGGCATTTATGTTGATTTTTATCATCTAACCAAATTATCAATAGCCTTTCCATTTCAATAATTAAACCACAACGTTGCTTAGTAATAAGTGTAGCTTTCATCAGGGCAGGGCCTTTCACATGCTCCATTATTCTCACTTTATCCTTTAAAATTGTTCCGATCGTTGACCGACTGTAGCCTAGCGCTTTTCCAATGACCGATGGCGTTTCACCTCTTTCCGATCGCTTTATTATTTCCACTTTATTTTTAATCGTGATCATTTTCCTTTTTTTTGATGCATCACCAGCAGTCTGTTCGTAAGTACAAGTTGTCCGTAAGTCACACGTTCTTAACCCGGGGACTTACTGCAGTTCAAAATAGAAATGAACAAGTAATGAGGTAGTGTTCATGGGCTCAATGTCCATTCGGAAATCGGATGGCAGAGGGGAAGAAGCTGTTCCTGAATCATTGAGGGCACGCCTTTAGGCTTCTGTGCTTCTTTCCTGATGGTAGTAATGAGAAAAGGCATCTCCCGTACGTTATATGTGCAGCTCCTCAAAATCTCACTCTAGAAGCCACAAGAGCTTTAATAAAGATGTGCCTTTCACAACCTTATAATGCCCCAAAGTATTTTGATTATACTTCAACATTTTTTAGTTGTAATGTTAGGGCTGTGTTTGGAAAGGATTTGAGTGTTGGTGGATCATCATCTTGACCACAGCTTAACATTTAAAAACAACAATTTTTTAAGAGAAAGCTTCCTGAACAAATAGACCCCAATCCTTCATCACAAGTGTCCCACAATCAAAAATGCTTCAGGATAAATCAGGACTTCTCTAACATAAGTTACATTTGTTCAAAGATTTTGCAAAAGGATTACAAGTTACATGCTTTGCTCTATGCTTGTTCTTTGTAAATTCTACATTGAGTTTAAATTGTTAAAGGTTGTTTTGGAGAGCAATAGATTTTAAAAGTTGAACCAACTCTTTCAACACCTAAAGATTAATTCACATACACATTTGAAAACAGTCTTCAGAATTGAAAGGAAGTTCTAGGCTAACATCTTAATTACAGGTTCAATTCTGGAAGCATCCTCAGTAGATGAAAGTACTGTATTAATGGAATCTCAGCAGTACATAGAAATTAGTAGTCAGTAGAGATAATTGATTTCTTTTCCAGTTTTTTCTGCATGACAAATCAATTTATTTATAATACAACAAAACTTGTTAAACAAATTGATCTTCAGTACAAACTAAATTACTGGCTGGCATCCATTAAGCAAGAAACTGCACTAAAAAAATCATATTTTACAGAAGATTATGATAATATCCAAAAAATAAATTCAGATTTCATCAATTCCTCCATCAGTAACTACAGAGACAAAAGATTCTGCAAACCTTGTGCAACACACCTGGAATATTGACTGTTTATTCCCCTCCATAGAAGCTGCCTGACTTGCTGAGTTTCTCCAGCATTCTGTGTTTGTTGTCTCAGCAGATTTACGATAATATCAATGTCAGTACACTGGGGATTATCATATTCTGCTCTTAAACATGTACAAGAATCTAACTAATTTCCTATATGCTGCTTTTGGGGTATATTGTTCTTAAACTGTAAAGAAACTCTGCCGCTCTTCCATTTTATAGCCTTAAGTGGACAAACTTAAGATTTATACATCAGAATTTCAATGAATGAAGGAGAATCCTGTGGGTGTTAAAAAGTTTAGTGTAACATCAAAACATTAAATTCTTTAAAAAGAGACAGTCTGAGACTACAGGATGCACGCACATATCACATGATGATGTATGCAATTAACATACTTTTACATATAACCCATAGTTATCTAAACAAACAAGAAATATATATACACACACACACAAATATATTTAGTTACTTATTACACACACACACGATTACTCAACTAAAATTAATTACACAATATATTTATTCAATCATTAGAAAAATGCAATGCATATATTAAAGCTGCTAATCGATGTCAAATAGAAGGACTGGAAATAGCACATCAGTTCATATCTTTGATCAATGGCTTTGTGACATTTAATACAAAATATTAACCTTCTCGCTCTACCAATAACATTGATGGTTCTAACCATCAATTTTTTTTAAGAGATCAATTGACGTACTGCTTTGGACATGTGGTTTATTCTGCTGCAAAAACATTGCTTAAAATTGTGGCCACTTGCTGAAATGTTTTACAGTGAGTGTTAGGGATGTTCGAATATTTAGCATGGCATTAAGGTAATCTGCAATCTTTCAGTAAGCGGGGAGAATGATGGCAAGAAATGCCATGCCAAAAGCTAGTGTTTACAGGCTGCTGACATGCAGCAACATTGGCTGACAAAAGGTGATAAAAGGTATGCGCCTTACTTCATTAGTGGGCGTGTATTCACTCCATGGGTGGTCCTCTATTTCTTGTGTTTTACTGTTGAACACTGATGCAGCCCTTATTGACAAAAGAAATGCTCGCACAAAGAAAGCAGTGCAAAGCTTCAAAATCAATTGGCAACCTATTAAAAGGGAAAGCATGATACATGAAGGGGAAAATACAGAAATTGTATTTTGGTCTGACAATTTAATGTCTGTATTTATAAAAAAAACAGGAATACATGAATATAACCTACCTCACAGAGTGCGGGATGCTGATTCATTTTTTGACATTTATATACAGTTTCCTTTTAGTTTCCCTGACATAATTTAAGTCTAGCAATGATTACATTCATATTTCATTATTACAAACTGATGAACTATTGGAAAATTAAAATTCAAACAGCGGGAAATTCCGAAACAAAAAAAATGGAGTTTCCTTCAGGCAAAAACAGGATCAGTCCTTGTCTATCATCCCTTCTTCCCAATCCTGCATTGAGAGACAGGCTGCTTTACCAAAAACCCAAACAAACATTCCAAAATAACAGTTGCTTTGTTAAAAAAAATGCAAAACTCATCGGTGAAAATCTCTTATGAAAATCTACGAAATTCTTTTGTAAATCACCTGCCTTTAAACAGCTCAGACAGCCTTAATGAACATCCTCGTCGTACCTTCTTGAGCTAGCATTTCTGTATTGGAATCAGTTATTATCGCTGACCTATGCGAGATGAAGATCTGCAGAGCAGGAGATCACTGGGTGAGTTGAACAGTTCCTTGTGGACCTCATGTGCCAGTTTTAAAAACGAGTGCGGCCTGTCGGGACCTGCCTGTGATCCCGGGAGAGGGAGATTATTTAGGTTATTAGTAATTTAGCAGGAGACAATAAAAAGAAGTGAGGTGTAAGCAGATCAGTCATTTTGGGAGCAGCCATTGCTGGAGTGGGCCAGGGTTAGAGTGTGAGTCTTTGGCTCAACAGGCTTCAGCGTGAACAGGCAAAGGCTAAGGGTGCCGAGTCTTTTAGAATCATTTAATGAAACAATGTAGGCACGATGGTAGTTAAGGCAGTGGAATGCTCCTCCTGTAAGATGTGGGACTGCAGGGTATCTAATAGTCTCCCTGATGATTACATCTGCAAGAAGTGCAGCAGCTTCAGCTCCTGACAAGGTCAAGGAAGTGGAGCTGGAGCTGGTTGTACACAGCACCATCTTGGAGTCTTAAAGCCTCAAACATGAAACCTTTACTGAGGTGGTTACACCCAGAGTGCATAGTTCAGATCGTATATAGGTGACCATCAGGAGAGGCAAGAGAAGTTAGCTGTTAATGCAGGATTCCCCTGTGTTCGTTCCCCACAGCAACAATTATACTCCTTTGGATACGACTGGGGGGGGGGGGGGGGGATGACCAGCAGCCAGGTCGGTCCACTGTGGCAAGCTCTGAGGCTCAGCAGGGAAAGATGAAGTCAGCCAGAGTGATAGTGATAGGAGACAGGTGATTCTATGGCCACGAAAGGTGCACTATGATGTGTGTTTCCTTGCAGGTGCCGGGATGCATCAGAGCGGTTGCAAAAGATTTTCCAAGGGAGAGGGGGAGCAGCCAGAGAATATGGTGCACATTGGCCTAAGGGCATAGGTAGAAAGGGGGAAGAAATCCCACACATTGAGCATTGGGGGTTGGGGAAAAGGTTGAAAAGCAGGACCACTGTGGTAGTATTCTTTGAATTACACCTGATGCCAGTCAGGGCAGGAAGAGGGTGATAGTACTATTGAATGAGTGGCTGAGAAACTGTTGCAGGGAGCAGGATTTCAGGTTCTTGGATAATTGGGACCTTTTCTGAGGCAGGGGTGATCAATACAAGAGGGATGGGTTGCACCTAAACTGGAGGGGAACTAACATCCTGGCCGGGAGGTTCACTGGTACTACTTGGGAGGGTTTAAATTTGTTTGGCAGGGGGATAGGAACCAGAGGACCAGGTCAGAGAGTGAAGGATTGGAGAGGAAGATAGATGTCAGAGCCAGTAAGAACAGGCAGAAGCAAGGTAATAGATATGATGGGATGGATGGCTGGAAGTGTGTGTATTTTAATGCTTGGAGTATTATAGGTAAAGTTGATGAATTTAGAGCATGGATCAGTACATGGAACTATGATGTTGTGGTCATTACAGAGACATGGTTGAGAGAGGGATAGGAATGGGTGCTTGATGTCCCGATATCACATCTGCACGCAGAGGGGTCATAATGGAGATGTGAACTTGCCCAAAAACATCTGTTCCCAATTAACTCTCCCTAGTTCCTGCTTAATGTTCTCATAACTTGCCCTGCTTCAATTTAACCTCACTGAGTACAGAACAGGTATGTTCCAGTCAGAAGGAAGGACAAGCATGACAAGGAAAGAGAACCTTGGATGTCGAGAGAAGTGATGAATTTAGTCAAGAAGAAAAAGGAGAAGTATGTAAAGCTTAGAAAGATAGAATCAAACAGAGCCTTTGAGGAATATTTTAAAAAGCCAGAAAACTCAGGGAGGGAATTAGGAAAGCAGGGAGTGGCCATTGGCAAGTTGTCATCAGTCAGACTTACCAATCTTGGCAATAGGCATTCTATCCATACATCAAAAGCAAAGGGATAACTAGGGAGATAGTAGGAGCACTCTTGGATGTGGAAGATGTGGGTGAGGTCCTTAATGAATACTTTATATCAGTATTTACCAAGGAGGATGTGGAGGGTACAGAGATCAGTACCAAGCATATTCATTTACTAGACATTTCAAAGTAAAGGAGGAAGTAGTGTTGGGACTCTTAAAGAGCTTTAAGGTGCATAAATCCCCAGGATCTGATGGGATATATCCCAGGTTATGGAGAAAGGGAAGAAAAGAGATTGCAGGGGCCTTGACCAATATCTTCATGCTCTCTCTAGCCACAGCTGAGGTCCCAGAGGACTGGTGGGTAGCTGAAATTCTTCCGTTATTCAAGAAAGGAACAAGGGATAATCCTGGAAACTATAAAACAGTGAGTCTAGGGAAGTTACTGGAGACAATTATTAAGGATTTATAGATTTAAAGAATTGTTAACAATTAGGATTTATGAGCATTTGGGAAACCATGGCCTAATTAGAGAGAGCCAGCATGGCTTTGTGTGGGGCAAAACATATCTTTCTATCTGTATTGAGTTTTTTAATGAGATATAGAGATCTTTAATGAAGATAGAGCTGTGTTGTTTACACTGATTTCAGTAAGGCAATTGACATGGTATCTCATGGGAGACTCATCCAGACAATGAAGGTGTATGGGACCCATGGTGAAGTTGCTATTTGAATTTGGAACTGGCTTGCCAATAGATGATAGAGGGCAGTGGCTGAAGGGAATTATTCCAGCTGGAGATCTGGGATTAGTGGCGTTCTACAGGGATCTGTACTGTGTTCTCTGCAGTTTGTGATGTATATAAATGACCTGGATGAAAATGAAGATGGGTGGGTCTGCAAGTTTGCAGATAATATGAAGATTGGTGGTGTTATGGATAGCATAGCAGACTGGCAAAGAATAGAACAGTATATAGATCAGTTGCAGATATGGCAGATGGTGGTTAACTTGGCCAAATGTGAAGCATTCCACCTTGGAAGGTCAAATGTAAAGAGACTATACACTGTTCAGGGCAAGATCCTCAGCAGTGATGGTGAGTAGAAGGATCTTGGGCTCCAAGTTCAAAGCTCCTTGAAAGTGGCTACACAGGTAGATAGAGTAGTTAAGAATGTGCGTGGCTTGCTTGCCATTATTAGTCGAGGCAATGAGTTCAGAAGTCCTTAAGTTATGTTGCAGCTTAATAAAACTCTAGTTAGGGCACCTCTGGAGCATTGCATACATTTCTTGTCACCCCTTTATAGGAAGGATATTGAGGCTTTTAAGAGGGTGCAGAAGAGGTTTACCAGCATATCGCTTGGATCAGAGGGCACGTGTTACAGTGAGAGGTTGGACAAACTTGAATCATTTTCTCTGGAACAACAGGTGCTGAGGGGACATCTGACAGAAGTTTATAAGATTATGGGAGGCATAGACAGAGTAGACAGACAACATCTTTTTCCAAGAGTTGAAATATCTATTACCAGAGGGCGTGCATTTAAGGTGAGAGGTGGACTGGAATATGCTGCCTGGGGTGGTGATTGAGGCAGAAACATAAGAGACTTAAGACAGGCACATGAATGTGAAGAAAACGGAAGGATATGGACATTGTGTTGGCAGAAGTGATCAGTTTAGTTAGTCGTTTGATTAATAATTTAATTGGTTCAGCTCAATATTGTGGGTCGAAGTGGCTGTTCTTGTACTTTACTGTTCTATGTTCTACATTTGTTTTTGTGGCAGCATTATAATTACTACAAATTACAGAAAGAAAGAAATATTACAAAGATAGGAATAACAAGATAGTGCTCAAGGACCATTCAAAAATTTGATGATGGAGGGAAAGAAGCCATTTCTGAATTATTGAGCATGTGCCTTCAGGCTCCTGTGCTTCCTCCTTGTTGGTAGTATCAAGAAGGTAGAGTGTTTCAAATGGTTAGAATCATTTGTGATGGGTGCCCCCTTCCTGAGGCACTGCCTCTTCAACGGTACGTGAGGTTGTGCTGGTGTTAGATCTGGCTGATCAACAATCCTCTTCAGCTTCTTGTTACCCTGTGCATTGGAACCTTCATACCAGGCTGCAATGTAATCAGGCAGAATGCTGCCCACCGGAATTTCTATAGAAATTTCTAAGGGTTGTTGGTGACTTACCCATAACAAGCAGAGCCACTGGCATGCCTTCTTATTGATTGCGTCAACATGTTGGACCCAAGATAGGTCATCTGAAATGTTGAAACCCAGGAACTTGTAGCTGCTTACGCTGGTATGTGGTGTCCTGACTTCTCCTTCCTGAAGTGCACAATCAATTCCTTGTTCTTGCTGATATTAAGCACGAGTTTGGCTGATTGAGTGGTGTCACAACAACAATCTGTCTCACTCCCGTATGCATCGGAGATTCCACCATCAACAGTCATGAGCATAGAGAGAATAGAGCAGTAGGCTTAGCATTCAGCCCTGTGAGTCACCTGTGTTGATTCTCAGCGAGGTAAAGATGTTATTACCAATCCACACTTACTCTGGTGTCCCGATAAGGAAATCAGGGATCCATAGGGAAGTACAATGGCCTCAGATTTTGAAGCTTGGTGATTAGTACTGAAGGAACGATGGTGTTGATTGTGCTTTTGCTAGTAATTCTAAAGAGAGAGGCAGATGACTGAGACCTGGTAAATACTCAGTTAAAACAGCCCACCCCAATCACTGGTAAGGAGACTAAGGTTTGGCAAACCAGTCAAAGGGCATTCCTTCAGCAAATTCAAGAAACAAGACTGTATGGTTCACAACACAGAAGTTAAGACTGATCCAACAGCTGGTTTGAGTCTCACCTCTTGTAGGAAACAAACGATAGATGAATTAAGAACAAACATAAATTATGCAAGTTGGATCAGCAGGAATAGTCACTGGGGCTATTCTGTGCTTTCTCTCAGGTAGTCCCTCAGAGTTGAGGATGAGTTGACTCACGGTTCTGAGGTAGCCGAACACAAAACAGGAGGAGTAGACTACCTGGTCCCTCAAATCTGCCCTGCCATTCCCTACAACCATGGTTGCTTTGCCCCAGCACTCAGTTCCTCTGTGTCAGTTCTCCATAACCCAGATATTTTTCTTCCAAAAATGTATCCAGTTCCTCCCATGATTTAGCCTCAACAGCCCTCCGAAAGTATTCTAGTGATTCATCATCCTCTGCGAGAAGTTTCAAGGCACCTCAGTTTTAAATGACCACTTCCCTATCTTGTCTCCTTGCTCAAAGCTCTCCCACTGGTGGAAACATCATAACATCCACTCTGGCATGCTCCTTGGCATCTTCTGTTGTGTAAGACTACACCCAATTCCTCCCAACTACTCCTTTGCAGATTCTTCTTTGGCGGACAAGTTTTTCACTCCAACTCAGTGCATGTGACATCAATAACAAAGCCATTTACCAACTGTTGTTACCCCAGGGGGATGTTGCAGGTTCCCCTCACTACTTCTGTTATGTGCTCCCATCTCCAAAAAATCTCACCTTTCAACAGACTCATAACATCTACGAGGAAGACTCGAAACACTTGGCCCAGACTACTGCTGAGCCAAAGAGTTCGAGTAAATGATATTAAGTAGGTCGTCAACTCTAATAATATCTGTAATGCCAATTAAAGTTCATTACTGAACCGAAACAAAAACGCCTGGCATTCAAAATCCCACGTGAAAGGAGAGAGCCCTCTGCATGTAGGAAGCACAATCAGTTCACCGCACAATCAATTGGCCACATGCGCACTTGCTAAATTCTTACAATCAAACTGACCGATCACTAATACAATGATTGGCAAATACGACTTCCTGATAAAAAGCTTAATAAACGTACAGAATTTGCTATTGTTTCCTGTGTATGTCCACATTTTTCATATCATTAAAATTGGAAACAAAGCTTTGTGGACTCAAAAATATGTCAAGTTATCTAGAAGCTCAATAGGAAGGGGTCTATTGAGTTTACTTTAAATTATTTGTACAAGAAAGTATGCACATGTACTTTCAGGAATCTACTATCAGACCAAATGGTTTGCGTGAAAACATTCATTCTTGATGCCTGCTTGGAAGTTCTCTATACATGCCCAAAACTATGAACACTTCCTCTGTCTTAGATGCAACTTGATACCTGAATTTGTATTTTGGCAGATTTCTGCTACAAGTTACTGAATCTCCTTCATGTTTCTCTGCTTTGGGACAATGGGGATTATTGGGACAATGAACTTGTTGATTAATTGCCACTGATCCAGGGCTTTACTGAATGATTGCAAGCATCACTGGCAGGATTACATGGCTCCTGTTGGATTGATCAGTGATACCTTTACTGCCTAGTGACAAGTCAACTCTCACAGTGAACGTAAAAACCTCATCTCAGATTTGTATTTGAACTGTATAAACCTACATGATATTTTTCTTCAAATTGTCACCATCCTTCAACAGCGTATTTGCTCTTATTTCCAAGACTTTTCTAGAAAGCCAGAGCTTTGAAGTGATTTATGGGGGAAAAAATGTTTACTTTACAATTACATTTTCACATTCCCACTTTCCTCAATGTGAAATGTTAACAGTTTTCCCATGATCGGAACGTGACAAAGAACGGTACAGAACACTATTGCTCTTTGAGTGTACAAATACAAGAAAGACTGCAGATGCTGGAAATCCAAGCAACACAAACAAAATGCTGGAGGAACTCAGCAGGTTTGGCCACGTCGGTGGAAAAGAGTAAACAGTCGACGTTCCGACTGACTCCTGATGAAGGGTCTCGGCTCAAACTGTTTACTGCTAATCACAGATGCTGCCTAACCTGCTGAGTTCCTCCAGAATTTTGTGTGTGCTGCTCTTTGAGTGTAGTTGTTTTTTCCTAAATAGGAAAACACATCAGTCTACACACAACAGCCGACTAAACCATCAGACACCATCAAGATAAATAGCATTCTGAAATTGTTGCTAAACAGTAGGCATTACAAGGGCAGTAAGACAATTCATCTGCTCTTTAAACATTGCTCTGCAATTTTTTACAAGAGGATTAGTTTAATGCCTCATCTGGAAGACAATATCTTCATAGTGCAGCACTTCCCTGCACTCTTTATATTAAGTGCAAGAGTACAACCAATAAACCATTAGAAACTAAATATATCAAATGATACTCTCAAATTTTATGAATAATACTTTGAGCACAAAGCAGTGTTTATTCCTATATTATCTAACTCAATTGTTTAGTACATTTGTGAGACCACACCTGGAGTACTGCAAACACAAGAGATTCTGCAGATCAGGCAGCATCTACGGTGCAGAATAAACAGCCAATGATTCAGGCTGAGAACATTCATCAGGACAGAGTTTGGTTTTCTTTTTTAGAAAAGGCCATACTTTCCATAGAGCAAGGACAACAGAAGTACACCAGGCTGGCCACAAAGATGGCAGATTTCCCATACAAGGGGCAACTGAGAAGTCTTGGCTTTCATTCTCTGCAGTTTAAAAAGAAGAAATGGTGATCACATTGAAACTTACAAAATTCTTACGGGGCTCAAAAGCTTGGCTGCAGGGAAAATAATTCTTCTGGTGGGGTCGTCTAGAAGCAGGGGTTGTGGCAGAATAGCATTTGGGCAATTCTGAACAGTGATGAGTGATTTCTTCACCCTGTGGGTAGCAAATCTTTGGAACTCTCTATCCCAAAGGACTATGGAGATTAGCATTGTGTTTATTTAATACAGAGATAAATATATTTCTGGAATTAACCAATGAAAGGGATAACACAAGAAAATGATGTTTAGAGAGATCAGTCATAATTTAGCAGGCTTGGTGTATTCCTCCCGTTCCTATGTTCGTACATATGAATGAGCAACTACAATACAGAAATCAGCAAAGAGAGAAAAGAAGAAAAAAATAACTATTACAAAATTGTAATCAGATTGTTCCTCAAAAGGTGATTATATTTCATTAGCATTATGCACTAAGTTCCAGTTATGTAACTGCATTGGGCATGCTTACCGCATGAGAGGTTTACAGCAACAAGCGTGAAGCAGCAATTTCAGTCTAGGCTCATTGGTTTATGAAAGCGCACCCCATAAGATCATTAGGCCATTCAGCCCATCGAGTCTGCCTCGCCATTCAATTATGACTGATTTTATTATCCTCTTGCCTTCTGTCCATAACCTTTAATGCTCTTACTAATCAAGTATCTATCAGCCTCCATTTTCAATATACTCAATAACTTGGCCTCCCAGCCTTCTGTGGCAATGAATTCCACAGATCACCACCCTCTGGCTAAAGAAATTCTCGCTCATCTCAGTTTTAAAGGTATACCCTCATATACTGAGGCTGTGTCCTTTGGCCTAGACTCCTCCACTATTGGAAACATCATCTGAATGTCATCTCTAGGCCTTTCAATATTCGTTAGGTTTAAGTGAGATTCTCCGCCTGTCATTCTTCCTCATTAACAGACTGTCCTACTTTTATTGTTTCTTCCCGCTCCCCACCCCAATATAAATGGTGTTGAGGAGTTCAGAGAAACTCTGTACAAAATTGAGGATGTTAAAACTTTACAGCACATTGGTCCAGTTGCAACTTGACTATTAAATCCACAATTCTCGTTGGGGTGCTTTAGCACCCAGAAGGCCTAGAGGAAGTGTTTAGGGGGAAAAAATCTGGGATGCTCCAGAAATGAGGGATTTAACTGAGAGGCCAAGGCTAAAGAAATAGACTTGTTCTCCTTACAGCATGATTCATGATTCACGAGAGATGTGGTCAAATTAATGAGGGGTGCACTTAAAGCAAAACACCTCCCATTTGTGGGGTGTTTGTTTGAGGACCAAAGTAATGTCGATTTCAAGTAATTGGCCGAAGAATGAAAGATGAGCTGAGTATTTCTTTTAATGTGTAGACAGAGTCACACAGAATGGATGGTCTGACAGTTGTGGAGTTAGTTTCATCTGTGGCAGTCATGAGGAAATTGTATCAATACTGGCAGTGGGGGGGAAGAAAAGGCAGGGGAACAGAAATAGCCACGTTACTCTAGCAGAAAGGCAGCACAGAGCACCTCCCATGCTGTTTTTCTTAAAATACCTAGGTGAAGCATTATTGCCAAATAATTATCTTTATATTGTCCCTCAGCCTGCTCCTCTCCGATTGGCCAGCATCCCCTGTCCTTGATAATATTTGAATTCTTCTGCTGGTTGGCACCCAAGTGCCCAGGCTCAAATCTGACATTTCATTTTCACTCAGCCCACGTGACAGTCACAATGGCCGAAATCTGAAACAGAGAACTTGAGTCAATTGTGGGGCACAATTCAATCTTTTAGAGTCCTCCGTCTAGCACTTTGATGGCCCAGTGCTCACGCCGTCTAACCTGTCTGTGGCTGTCCATTGAGAGCAGTTGCTGGTACTAACACTGACCCACATGAAAGGTCAAAAGTCTCGACCTCTCCCGTTCTTCTGTTTGTATCTGTATTCCTGTTGGCGCTTGCAGCCCTTTCACTATAAAAGTGTGTGCACTATTTACCTGGAGGGAAACGGGGGTGGGGGTGGGGATTACATAGTCAGTGGTAGTCACTATGATTTGGGGCTGAAATCAGAAGGTACGTGCTGGGATAGGTCATGTGTCTGTTCTCTTAAGTTTGCTTGTCTCAGATTGACGTCAATTTCAAAACTTATTAGTGTGTGCCATACAAGAGTAGGCATATGGAAGAACTGCACACCACTGTAATTGAATCAGAATTAGGTTTATTATCACCAGCATGTGTCATGAAATTTAGCAGCAACAGTTGGCATAAAACGCTTCATTATTTCAAATCAAAGAAAAATCCTACTAAATCAGAACATCATCACTTTTTATAATTTGAAGAGTGTGCTTACTAAAAATTAACTTTTCGTGCATCCCAAGTTATCAATAACTTTAAAACCAAAGCAGATCAATGATTATATTTATATATCAATAGAACTGATACCTTGATAAGAGGCAAGCAAAAATGCTGTTTTATAAAAATACGAAGGTTAACACTGATTGAACGTTGATAGCATACAGATAAACTCAGATTATATTCTGGAATAGTATTGTAAAATGAAATCAACAAAAATTAAATTAATTCCCAGAAGTCTGAGTGAGGCAGTGGAGATGAACCAGCAAAACTGCCTCCTGTACTGAAAGATATGAATAAGCATGGTGAACTTCAATGACCACAATTTACCTTAGTCAAATAAAGTAATTAGGCTCTAAAGTCCAAATTTTAATCAATGAAGAAATGCTTCTCATGGGGACAATGTTACTTCTTTTAAAAATGTATTATGTGGACACCCAGAAGTATATTTTCATCATTTCTAGCTTCCTCACAGTGGGTTAAATATCTTTGCCCACACTGACAGATAGACCCTGATAATGCAGCAAAGTTACCGTATTTATTTATTTTAGTTCCTCAAACTATTGTCTCCTCAAAAGATCTCTCCCATGCCTTCAAAAGAGAAAATGCATCTCAAGAGGTCTTTTAGATTAAACTGTTAAATATACAAATAATAAAAATATTACACATAATATAGCCTGCCTTCTTGCAATATCAGCAATAGTAGGCCATAAAATTTCCTCTGTACATAATGGGTACATTCAAAGCAATATCTTCGGTTGTCCATCGGAATCCGATGACGATGTCCACTCCTTTATAGGAACAAGACATCAGCCCCTGAAGCCACTTACCAGCTGTGGTTCCTTAACCCTTTAATAAGCTTAACTAACAATCTTCATTTTGAAGAAAAATCAGATAGCTTGGCATCAATGACTTTTTTTTGGGCAAGCAGTCCAAATTTCTACCACCTATTTAAATCAGACACAGTTGAAGCTTGACTTGAATTTTAAAGTTCTGTCTCCTTGCTTTGAACTCTCACAAAAGAAGAAATAGTCTTCTCCATTGACTGCAGACAATGCGACCAACATGGAAACTCTTTTTTTAAAGTCACTGCTTTTAAGCCAAGAATTTCTAAGGGTGGGAAATTTGTGCCGCTGCCCTGGTTTCTTTGCTTTATGGTACCTCTAATTCCCAAAGCAGCTTTTCCAAGTAAATCTAATCCTTAACGTCAAAACCAAATTTGGGAATTAGACCTAAAAATGGTTAGCATTCATGAATGAGCCTTGAAAATTTGATTTAATAAATCAACTACCTTAATAATTCTTGAATGATTGGCCCATATTTCTTGCATATTATTAGGAAATAATTGTTTATTATATCAAAGCTGAGCAAACTACAATCCATTCTATTTCTAAAACCATTTTGTTTCTCTCTCACAGCAACAAATTAAAATGTTTTAAAGTACAGCTAGACAGGCACTTTCCTGTTTTAGTCCTTGTTGATATTGTAGCTGATTTGAATGAAGTTGAGCTTGGGACAAAATTATAACGATACGGATATTTTGTCGTCAATGCTTGTGACCAGCTACTGAAGAGGAGTTGACAAACCGAAAACCAATGTTGCTTCATCAAAGTTCAAAGTAAATTTGTTATCAAAGTACATATATGTCACCATACACAGAGCTGAGATTCATTGTCTTGCAGGCATACTCAATAAATCCATAATAGAATAATAATCATGATAGACTCAATGAAAGACTGGACTAACTTTGGTGCTCTACCAGTGTGTTAAATTCAACAAACTGTTCAGATACAAAAATAAATAAAAATGAAAAAAAATAAATAAGCAATAAGTATCAAAAATGTGAGACAAAGAGTCCTTGAAAGTGAGTCAATTGGTTGTGGGAACATTTCAATGATGGGGCAAGTGAGGTTGAGTGAAGTTACCCCCTTTGGTTCAAGCAGGGTAGCAACTATTCCTGAACCTGGTGGTGTGAGTTCTGAGGCTCCTGTACCTTTTCCCTGATAGCAGAAGTGAGAAGAGAGCATGTCCTGGGTGGTGGGGGTCCCTGATGATGGATGCTGCTTCCTGCAATAGTGTTATGTCTGGATGTGCTCACATGATGTTCTATAATATCAGAATCAACAGAGCTGGCAATCATCATCTTTACTCAAATCTTGTAGAATTAACAATTACACTTCTTGAGACATGTAAGATAGGGATAATGACAAAGTGATGTTGAAACATGAGTATTTTTATTACAAGTTATTCACTGAAACTTTGGCTTTGATTTTATAGGGGTTTACTAAACTTTATTAAATGTTACAAATATTGCGTCCTTCAGTGAAGTATTACATTTAATCATAGTAGAAATATACACAGAAAAACAGTGAAATATTTGTTCAGTATATTTCCATTCTGCTTTTGTGCATTGCTCATTTTATGAAATAACTATAGCCACATGAAAACCAATGTCATTTTAGACTTAAACACCAATTAATGTTTGCAGCACCAACTTAATTCAAAAATCCTAATGGAGCAATGAAGTCTATTCTATTAAGTTTTGGGGATACTAAAGATTATCTGGATACAATTTATATTTTGAAGTTTGAAATACAAGACTCTTATGGAATTTGAAAGTAGTTAAATAAAATGGGCAATGAATAATCCCAACCAGCCTGTGATAAGAACAAATTCTTGGTCTTACCCCTCAAGCAGTAGATAGTTATCGCATCACTACACGGGTTATAAACAGGTAAAGGGCCAGCAAAGAAGCTGGATTTTGACAAATGTATCCAGACTTTTGATCCTCTCATTCCTTTCGGGCAAATTCCATTTCTTCTCCACCTGCTTGCTGTATCACTTGTCATTTATCATGTCGTTAAACTAAAACTGAACTTACTCCTCAATTGGAAGAAAGTATTAAAGGTTACATGCAGGCAAAGATCATTTGTTCAAAATTCAATCCCATAATGGTGTTTGTCAACATAATGCAAATGAATCGCTAGCATGAAATACAACATTTCCCATGTGCTCTGTCGTATGCCTCCTGGAGTGATTCCCCCTCCATACACCTGCTATATCTCTGTGCTTGCCACGCACAGGATGACATCTTTCCCCTTCAGATCAATGCAAGAAAACTTAGGCCAGTGTATTACCAGATTATCGCTCCTAGGACAACAACTATTTAAGACTTCAGGGCCTCTGCAAGATTAGTTCCATTTTTATATTTGATACTTTAAAGCCAATTTTCGCCCAAGCACAATGTCTAATCCTAATCACCCGATTCTCAGTACTCCTATCATCCCCTTTGATCCCAATCCTATGAGGTCCAAACTTTTCTCTCAGAACCAGAATTTCTCTTCATGAACTGTTCCTTCCAGCCACCCAAATTCACTACGTGATCCTCCAGGATCTCAGATAGAGGCCTGTGTCTCCACTATCCCCATCCCCGGCCTCTCAAAACAAACAACCAATCATTTTTTGCTACACAAGCAAATGTAAAAACTATCAGAAACTCTGCTTTTCAGCTGAAGATACTGACTAAAATGATAACACAAGATTTCACTTGGGAGGTAAATGAGCTTAGGTTCTGATACTATCTATGATCCTTAAGTTAAAGAAAATGACAATGAAGGGCAGTACAAGTTTGAAAACTTGGTCCAAAAAACCATAACCAAGGTCTCGGCTTCACACTTTGACTATGGTTCTGCCCCTCAATCGGTGCTGCCTGGCCTACTGAGTTCACCCAACCGCTCTTGCCTTTTTTTGTTGCTCATTATGAGAATGAAAGTCAATTGCTAATTGTAACAGGATTCAAATTCATTAGCTACAGAGATCAACTCTAATCAAGAGGTCAAGAGTAAGGCAATCTAGCAGTTGTTAGCGTGCGGTCTGAGATGTTGTGCTAACTGGATGAGGTTTCAGAGCAAGGACGGAGAAGAGAAACAGAATTGCTGACAGCCAATCAACGAGGTCACCTCATAATTTAAGACTGTGGCCTAAACTGGGATCACGGGTGGATGCCGGTGAGGCAAGAAATATGGCGCCACTCTATGACATGTTCAATTTTGCCGCTGCCTGTGAGGAGTTTGTACTTCATTGGTTTCCTTTGGGTGCTCCAGTTACCTCCCATTTTCCAAAGACATACCGGTTATTGGTCACACGGGTGCAGTTGAGTGGCGTGAGCCACTTGGGACAGAAGGGCTTCTTACCGTGCTGTAACACTAAATGAAATAAAATAAAATACTTATGACAGAATTGTGTTATCCAAACTAGGGGATTTGAAGACTATGTTAATTCCAATCCTGCTCTAGTTCTTGAAACAAAGATTTCCTGACTCATTCACCCAGAACTGGCGGACCCCAAGACTGAGGCTTTAATTGTGTTGAAACTCATCACTACTGCTTTGTTTTCATTCTGCTAGTGAGTTTTTTTTAAAAAACTAAGCTTTCTTTGAATACAAATTGATCAGCAATGCTGAAAGTCAACAAAAATCTAGCAACTTCTTCATCATATGCCAGCAGTACTCTTACACCGTAATGAATTTGAAATGATTACAGATTTTAATCTTGCAGTTTTCACTCAGAAAGCCAGGATTCAAACATTAACACAATTATGTCCTCTGGCGTTCACTGTCATGTGTTGCGATCTGACCAGTGAACAAAATGACTAACCCACTCAATGAGACACACTTCTTTTCAGCTGGTATTATTAATAGGAACTATGGAGATTTTAAATGACTCAGGCTAGCCCACTGACTGGTCTCAAAAGGACAATATAGCTAAGCTCCTTTTATTTACAAAGGCAAAGCCTATGGTTGCCAAGCAGAATTCTTTCTGGTGCTAATCATTTCATTGGACGTGTCTGTGCTTTACGATTTAGGTCACCTCCAGCCCTAATTGGAAAAGTACCACTCAGTGAAGATTGATATTTTGAAAATTAGAGCCTCATTGCCTTGTCAATTGAATCACATTGATAAGGAGGAACTATTACACAGATATATTTTAATTCATAGTTATATGCAAGTTTATCGCAAACCATCTGGCATTTTCTTTTTGTAGAAAAGGAACTTAAGTGGTCTTAGGTTATTTTGTGAAAGTGCCCAAGCCTGCATTCATGAATATTTAAATAATTGTATAATAATGCAAATGAGAGAGCACAGCACATCTTTTGTATTGTTCCTATTACTGGCAAAGACTGGGATGAAAAGCACCCTTTGAACAAGTAGTACTTTGTAACCACTGGTCTTAAGACCACTGAAGGTTTTCAGAAGTTCCTTAACTTGTTTCATCTTGCATGGCCTCATTCTCCAACATGGCCTGTCACTAACATCCAGAAAAATATACATATGTTTAAAATAGTGTTTATAGATCTCTGGAAAATCTAGGCACATAAATCCATTCAGACTAAATATTGCATCATCTATAAATAAGTGCTAAATGGTGGCATGCTGGAGACCCAGTCATTGCGCCCCCTGCAGGATTGACAGCTGAACACCTTATGGAACTGAGTGTAGACTTGGGTTGTGCAAATTAGGAAGAAGGTACAGAAGCCTGAAGGCACACACTCAACAGTTCAGGAACAACTTCTTCCCCTCTGCCAATCGATTTCTGAATGGACATTGAACCCATAACACTACCTCACTACTTTTTTAATTACCATTTATGCACTACTTACTTAATGTAACTATTATTTATATATATATATACACACATACACATTTATTATATATATTTATATAGGTAGTATTTACCTTTACTGTAATTCAGACTTTTTCTCTATTATTATGCATTCATTGTACTGCTGCCACAAAGATAAATTTCTTGACATATGACAGTGATATACCTGCTTCTGAATCCTGATCTTTTTGCCAGCAGGGCATACTAAGATATCAAGGTTGAATTACTTTGAGTCCTGACCACTTGCCAAAATTAACCAGCACAAACTGAGATCGTGGCAGCACTTCTTAAAAGGGGTGTGAGCACTAAATCCAAGCTCTACTGAGAGTCATTGTGCATCTGGGCCATAACCATTGAGGGCAAGTAACAACATGGACACCTTGGCTCACTCGTACAAACCTCTAAATCTTGGTGGAAGGGCTGGACAAGAACAAAAAGGTAACCAATGAAAATGTAGGGCTCACTGGTGATCAAAGGAGACCATCATGTACATGGAGCCAGAGGGTCTGGATAAGGTTGTTTAAATGACTATGTATTTCATGGGGAGAAAAGGCATTGTAGTTGCATATTTCAAGGAGGGAGAGCAATACATTCTAAAGCATTTTGACCTTAAAAGGATGTGTTAACAGGCATAAAGGGGGTTAAATTCCCAAGCTCTGATGCGATGTATCAGAGATGATTGCTTGAGCTCTTGAAAGGTTTTTTTGATTCTTTGCTAGGTAAATTGTCCAATGACTCAAATAGCATACTTCAGTAGCAATGACTGAAGGGCAGTAGGGATAAACCAATTAGTCACAAGTCTGTGACTCAATTGCCAATGGTAAGGAAGCTTTTGGAATAAAATTGAAGAAAATGATAAATCTACACTCAGAAAGGCAGAGATTAATCAGGAATAGAGAGCATTGCCTTGCTTTTTGCAGATCTTTTAACAGAGGCGACTTGTTAAAAGCAGGTAAGTGGTAAAATTTGTTGCTAGGATAATGTCTCAGGAGCCTCACCATATTTTGATGAGGTGAGGTGCAAATTTTCCTGTCAGAGCTCACAGGAACACTATTGCACTTACAGATTCTACATGGAGCGCAGAGAAAGTTGACACCTTGTTTGTTCACAGTCCTGCTGCCTCTGAATCCTCTTCCCTGCTGTGTCTACCCAGCAAGAAAGCCATAAAAATTTCCCACCCGGATAACTGTTGAAATTGCGGTCAGACTTTGTTAATGTAATTGGGCCTCAACAAAAGTGACCTCCTAGCTTTCAGACAGTAATTTTGCTTCCTGCTCAATGAAGCCCATTAAAATTTCCATTGCAAACAACTTGCCAAATCTGTAAAAAAATCAGGTGAGCAAAGTGATTTAACTGCCCACCAACCATATTGTTGCTAGATTGAAAATGATATGTTTTTTAAAGATCAGAAAATGCTGGAAACACTCAGCAGGTTAGTCAGCATCTGTGGAAAAAGAAACATAGTTAATATTTCAACATGAAGATATGCTTGACAAAGAGATTCTTCTTTGGTTGGAAAAGCATAGATATATTATGCTTGTTTAAAAATTAACCATGACGATTGATAGGTATTACTTTTTTCTGCATTGTACTGTATAAGAACTTCACTCAGTATTTCAGAGCCAATGTTTAGATCTTAGTTTAATGATTTAGCAGTGAATGCTTGATATATCAAAAGCTCCTGTAAACTCTCATTACTCCTTGTTTGAGATAGCACGGTCATAATTGGCACGCTACACGGCTTCATGCAATCCTCATGATTGAATGAAAGCAATTCCTCCCGTGAAGTATACAAGAGCAAGGTCACAGTTCTGGAATGCACATTAGCTAATGTTAGGAGGAAGTGACCAGAGTACATGATGTTATGTGACTTAATACCTTTTTTGCTACGCATCATGGAAGGGACTATTTATTATCTGAGCAATTGATTAACAACATTCATTCCTTTCACTTTATTCGACATAGTTATGTGTTTTGAATGGGTGATTGCATTGCTTTCTCCGTAATACTGAATAAAAGCCACCTTGTAGTTTAGTTCAGCAGGAGAAGTTAGCAATTTTCCTTCTGTATTTGTTACACAACATCCTTTTTAATTGCTTTATGTAGTAGGAGTGGGCAACACCATTGGAGGAACACCTCAGGAAGTACATTTATGTTGCAGACCAGTTTTCCTTACCAATTCCTTGTAGTCACAGCCCCCACCCCTGCTAACTGCAAAGAAGACCCATTCTGGAAGTAGCACATGCCCCTTGCACAGATGGCAGCTTGGCATTAAAAGGGAGGTAAGACAATAGGGCACTGTTACTTGAATATTGATTTTTTAAATAAATAAAATCATTGGCATATATATTAAAATGGATCAAAAAGGAGACAAGAATACAGATCAGAACAAAATGAAGACACCTGCCATATCCAAACTCTCATGATTCTATTACTTTACTTTTATTGTCACCTAACAATTGATACTAGAGCGTACAATCATCACAGCAATATTTGATTCTGCGCTTCGCGCTCCCTGAAGTACAAGTCGAAGTAAATATAATAAAAATTTAAATTATAAATCATAGTTAGAAGATAGAAAAGGGAAAGTAAGGTAGTGCAAGTCAGGTCCAGATATTTGGAAGATACGGCCCAGATCTGGGTCCGGATCCGTTCAGCAGTCTTATCACAGTTGGAAAGAAGCTGTTCCCAAATCTGGCCGTACGAATCTTCAAGCTCCTGAACCTTCTCCCAGAGGGAACAGGGCCAAAAAGCGTGTTGGCTGGGTGGGTTGTGTCCTTGATTATCCTGGCAGCACTGCTCCGACAGCGTGCGGTGTAAAGTGAGTCCAAGGATGGAAGATTGGTTTGTGTGATGTGCTGGGCTATGTTCACGATCTTCTGCAGCTTCTTCCAGTCTTGGACAGGACAACTTCCATACCAGGTTGTGATGCACCCTAGAAGAATGCTTTCTATGGTGCATCTATAAAAATTAGTGAGGGTTTTAGGGGACAGGCCAAATTTCTTAAAAATTTATAAAAATAATTATGGATCTCTGACTGGAGGAAACACATTTGTAGCTGGGACGGGCTTTGCTGTTGATATTGGAACACAAGCCAATGATTTTTACTGCAACACAGACTGCGACCCACTGCAAAACAACGTGAGTTTTGCACAATTTTCTACCATACCTAGGCCAGTTGGAAATTAGTAAGACTTGTCAATGGAGATTACATTGTGCCACGTTGTTAGTTCTATCCACAAGCTCTGCTTTAAGAGAACAAAAGTCAAAGTAAATTTATTATCAAAGTATGTTTTTGTTACCGTATGCTACCTTGATATTCATTTTCTTGCAGACATGTACAGGAAAATAAAGAAATACAGTAGAATTTATGAAAAACTATACAAAAAGACTAACAACCAAATGTGCAACAGAAGACCAATTGTGCAAATTTTAAAAATAAATAATACTGAGAACATGAGATGTAGAGTCCTTGAAAGTGAGTCCATAGGTTGTTTAATTAGTTCAGAGTTACAGTGAGTAGAGTTGCCCATGCCAGTTCAGAACCCTGAGGTAGAAGCCACCTAAAAATCCACAGATGTTCTTACAGACAATTTATCTGATTATAAAGTGTTTTGGATCAGATATTACACTATTCATAATGAGGATGTTTAATGTGAGTTTAATTTAAAGAGACAAAGGAAATACAATCCATTTCCCTAGTTATACAGTAGGAATTTTTCTATTGATATAAATCTCTTAAATTGATACATTAAGTGCATTAACAACACTCATTAATCTTTAATCAGTCTTCCAAGTGTGCCAGGTCCCCTTCAATATCAGTTTATATACTCCTTAAAAGAAATTTAACGTAAAGTTAGATCTCTTTCTCAGTGCAATAACCAATCCAAAAATCGATGAAGTTTATGGTTTCAATACTGGTAGAATTAACTGGCAGGAGATAAGATGAAGTCCATCATATTCCTCAGCATTTCAATTCCTTTTTGGGTGGGAGAGTACCAGGAACAGAAAAACTGGTAAGTCTTAGACATGCTGGGCCTTAACTAGGCTTCGTGTTTCCATCATTTGTTTGGGGCAGCACAACGTTTGCCATTCCAACAGGTCTGAGTGTCGAGAGAACTGTGGTAACTTCTACTTCACAAAAAGACCACTCGACAACTTGATGGCCAAAAGAACATCTTTATCTGGGACGGCAAATGATATTTACAATACAGAGGCTTCCAGGTACCTCGTGCGGCATGGGTGGAGGAACTATATACAATGCATACTGGGAGTAAAAAGAGTGGAAGTACAGACCCCACCAACCCCGGATCCCGCCTCTTGCTACCAACAACTCCCCGATTAGTATTAACTTACTTTTAATAACACTCACATTACAACAAGAACAAAATCTCAACACAGGCTGTTCCTACCCCTCTGGCCTTCATAAACCTCATGAACCTTAATTCTGGAACAAATTCGGGAAGTGGGATCTTTGAAAGGAAGTGGAGGGCTAGGATTGGGAGGAGTTGAAGTGTTTTTCCTGTCCTGTTCTCTCTAATAGAACTTTGTAACTTATAAGATGGTAGCAAGGTCAACTTTTCTTTCCACAAAATGTTCAGCAAAAAGAGATCAAGAAAGATAGTGTCTCCACTCTAACCCATCTCTTCATGTAAACAGAAATGGGAGCAGTATACTATTAGGCTCTTCAAGCTTGCTTCAATGACTAGTTAAATCATGGCCAGTCCTCAAACTCAGATATACATTCCTGCCTGATACCCCCAATGTCCAAATATTTATCAGCCTCAGGCTTGAAAATATTTATCACTGAGCATCTCAAGTCGTCTCTGTAATGAAGTGTCTCTTCATCTCAGTCCTAGAACTGGTACGGGAAAAGCAAGTCCATTTCAATGCAGAGAAAGGGATGAGAACAACCTAAACATCTTTTTAATTTTTTTTTTAAAAAAGGTCATGATAAGTGCTCCATCCCTTCGCGCCACTGCTAAACCCCACCATGAAGGCATCGCAGAAGACCTTGCCATGCCTTGTCAATTTGGATTACTTGGAAGCAAATTGACAAAAGGTAGCTTAGCTGAGCATAAGTTCCTATTGCCTTAGCAATAGCCTGCATGTGTCATGAGCCCAGCGGGCTTCTGCAGATTGCCGTAGAGCATTGGGCTTCAGGGAATCTCAATCATCTGCATTTACTAGTTGTTAGAACAGTCAAACCCAGGTCTTGGAGGGTTGGTTGTGCATTTCCCGCATTTTATGATTACTTAAAGAGGACTCTTGTTGTGCTGTGTAAGCAGGGTTGGAATATGATACATATCGGGGCATTGCTCAGTCAGGCCTCTGATTATCTGTTGGTATTCCTCTGTCCAAACTCTTGCTTCTGTCTCTTCGTGGGGAGTCCACGGTCCTTCTGCTCCTGGGTTGAGTCGTTGCCAGACCTCACTGTGTACCTCGGTTGAGTCAGTGTCAGTGACCACTGTCCCAGAGAGCCTGCCATTCCTCCACACCTGGGCCCAGTCCTGTGACTGCGCTGTGACAGCACATTCATCAAATTGCACACAATGCAGTTTAAAATTGTGGTATTCTTAAAAAAAAAAACTAAATTCAGCTTTCTTCAGGATAATTGAGATTATGAACTTCCCATAATGGATTAGAATAGAAACATAGCACATTACTGGTTCTTTGGCCCACAATGTTGTGCCGACCACGTAACCTACTCTAGAAACCGCTTAGAATTTCCCTACCGCATAGCTCTCTATTTTTCTAAGCTCGATCTAAGTTTGTACTCTGGAACAATTTAACTGGTGGTCCAACTCAATTGAAATCATAAGTTATGGTTTTTATAAATTATGATGTCTTTCTGGTTCCTTAGGGGTGTTGTAGCTGGAGGTGGTAATGGGGAGAAGCTCCTACCACCTACAGTACTAAATGCACCCAATGGTGTGCATCTCAGATGGCCTCTGACAACCAAGTCCAGCTTCTGGCCTTCATGTGTGGCTTAG
This sequence comes from Hemitrygon akajei, assembly GCF_048418815.1. Taxonomy (NCBI): domain Eukaryota; kingdom Metazoa; phylum Chordata; class Chondrichthyes; order Myliobatiformes; family Dasyatidae; genus Hemitrygon; species Hemitrygon akajei. The sequence goes on along the minus strand of NC_133142.1, from coordinate 17,599,147 downwards.
CTACTAAGCCCGGCGGAACTGTTTCCACTAATAAGAAAAGGGGCAAAGGTGGGAACTGACGCCTTAAACCCAGTCACTTCAGGCAGATGGGGCCCATCAGCAGTAGTCGGAAGATCATCTAGGAGAAGGAAAAGTCTGATCCCAAACATCCACTGCCTTGCAGCTATACCCACTTATGGGGAAGGCTTTGTGCATAAAACCCAGGGGGAAAATCCGGTGCCGGAATTCCTAAGGCCGTCCTACATTGAGTTCAACCCTGACTGGCATCACCTGCTACGCTGCCAGTGCCAAGCTGTTTTGGCCTCTGCCATTCCTTTGGATTCATCAGCTGCATGGCGAGGGGGAGCCTGCTACGTGGGCAACAGCTTGCTCTCCATATGGTACCACCCTGGCTTGTGTACTGGCTTGCATATCGCGTAGACAGCTTGGACGCAACATCCGTGGTTGATCCTGTCTTATAGAGGGGTGCCTTTGCTGGTCACATGACCTTCTACCATGACGCAATATCTCCACACTATCATTTTCATGACCATTTTAAAGATAGCAATATAATGACCCGTGAAATACTGAAATAATTAGAGAGCTAAACTCCACATTAACAAAATTTATTTCTTTAGGTTTAAAGAGGATGAGCAGTAACTATGGCTTAAAACTCACTGTAAAACATCGAACTCAGCCAAGCATAACCATCTACAAATTCATTCCTAACATTTAATTTAGTATTCTAATGCCACCGTTTCATACTCAGATTTCAAAATTTGGCTTCATGTCCTCAATGGAACCAAATTTTGGGAGAACACTGGTTTCACTTTGTGAAATTCACAAAGCACCACTACAGGTATACCAAGTAGTAGGGAGAAAGCCATACAAGTCTTTACAATTTTTAGAAAGCTTTCCATAAAGTCTGGTACTAAGGTAGCGTAAGAAGCTTATTTTGGAGTCTGTACATTGGGTGGAGATACGTCTCTAACAAAGGAGGTGTAAGGCACTCCTTCCCTCCACTATCCTGCAGGTCACCCTCGGGCAAGGTGTAACACCTGCTTAGCCCTCTGATCAGGGTCACTTATGCCAGATGGTTCTATGAGCAGCTGGTGCATATCGCAAGTCCAGATAATCCGACCACTTATGCAAGACAGACCATTTCTGAAGAGGATTGATAACGGCTGGGGTCACCCGTGTTGTAAAGACGCTGCCCAGAATTTGGCAATGGCAAACCACTTCTGTAGAATCTGCCAAGACCAATCATGGTCATAGACCATGACCACTCATTTCACACAACGTGGCACGTTAATATAAATGATTACAAATTGGCTACTCTTCTCGTTTATCCAATTTTGTTTTCAATAAGACCAATAAATTAAAGTATGATACCTTCAAATTGTTAGGAAGTCAAACTCCTCCCCTTGGTAGAGGTTCTAATGGACAACATTGGATTGGGAACTGGCTGGAAAATGGGAAGTCCATTGTGAATTGTAATCCTTTCGGGCTGTACTCAGCTCCAATTTCAAACCAATTCTTGATCCCATCTTCTTCCTCAAATTCCTTGTTTCTTTTAAAATACATATATATTTTGTGATTTAAATGAGTTCTAACAAGGTTCATCAGGATGCCCAACGGTGTCTGCACCTCACTGTGCCCAAATTCAAAAGGGCTTTGAGAGCTGAACGAATGGCAATTGTGACTAAGTTCATATGCTTTTCTGAATGGCAGCACTTTGCCGTAACAGCAGGTCATGGGGTCAAGTTTTGCTACTAGTATGTTTCATTGTACCTCTGTATTGTACTAGTATGTTTCATATAAGGCTCCAATTTAGTCATGTGGGTGGATGTAAAATGGCCACTAAAGTGCAACAGTGTTTTCCCAGTGGTTTGTTGAACATTAATCCAAAACCTGATTTTGTTTAAATGGCCATTTCATTGTTGTTCTTGGGGTTGGTAATCAGGTCCTGCATTTAATCCATCACAGTGATGAGGCTTTCAAAACCATTAAATAGCTATAACCTGGTGCATGATTCCAACTTCAAACAACTCTCTTCCATTCTCTTCTCGCAACCTATAAACTAGCCAAACCCTTGTCTCGCAATCTGACCCACTCCTTGCCACTCCAGTCTTAAAGCCATCAGCTGTCATACAAAGCATCTGACTAAAGCCACCGCACAGCCTTTCCTTTCACCTGTGATCAATCCTGCAATTTGAACCCACAATCATTCCTTTCCTCTGTGCTGCAGCCTACGCATTTGACCACAGCCCACCCACCCCTATCCATCCCCTCTGGGATTTCCCAGCTATGAAGAAACCCCTCATTACCCATTAATGCTAGGACCATTGAATGTGCATTGGACATACAAGGACAACACCAAGATTTCATAGATTTATCATAAGTTGCAGTATAGTTTTCCAGGTATTGCCAGATTCGAAGGGGTCCCTCAGTTCAGAATGGAGAAGACATCCTTGATTTCCAAAGACGGTGGCCTTTCCAGAGTCAACATGATTACCTAGGATTCTGAATACTAAACACATGACCAGCTACCCAAAATAGTTTTTCTTTCCAAGTTGGCTTCAGAACAGTCACTTTGTTCTTTCTGACTATACTGTCATTACTTTATCTGTTCAGGTGACCCAGGAATCATGCAAAAAAGCATTGAATGTCAAAACTGCCAAGTTCCTTCTTTGTAGCCTGTGCCAACATCAGGTTTCAATGCCTTGTAATAGGACAGGTAATATATTGGCTATTGTAAAGTCAACTCTTTGTTCTGAGGAATAGGTTAGCATTTCTGAAGATGCTATCCAGTTTGCTAAAAGCATTTGTTGCTTTACCAACTGTACCTGATAACTCTCATCCAATGTTAATTTTATTGCATTGTGTACCAAGTGAGTGAAGCAGACTTAGTTGTTTTGCTTCTTGACAACTTGATCTGAGCAGTGATATCAAGCTTTCAAGGTTTATGGTCTTTGCTTCCCCTGCATGATCAATAAACTGATTGGAAACTTTTTTTTTTAAATTTTCATTGCTCCTTCTTCTCTCCCTTTAGATCTAGAGAGACACATTTAACTCTTGGTTTCCTTTTTCAAAAATAATACATAGAGATGATGATCTGTGGAGCTCAAGGTGATCTGATGGCAATTTGAACAGACACCTGCAATGATGGAGATTATTAAAAAGTTAAAAACAACGCAATCTGTGGGAGTACAGTCAGAGGTGGCCCAGAAATTACTCTGCTTTTTTGTGTTGGCTTAAGTTTCCTTGCAAGTCCAAAGGTCCACGAGAATATTTCTAATTGCAGAAACACTGCCCCACAATCAATATTTGAAAGTTCCAGCCCCACCTAATCCAGAAAACGACCTCTTCTTGGGATGTGTTATGTAGTGCTGAACAAGAACAACAATGGAGTAGTAGAATTAAACATTTTTACGCGTCATATTGGCAAGAGGACCACAACCTTGTCATAGGGTTTGGAGCTTGCGTGCCTCAATGACCCAGAGAGTTATGGTGACTGGAGTCAGAGCCTTGTGCTTTGAATCTTGGTAGGGTCACACATGCCAAAGAGATCAAAGGATAGGGGCCAAACTAAGAGTGATCCACCAGTCCTCTAGTACAGGGGTTCAGCTCAAGACTAACAACCCTGACTGGTTAAAAAAATATATATATTGTTACGGAAGTAGCGATGGAGAATCCTTCTATATCTGTGTGAGACCAAGGGCAGTCAGAGATGGAGGGCCTTCAATGCTGCCCTAAACACCAGCGATATAACGGGCAGATGAATGAATATTGCCAACAGTACGCACTATGCAACTTAGTGTTAGAGCCACGAACCAGGCCCGCCAAGACAAAAACATGCACCCTTGAAAGCCCAGACCCAAAACAGTGCCTCTTGCAGGCAGGAAGCCCAATTGACTCACTGCACAAACAATTAGCCATAGGCACACAATCAATCCGATACGGTTCATCCCACCAAACCACCCCCCCCCCCCCTCCATTGATGGAAACCACAGAGGAAGGGAATATGTGAGGTAAATTGAAAAAAACAAAAGATGAAATATCTATCCTGCTTGGAACCGATTAATCAGCTACCTGTACACTTGCCAATACTCGCAATCAATCCAATACAGTTCAGGGTGCAAGTCCACAGCTCCTGAAAGTGGCAACATCAGTGGGTACGGTGCTTACAAAGGCATAAAGTTATACTTGCTGTCAGCATTTGGGTGGTAGTTTATAAAAGTAGAGAAGCCACGTTGCTGCTGTATAAAGCTTTATTCTGTCTGCATTTGGAGTATTGTGTGCTGTTCTGGTCATTTCATCATAGGAAGGATGTGGAGAGTTTGGAGAATGATGCAGAAGATGATATTGCCTGGATTAGACAGAATTGGATATAATAGAGATTCACAGTTCAAAATGCCATCCATAAACTTGCTAATGACACAACTACTGTTGGCAGAATTTCAGATGGTGACATGAAGGCATACAGGAGCGAGATATTATCAGTGAGTTGAATGGTGTTGCAGTAACAACCTTGCACTCAACATCAGTAAGACCGAAGACCTGATTCTGGAAGGTAAGATGGAGGAACACAAACAGATCCTCAGAGGGATCAGAAGTGGAAAGGGTGAGCAGCTTCAAGTTCCTGGATGTCAACATCTCTGAGGATCTATCCTGGGCCCAACAAATTTTTTAGCTACGACGGAGGCTATACTTCAGTGGGAGTTTGAGAAGATTGGGTATGTCACCAAAGTCCATCTCAAATTTCTACAGATGAACCGTGGAGAGCACTGAAACTGGCTGCATCGCCGCCTAATAGGGGGGTGGGGGGGGGCTACTTCACAGGATCGAAAGAAGCTGAAGAGAGTTGTGAACTGCAGACAGTTCCATCATAGGCACTAACATCCAGGACATCCTTAAGAAGTGATGCCTCAAAAAGTGGCCATCCACCATTAAGAACCCTCATCACCCAGGACATGCCCTCTTCTCATTGCTACCATCGGGAAGAAGGTACAGGAGCCTGAAGTCACACACTCAAAGAAGCAGGGACAGCTTCTTCCCCTCTGCGATCCAATTTCTGAATGGACATTGAACCCATGAACACTACCTCATTACTTACCTAATTTAACTACTTAATATTATGCTTACTGTAATTCGGAGTTTTTATTATTATGTATTGCATTGTAGTGGTGCCACTAAGAGAACAAATTTCACAGGTGCTGGTGATATTAAACCCGATTCTGAGGTTGGACAGACCTGCATTGTTTCCTCTGAAGCTTCAAAGGCTGAGGGCCAACCTGAGAGAATTATTCAAAATGGAGGCACAGAAAGGGTAGAAAGTCAAAGTCTTTTTCTCTGGATGAAAATGTCAAGTACTAGAGGACATAGCTTTAAGGCGAGGG